>NC_056433.1:4592064-4809564 GCF_018296145.1 Oncorhynchus tshawytscha | reverse complement strand
TCCTCTCTTTCTTTCTTCCTTCCTCTCCTCGCCCCTGTCCTATCTCCTTCCTCCTCTCTTTCTTTCTTCCTTCCTCTCCTCGCCCATGTCCTATCTCCTTCCTCCTCTCTCTCTTTCTTCCTCTCCTCGCCCCTGTCCTATCTCCTTCCTCCTCTCTTTCTTTCTTCCTTCCTCTCCTCGCCCCTGTCCTATCTCCCTCCTCCTCTCGCTCTTTCTTCCCCTCCTCGCCCCTGTCCTATCTCCTTCCTCCTCTCTTTCTTTCTTCCTCTCCTCGCCCCTGTCCTATCTCCTTCCTCCTCTCTCTCTTTCTTCCTCTCCTCGCCCCTGTCCTATCTCCTTCCTCCTCTCTTTCTTTCTTCCTTCCTCTCCTCGCCCCTGTCCTATCTCCTTCCTCCTCTCTTTCTTTCTTCCTTCCTCTCCTCGCCCCTGTCCTATCTCCTTCCTCCTCTCTTTCTTTCTTTCTTCCTCTCCTCGCCCCTGTCCTATCTCCTTCCTCCTGTCTGTCTCTCTTTCTTCCTCTCCTCGCCCATGTCCTATCTCCTTCCTCCTCTCTTTCTTTCTTCCTTCCTCTCCTCGCCCCTGTCCTATCTCCTTCCTCCTCTCTTTCTTTCTTCCTTCCTCTCCTCGCCCCTGTCCTATCTCCTTCCTCCTCTCTTTCTTTCTTCCTTCCTCTCCTCGCCCCTGTCCTATCTCCTTCCTCCTCTCTTTCTTTCTTTCTTCCTCTCCTCGCCCCTGTCCTATCTCCTTCCTCCTGTCTGTCTCTCTTTCTTCCTCTCCTCGCCCATGTCCTATCTCCTTCCTCCTCTCTTTCTTTCTTCCTTCCTCTCCTCGCCCCTGTCCTATCTCCTTCCTCCTCTCTTTCTTTCTTTCTTCCTCTCCTCACCCCTGTCCTATCTCCCTCCTCCTCTCGCTCTTTCTTCCCCTCCTCGCCCCTGTCCTATCTCCTTCCTCCTCTCTTTCTTTCTTCCTCTCCTCGCCCCTGTCCTATCTCCTTCCTCCTCTCTCTCTTTCTTCCTCTCCTCGCCCCTGTCCTATCTCCTTCCTCCTCTCTTTCTTTCTTCCTTCCTCTCCTCGCCCCTGTCCTATCTCCTTCCTCCTCTCTTTCTTTCTTCCTTCCTCTCCTGAACTCAGTCCCCTGTCCTATCTCCTTCCTCCTCTCTTTCTTTCTTTCTTCCTCTCCTCGCCCCTGTCCTATCTCCTTCCTCCTGTCTGTCTCTCTTTCTTCCTCTCCACGCCCATGTCCTATCTCCTTCCTCCTCTCTTTCTTTCTTCCTTCCTCTCCTCGCCCCTGTCCTATCTCCTTCCTCCTCTCTTTCTTTCTTCCTTCCTCTCCTCGCCCCTGTCCTATCTCCTTCCTCCTCTCTTTCTTTCTTCCTTCGTCTCCTCGCCCCTGTCCTATCTCCTTCCTCCTCTCTCTCTTTCTTCCTCTCCTGCCCCTGTCCTATCTCCTTCCTCCTCTCTTTCTTTCTTCCTCTCCTCACCCCTGTCCTAACTATTAACTAAGGGTGGAACTTTAATTCCCTGTATTAACTCCTTCCTCCTCTCTCTCTTTCTTCCTCTCCTCGCCCCTGTCCTATCTCCTTCCTCCTCTCTTTCTTCCTCTCCTCGCCCCTGTCCTATCTCCTTCCTCCTCTCTCTCTCCCTTCCACCCATTCTCTCCCCCTCCCTCTCGCTTTCCCTCTCGTCCTGAACAGCACGCCTTGCTGTGGCTGGTCAAACGGAACCAAGTCAGGTGTTTCAGTGAGGTTTGGTCCCCTTCAACCAGCTACTGCGTCGTGAACTCAGTCAGCAGACATACATCCACAGTGGGAATGAAAGACAGTGTACGCTGCTACTACTGTACTACTGTAGCCTACTGCTGCTGTTTTTGTGTCCGAATCACGTCAAATTATTCTACTTTTTTGTACCACTATAGATTACTTATTTAGATGTTTCTGTTACGTTCATGTTTATGTTGTGTTTCATAAAATAAAGAATTGAAGATGTGACCGTGCTTTTATCTCTGTCATATTTACATTAGGTTGCTGTGCTATGAGTTGTTGGGTATTAGCCAAGAGATGAAACTGTTAAATTCCCTGTATTAACTAAGGGATGAAACTATTTAATTCCCTGTATTAACTAAGGGATGGGCTTGATTACCAACAACGACGAGACGGCCTACAGGGAGGAGGTGAGGGCCCTCGGAGTGTGGTGTCAGGAAAATAACCTCACACTCAACGTCAACAAAACTAAGGAGATGATTGTGGACTTCAGGAAACAGCAGAGGGAACACCCCCTCATCCACATCGATGGGACAGTAGTGGAGAGGGTAGCAAGTTTTAAGTTCCTCGGCATACACATCACAGACAAACTGAATTGGTCCACTCACACAGACAGCATCGTGAAGAAGGCGCAGCAGCGCCTCTTCAACCTCAGGAGGCTGAAGAAATTCGGCTTGTCACCAAAAGCACTCACAAACTTCTACAGATGCACAATCGAGAGCATCCTGGCGGGCTGTATCACCGCCTGGTATGGCAACTGCACCGCCCTCAACCGTAAGGCTCTCCAGAGGGTAGTGAGGTCTGCACAACGCACCACCGGGGGCAAACTACCTGCCCTCCAGGACACCTACACCACCCGATGCTACAGGAAGGCCATAAAGATCATCAAGGACATCAACCACCCGAGCCACTGCCTGTTCACCCCGCTGTCATCCAGAAGGCGAGGTCAGTACAGGTGCATCAAAGCTGGGACCGAGAGACTGAAAAACAGCTTCTATCTCAAGGCCATCAGACTGTTAAACAGCCACCACTAACATTGAGTGGCTACTGCCAACACACTGTCAATGACACTGACTCTACTCCAGCCACTTTAATCATGGGAATTGATGGGAAATGATGTAAATATATCACTAGCCACTTTAAACAATGCTACCTTATATAATGTTACTTACCCTACATTATTCATCTCATATGCATACGTAGATACTGTACTCTATATCATCGACTGCATCCTTATGTAATACATGTATCACTAGCCACTTTAACTATGCCACTTGGTTTACATACTCATCTCATATGTATATACTGTACTCGATATCATCTACTGTATCTTGCCTATGCTGCTCTGTACCATCACTCATTCATATATCCTTATGTACATATTCTTTATCCCCTTACACTGTGTATAAGACAGTAGTTTTTTTGGAATTGTTAGTTAGATTACTTGTTCGTTATTACTGCATTGTCGGAACTAGAAGCACAAGCATTTCGCTACACTCGCATTAACATCTGCTAACCATGTGTATGTGACAAATAAAATTTGATTTGATTTGATTTGATTTGGGATGGAACTATTAAATTCCCATTTCAACGTAGGGCTTACATTAGCTAAAAATATAACTCCAATGTTGCCAGTAATGTTACCATTGGAGTTAAATTCTTGTCTAATTAAACACATGATCCAGTACTTGGGCAATTAGTAAGTCTTGTTTCAAACCTCCCGCTTTGGGCTGGTTGTGTCAATGTGTAGTTCCTGCAGAATCTCTGAGCAGAATTACTGTCTTACCTCAATTAGCCACCAAATCCCTAGTTTGAAAGCGACTGTTTCTGGAAGATGTGCTGTGCCCACAGGCTTTTATATTTTTCGAAATCGTCTCCGATTCGTCAGATTTTGGCAGTTTATTTACCAATCACGTTTTGTGTTGTATTCCCATTGTGATTGGTCCCTGAACCAATATGAGGGCATTTTGAAATAAAAGCCTGTTTCATATGTCCATTCTCCAAAAAACTGACAAAGGCTGAGGGTTTTACTTCCTCTAAGGGATCGGTGTCGTTGTTGTTGTCCCCCTCCCCCACCACGTGGGATGGTTGAGCTAATGTGCACTAATGTGATTAGCATGAGGTTGTACGTAACAAGAACATCTCCCAGGACATAGACATATCTGATATGAGCAGAAAGTTTACATTCTTGTTAATCTAACTGTACTGCCCATTTACAGAAGCTATTACAGTGAAATAATACCATGCTATTGTTTGAGGAGAGTGGACAGTTATGAACTTTAAAATCTATTAATAAACCAAATAGGCATATTTGGGCAGACTTGATACAACATTTTGAACAGAAATACAACAGTTCATTGGATCAGTCTAAAACTTTGCACATACACTGCTGCCACCTAGAGGCCAAAATCTAAATTGTGCCTAAACTGGAATAATAAATTGTGGCCTTTCTCTTGCATTTAAAATATATGTTTTTTTTTCTTTGTATTATCTTCTACCAGATCTAATGTGTTATATTCTCCTACATTGATTTCACATTTCCACAAACGTCAAAGTGTTTCCTTTCAAATGGTACCAAGAATATGCATATCCTTGCTTCAGGTCCTGAGCTACAGGCAGTTAGATTTGGGTATGTAATTTTAGGCGAAAATTGGAAAAAAGGGTGGGATTCTGAAGAGGATTTATACAATAAAGAAAGACCTCATCTGAGAGAACCATGAGTACATGGACGTCCGATGACTGACACAATATATTTTTTTTCTAAAGACCAAGCCCTCAACATAGCCCAAAGGCCAGCAGATGGTGATATTGAGTTCATCTTACCGTCCAAATGCATTGTGTGCAGCCGGCTATACACTGGTATCCCCCGTGGACCGGTTCGTACCTAAAACATTCTCCATTCAGGCTGCAATTCGATTTACTCCTTAAATTGATTTGGGGACAATGTGCTTTCCTCCACCATGCTAAAGTGGCTAAATACTAATCCTGGAATGTTACATATCAGGAAGTAGCATTCCTAGGCGTCTGCCATTCTAGCATGGTGGTGGAAAATGGTGTTTCATAAAGAAAGTAGGCATATTTTAACCCATTTTTTCCAGCCTAAAAAAAAGTTAATGATGAAATCGAATTGCAGCCTGAATGGAGAATGTTTTAGGCAATGTTTTAGGCAGTTCCCCTTGAATGAGATGTTAGCTCTCCTAAATGCAACAAAAGTCCAACTTTGAGGGGTGGGGGGGTCTCTAAACCCTGCTAATTGAACCATTCCCCTGTTGGTTTAAAATGTAGTGGTAAATATGTCTTACAGTGGTACATAAGGAAATAAAAGCTAACCTCCTTCTCTATCATGGTTTAAGTTTAAACCATTTCTTTCTATTTGGTGGCGCCTTCCACTCAGTAGTGCTGAATTTCAGCCTCAGCTAAGCTCCTTTAAGCATAGATTTTCCTTTGTGCTTCCTAATGTTTGCCATTTGGTTGGCATGTGTCCTTGATTTTTTTTTTAAATCATTTGTTCAAATGCATTAGATTTGTTCATTGATTTATCACTGTATTGCTTTGCCTAGTCAGCTCTTTAGAGTGCTCATTGTGGCACCTGCATTGCATTGCTGTTTGGGGTTTTAGGGACGGCAGGTAGCCTGGGTTTCTGTAGGGACAGCCACGTGGTTGAGATATCAGCTGGAGAGTGTAGGGACGGAAGGGCCTCGTGGTTAAATATTTGGATTTAGACGGCAGGTTTGGTTAGAGTGTAGGGACGGCAGGTGCCTCGTGGTTTGTGGCAGGAAGCCTCGTGGTTAGAGTGTAGGGACGGCAGGTAGCCTCGTGGTTAGAGTGTAGGGACGGCAGGTAGCCTCGTGGTTAGAGTGTAGGGACGGCAGGTAGCCTCGTGGTTAGAGTGTAGGGACGGCAGGTAGCCTCGTGGTTAGAGTGTAGGGACGGCAGGTAGCCTCGTGGTTAGAGTGTAGGGACGGCAGGTAGCCTCGTGGTTAGAGTGTAGGGACGGCAGGTAGCCTCGTGGTTAGAGTGTAGGGACGGCAGGTAGCCTCGTGGTTAGAGTGTAGGGACGGCAGGTAGCCTCGTGGTTAGAGTGTAGGGACGGCAGGTAGCCTCGTGGTTAGAGTGTAGGGACGGCAGGTAGCCTCGTGGTTAGAGTGTAGGGACGGCAGGTAGCCTCGTGGTTAGAGTGTAGGGACGGCAGGTAGCCTCGTGGTTAGAGTGTAGGGACGGCAGGTAGCCTAGTGGTTAGAGTGTAGGGGCGGCAGGTAGCCTAGTGGTTAGAGTGTAGGGACGGCAGGTAGCCTCGTGGTTAGAGTGTAGGGACGGCAGGTAGCCTCGTGGTTAGAGTGTAGGGACGGCAGGTAGCCTCGTGGTTAGAGTGTAGGGACGGCAGGTAGCCTCGTGGTTAGAGTGTAGGGACGGCAGGTAGCCTCGTGGTTAGAGTGTAGGGACGGCAGGTAGCCTCGTGGTTAGAGTGTAGGGACAGCAGGTAGCCTCGTGGTTAGAGTGTAGGGACGGCAGGTAGCCTCGTGGTTAGAGTGTAGGGACGGCAGGTAGCCTCGTGGTTAGAGTGTAGGGACGGCAGGTAGCCTCGTGGTTAGATTGTAGGGACGGCAGGTAGCCTCGTGGTTAGAGTGTAGGGACGGCAGGTAGCCTCGTGGTTAGAGTGTAGGGACGGCAGGTAGCCTCGTGATTAGAGTGTAGGGACGGCAGGTAGCCTCGTGGTTAGAGTGTAGGGACGGCAGGTAGCCTCGTGGTTAGAGTGTAGGGACGGCAGGTAGCCTCGTGGTTAGAGTGTAGGGACGGCAGGTAGCCTCGTGGTTAGAGTGTAGGGACGGCAGGTAGCCTCGTGGTTAGAGTGTAGGGACGGCAGGTAGCCTCGTGGTTAGAGTGTGGGACGGCAGGTAGCCTCGTGGTTAGAGTGTAGGGACGGCAGGTAGCCTCGTGGTTAGAGTGTAGGGACGGCAGGTAGCCTCGTGGTTAGAGTGTAGGGACGGCAGGTAGCCTCGTGTTTAGAGTGTAGGGACGGCAGGTACCCTCGTGGTTGGATTGGGACGGCAGGTAGCCTCGTGGTTAGAGTGTGGGACAAGCCTTGTGGTTAAAAATCTGTAGCCTCATGGTTAGAGTGTGTAGCCTCGTGGTTAGAGTGTAGGGACAGCAGGTAGCCTCGTGGTTAGAGTGTGGGACGGCAGGTAGCCTCGTGGTTAGAGTGTGGGACGGCAGGTAGCCTCGTGGTTAGAGTGTGGGACGGCAGGTAGCCTCGTGGTTAGAGCTTTGGGCCAGTAACCGAAAGGCTGGTGGATTGAATCCTCGAGCTGACAAGGTAAAAATCTGTAGTTCTGCCCCTGAACAAGGCAGTTATCCCACTGTTTCTAGACTGTCACTGTAAAAAAAGAATTTGTTCTTAACTGACTTGCCTAACTAATAAAAATTAATTTTGTTTTCCAGGTGCACTGTGGGTACTGGTGGTCTCCGTGACCAGAAGTCGTAGACCATTTATTTAGCTTCATTATTTACTTTCTTTCCTGGTCAGCTGAGGATGGTTGACAATATCACTAGACAACTAGCCTATATCTAGCCAGTGCGCATCCAATCCATCAAACAAGTAGGCTATATGTTAATGACAGTAGGCCTATAAAGTGACTCTTTCATATAGAAGAGGTTAATGTAGAAGGATTCGGTTTTGCAATGTCCTAGGCTTACATTATTGTGGATTTGTGTTCCCATGAGAACTATTTTCACGTCAAAAACATAATGAAATGTTACGTAGGCATAGTTACACTTACAGTGCATTGCCAAGATCCATGATTTGAACAGGGTGCCTTTCCTGCAGTCAAATGACCCAATCGACCTCATGGGTGGAATGTTATCCAGATTTTTTGGGGGGGCGAAAACCCACTGCTTCTATTTCAAACAGTTTAGTAATATTTTAGTCTTCTGTGATGAACAGTGCATTCTGAAAGTATTCAGATCCCTTGACCTTTTGTTGCGTTACAGCCTTATTCTAAATTGGATTAAATATATTTGTTCTAATCAATCTACACTCAATTACCCAGTTAATGACCAAGTGAAAACAGGTTTTTAGAATGTTTTATTTTATTATTACATTTTAAAATAAAAACAGAAATACCTTATTTACATAAGTATTCAGACCTTTTGCTATGAGATTCGAAATTGACCTCAGGTGCATCCTGCATTCATTGATCATCCTTGAGAAGTTTCTACAACTTGATTGGAGTCCACCTGTGGTAAATTAAATTGATTGGACATGATTTGGAAAAGGCACACACCTGTCTATATAAGGTCCCCCAGTCGACAGTGCATGTCAGAGCAAAAACCAAATCCATGAGGTGGAAGGAATTGCCCGTAGAGTTCAGAGACAGGATTGTGTCGAGGAACAGATCTGGGGAAGGGTACCTAAACATTTCTACAGCATTAAAGGTCCAAGAACACAGGGGCCTCCATTTTTAATTGAATGGAAGAAGTTTGGAAACACCAAGACTCTTCCTAGATCTTGCCAGCCGGCCAAACTGGGCAATCGAATGGAGAAGGGCCTTGCAAAAGGACAACCATCTCTGTACCAATCAGGCCTTTATGGTAGACGGTACAGTAAACAGTAAACGGTACATGACAATCTGCTTAGAGTTTGCCAGAAATAACCTAAGACTTTCAGACCATGAGAAACAAGATTCTCTGGTCTGATGAAACCAAGATTGAACTCTTTGTCCTGAAAGCCAAGCGTCACTGTCACACTGTATAATGATAGGAGGCAGGCACAGGAATATGTCATTGGAGGTTTTATTTCTCCACCGAAAATAAAGTATGTCATGAAAATGATGAGGACGAAGCCCAAAAGTGTTATTTTTGTTATATTACTGATATTGTAACAGTATTCGTCGTCTGAAGAAGAGGAATGATCGGACTTTCTTTATTAAAACTGAACACTATAACAAAGAGACCCAAACACCTGAAAGGTGCAGAACACTAGACAGAAATTAACTACCCACAAAAACCCTGTGGGGAAAAAGCTACCCAAGTATGGTTCCCAATCAGAGACAACGATAGACAGCTGTCCCTGATTGGAGAACCATACCCGGGCCAAAACAAAGAAATACAAAAACATAGAAAAAGGAACATAGAATGCCCACCCAAATCACTGCAGACTGGGGCAAAGGTTTACCTTCCAACAGGAAAACAACCCTAAGCACACAGCCAAGACAATGCAAGACAATGCAGGAATGGCTTCAAGACACGTCGGAGCGGCAGGAAGCCTAGTGATTAGAGCGTTGGACTAGTAACCGAAAGGTTGCTAGTTTGAATCCTTGAGCTGACAAGGCAAAAATCTGTCGTGCTGCCCCTGAACAGGCACTGTTCCTAGGCCATCATTGAAAAAAAGAATTTGTTCTTAACTGACTTGCCTAGTTACATTTAAGGTTAAAAAAAACTATTATTAAAAAGTCTCTGAATGTCGTTGAGTGGCCCAGCCAGAGCCTGGACTTAAACAGGATTGAACATCTCTGGCGAGACCTGAAAATAGCTGCGCAGTGACTCTCCCAATCCAACCTGACAGAGCGTCAAAGGATCTGCAGAGAAGAATGGGAAAAACTCCACAAATACAGGTGTTCCAAGCATCATACCCAAGAAGACTCGAGGCTGTAATCGCTGCCAAAGGTCCTTCAATAAAGTACTGAGTCAAGGGTCTGAATACTTACGTAAATGTCATATTTCAGTTTTGTAAAATTGCCTCGGCTGAGAGTAGGCTACCAGCAGTGGTGCAGGCCTATTGGAGGGTAAACGCAAGAAAACGTTGTTTCCCCATCCTTTTTTCAGAAAAATACTGGTTAGGCATATTTGAAGTTCATGGTAATGCACATTGCAGGGCTGGAGCTAGAACGGGCCTTTTTTCTCATTGTTATTATACTAAAGACCACTTTGTCCATGAGAGATTTACACAGCGAAATGTCACGCCGGGGTAATTCTACACAAAACACAGCCCTTATTTTAAGTGTTTCTAAAATCCTCTATGGGGAAAAATGAATGGTGGAAAAACGATTGGAACCATTTCTTTGTTTTACCGCTAGGTTTTATGGGTATTATGACTCACACTGTGGTACTCTATTGCCGGCTGCATACAATGCATTTGGACGGTATAAGATTGAACTCAATACCGCCATCTGCTGGCCTTTGGGCTCCCCTCAACAAATACCTACTTTATAGGCACTTCGGAGCCTCGTCTACTTCAACCGCAAGAGGGCACTGTGAATTTTCCCACCAGCTCAGTTCTGACACATTTCCGTGCTTGTTAACTTCAGCAGGAAGTTATCGTAAACATGGCGGACTGTGGAGAAGCAGGTGAGTCTGAAATGACAGCTGTCAACATACTTTAAATAAAAACACACTAGGTACAGCTCTGGCAACGAATATCACGGAATTAACTAACGTGGCAGCTCGTCTGCTGTGAATGTTGTCCATGTTACAGCAGAGTTGTAATTAGCTCGCTAACTATCGTTAGCCTGAGAAGTGATGGGCTGGTAGCTAACGTTAGCCTGGGAAGTGATGGGAAGTGATGGGCTGGTAGCTAACGTTAGCCTGGGAAGTGATGGGAAGTGATGGGCTGGTAGCTAACGTTAGCCTGGGAAGTGATGGGCTGGTAGCTAACGTTAGCCTGGGAAGTGATGGGCTGGTAGCTAACGTTAGCCTGGGAAGTGATGGGCTGGTAGCTAACGTTAGCCTGGGAAGTGATGGGCTGGTAGCTAACGTTAGCCTGGGAAGTGATGGGCTAGTAGCTAACGTTAGCCTGGGAAGTGATGGGCTGGTAGCTAACGTTAGCCTGGGAAGTGATGGGCTGGTAGCTAACGTTAGCCTGGGAAGTGATGGGAAGTGATGGGCTGGTAGCTAACGTTAGCCTGTGGCTTCACTGTTACATGTTGCCGATTAATATTGCATCATTCATATTGGTTGTTACTTGAACCAACATAGTTAAAAACGCTTTTACTAGTTGACTAGTTTTAGGCTGGGTATTTCTGTACAGCACTTTGTGACATCAGCTGACTGTAAGAAGGGCTTTATAAATACATTTGATTGATTGATAGTTTATGCACACGAACCTTAGATACCGAGTCAGTTAAAGTTAGTAGCTAATTTGCTAACCTGTCTGTCTATATTTAGCCAGTTAAAGCTATAAGGCTAGTTAGCTACCTACCTGTCTGTTAGCCACCTACCTGGCTAGTTAGCTACCTACCTGGCTAGTTAGCCACCTACCTGGCTAGTTAGCTACCTACATGGCTAGTTAGTTACCTACCTGGCTAGTTAGCTACCTACCTGGCTAGTTAGCTACCTACCTGGCTAGTTAGCTACCTACATGGCTAGTTAGCCACCTACCTGGCTAGTTAGCCACCTACCTGGCTAGTTAGCTACCTACCTGGCTAGTTAGCCACCTACCTGGCTAGTTAGCTACCTACATGGCTAGTTAGTTACCTACCTGGCTAGTTAGCTACCTACCTGGCTAGTTAGCTACCTACCTGGCTAGTTAGCTACCTACATGGCTAGTTAGTTACCTACCTGGCTAGTTAGCCACCTACCTGGCTAGTTAGCCACCTACCTGGCTAGTTAGCCACCTACCTGGCTAGTTAGATACCTACCTAGCTAGTTAGCTACCTACCTGGCTAGTTAGCACCTACCTGGCCACCTACCTGGCTAGTTAGCCACCTACCTGGCTAGTTAGCTACCTACCTGGCTAGTTAGCTACCTACCTGGCTAGTTAGCTACCTACCTGGCTAGTTAGCTACCTACCTGGCTAGTTAGCTACCTACCTGGATAGTTAGCCACCTACCTGGCTAGTTAGCCACCTACCTGGCTAGTTAGCTACCTACCTGGCTAGTTAGCTACCTATCTGGCTAGTTAGCTACCTACCTGGCTAGTTAGCTACCTACCTGGATAGTTAGCCACCTACCTGGCTAGTTAGCCACCTACCTGGCTAGTTAGCCACCTACCTGGCTAGTTAGCTACCTACCTGGCTAGTTAGCTACCTACCTGGCTAGTTAGCTACCTACCTGGCTAGTTAGCCACCTACCTGGCTAGTTAGCTACCTACCTGGCTAGTTAGCTACCTACCTGGCTAGTTAGCTACCTACCTGGCTAGTTAGCCACCTACCTGGCTAGTTAGCCACCTACCTGGCTAGTTAGCCACCTACCTGGCTAGTTAGCTAGCAAGATCGCACTGTCAGCTGGATGTAAATGTAACTTCGTCGTCATCACGACACTGTGTTACAGATGGACCTGTGAAGAAAGATGACATCGTACGCGCTAAAGTAAGTATCATTCTAAACCAAAAGTTAATTCAGTTTTTCCAAGTGACAACAAATGTCATGAAATGGACAATATTGCCAATAGCGTACATATTGTCCACTGTCCAACGCGCTAACCAGTGTTTCTTCCTGTTGTTAATCCGCATCACTTTTAGAATGAAGGGAAGGAGTTGACCAAAGAGGAGAAGCAACGGCTGAGGAAAGAGAAGAAACACCAGAAGAAACAGAAGGATGAGAAGCGCCCATCAGAAAGAGTGAAGGAAAAGAAGCCTGTCGCTCCATCACAACCTGTGGCAACACAACCCCCAACACAGAAAGGTGTTCTAGTCTGGTTCCATATTTTATCTTGCATACTGTAACCTACTCTTCTACTGTTGTCAACATGTCTTAAATGTTCTACTTGTGGTCTGATTGTATCATTTTATATCTTTGGAAAAACAAATACCAGTAGTTGTTGACTAATTTCCATAAAGTGCTAGCTTTCTTCATTGGTCCATTTACCCATGAATCCTATCCAGCACCACTTCATTGGTCAATGCACCTGTCTGTCTCTGTCCCCAGCTTCCACAGTGTTACCTGCCTCTGCACCAGTACCTGTGCCTGTCTCAGGAGCTCCCTCCCACTCCTCTCCTGCCCCCTCCCCAGCAGACAAGCCAGCCAAAAGCAGAGCTGAGCAGAAGGCAGAGAGGAGAGCAAGGCAGGAAGCTGATAGAGCCTCTAAACAACAGAGTTGCTCCTCCAGCAGCAAGACCAAGGCCCCTCCAAGTGAACTAAACCCAGGTACAACACGACTTCTGCTGGTGGACCTGTGGAGCACCTTGTTGACTTGTGATATGATATATCTTATTGTCCTAGAGGGGAAATTACTTGGACAATTAAAGAGTGCTGCTTCTTTCATAGACATGCATACAATCAACATATAATAACCCCCCCTACCCCCCTCATCACACCCCCTTTTCTCATTATCTCCCCTCCCCCATCACCCCCCTCCTTATCTTAACCCCCCAAACATCACCATACACACAAAAGTGAATGAGTTGATGCCATGACAGGCTGTGACTAGGGGACAGTTCTACATGATGAAGGCCCACAGGACAGGTTGTGACTAGGGGACAGTTCTACATGATGAAGGCCCACAGGACAGGCTGTGACTAGGGGACAGTTCTACATGATGAAGGTCCTACAGGACAGGCTGTGACTAGGGGACAGTTCTACATGATGAAGGTCCTACAGGACAGGCTGTGACTAGGGGACAGTTATACATGACAGTTATACATGATGAAGGTCCTACAGGACAGGCTCCAGTCTATTAGTCTCTTTAATCTGCCTCTTGACTTCTAAGGGTATCCCCTATTGAAAAACACATTGGACTTTTACAATGTGAAATAGTAAGTCCCATTTATTCAAAGATTGCTTCCTGTCCTTGTTAGTGGTGAAGAGACTTCCGGAACATGTCCAAGTGGACGACCCTGCAGTGGTGAAGAGACTGGCCAAGAAGTTGGAAAGACAACAGGTTTGTGGCAATGTTATTGACATTCTACAATATCCTGCTCTCTGTCCTCAAGGCACTGCTTGACTAGCACACGCTCCTATCCAAACATTACTTACAGGAGTAAATTAAGGTTTAGTGCCTTGCTTACATTCAGATTTGTTGTTGTTGTTGTTGACATAGTTGGGTCAGGGATTTGAACCAGCAACCTTTCGGGTTAGTGGCCCAACCTTCTTAACCGCCGGGGCGGCAGGGTAGCCTAGTGGTTAGAGCGTTGGACTAGTAACCGAAAGGTTGCAAGTTCGAATCCCCGAGCTGACTAGGTACAAATCTGTCGTTCTGCCCCTGAACAGGCAGTTAACCCACTGTTCCTAGACCGTCATTGAAAATAAGAATTTGTTCTTAACTGACATGCCTAGTAAAATAAAGGTACATTTTAAATAAAACATTTTAAAAATTACCTGCCACCCTTAACTTGCTAGTACCACTGAGGTTAGTCATCTCAGTACAGATTTACATTGTCAGTGTTTCCCCTGGAAACAAGGCGCACACAACCCCACAACATCCAGGGCCTTTATAACCAGCACTATAAGGCTATATAATGGTCTGGGGAAACATTGGATTAGTTATACATGAAAATATAAACTCAGCAAAAAAGGAAACGTCCCTTTTTCAGGACCCTGTCTTTCAAAGATAATTCGTAAAAATCCAAATAACTTTACAGATCTTCATTGTAAAGGATTTAAACACTGTTTCCCATGCTTGTTCAATGAACCATAAACAATTAATGAACATGCACCTGTGGAACGGTCATTGACACTAACAGTTTACAGACGGTAGGCAATTAAGGTAAGTTATGTAAACTTAGGACACTAAAGAGGCCTTTCTACTGATCCTGAAAAAAAACAAAAGAAAGATTCCCAGGGTCCCTGCTCATCTGCGTGAACGTGCCTTAGGCATGCTGCAAGGAGGCATGAGGACTGCTGATGTGTCCAGGGCAATAAATTGCAATGTCCGTACTGTGAGACGCCTAAGACAGAGCTACAGGGAGACAGGACGGACAGCTGATCGTCCTCGCAGTGGCAGACCACGTGTAACAACACCTGCACAGGATCGGTACATCAAAACATCACACCTGCGGGACAGGTACAGGATGGCAACAACAACTGCCCGAGTTACACCAGGAACGCACAATCAGTGCTCAGACTTTCCACAATAAGCTGAGAGAGGCTGGACTGCAGGCTTGTAGGCCTGTTGTACGGCAGGTCCTCACCAGACATCACCGGCAACAGTGTCGCCTATGGGCACAAACCCACCGTCGCTGGACCAGACAGGACTGGCAAAACGTGCTCTTCACTGACGACTCGTGGTTTTGTCTCACTGGGGGTGATGGTCAGATTTGCATTTATAATCGGAGGAATGAGCGTTACACCAAGGCCTGTACTCTGGAGCGGGATCGATTTGGAGGTGGAGGGTCCATCATGGTCTGGGGCGGTGTGTCACAGCATCATCGGACTGAGTTTGTTGTCATTGCAGGCAATTTCAACGCTGTGAGTTACAGGGAAGACATCCTCCTCCCTCATGTGGTACCCTTCCTGCAGGCTCATCCTGACATGACCCTCCATCATGACAATGCCACCAGCCATACTGATTTTTCTGTGCGTGATTTCCTGCAAGACAGGAATGTCAGTGTTCTGCCTGGCCAGCGAAGAGCCCGGATCTCAATCCCATTGAGCACGTCTAGGACCTGTTGGATCGGAGGGTGAGGGCTAGGGCCATTCCCCCCCACCCAGAAATATCAGAGAACTTGCAGGTGTCTTGTTGGAAGAGTGGGGTAACATCTCACAGCAAGAACTGGCAAATCTGGTGCAATCCATGAGGAGGAGATGCACTGCAGTACTTAATGCAGCTGGTGGCCACACCAGATACTGACTGTTACTTTTGATTTTGACCCCCCCCTTTTTTTGTTCAGGGACACATTATTCCATTTCTGTTAATCACATGTCTGTGGAACTTGTTCAGTTTATGTCTCAGTTATTGAATCTTATGTTCATATAAATATTTACACATGTTAAGTTTGCTGAAAATAAACAGTGAGTGACAGTGAGAGTGTTTATTTTTGTTTTGCTGATTTTATAAGCAGCAAGCTAAACTTCACAGCACTAACTACCTGTGCTTCTATTCATTTAGCCTCATGTTTTTTCCAGACGCACGGCGCCACTATAAAGGTACTAGGTATCAAGGTTCAACTTGTTGTTAAGTTTTGATTTTTACCGTTTTGGTCAAATCAAATTTTATTTGTCACATATACACATGGTTAGTAGATGTTATTGGTCACATGGTTAGCAGATGTTATTGGTCACATGGTTAGCAGATGTTACTGGTCACATACAAATAAAATCTAATTTTATTTGTCACATACACATGGTTAGCAGATGTTAATGCGAGTGTAGCGAAATGCTTGTGCTTCTAGTTCCGACAATGCAGTAATAACCAACAAGTAATCTAGCTAACAATTCCAAAACTACTACCTTATAGACACAAGTGTAAGGGGATAAAGAATATGTACATAAAGATATATGAGTGAGTGATGGTACAGAGCGGCATAGGCAAGATACAGTAGATGGTATTGAGTGCAGTATATACATATGAGATGAGTATGTAAACCAAGTGGCATAGTTAAAGTGGCTAGTGATACATGTATTACATAAGGATGCAGTCGATGATATAGAGTACAGTATATACGTATGCATATGAGATGAATAATGTAGGGTATGTAAACATTATATTAGGTAGCATTGTTTAAAGTGGCTAGTGATATATTTCCCATCAATTCCCATTATTAAAGTGGCTGGAGTTGAGTCAGTGTCATTGACAGTGTGTTGGCAGTAGCCACTCAATGTTAGTGGTGGCTGTTTAACAGTCTGATGGCCTTGAGATAGAAGCTGTTTTTCAGTCTCTCGGTCCCAGCTTTGATGCGCCTGTACTGACCTCGCCTTCTGGATGATAGCGGGGTGAACAGGCAGTGGCTCGGGTGGTTGTTGTCCTTGATGATCTTTATGGACTTCCTGTGACATCGGGTGGTGTAGGTGTCCTGGAGGGCAGGTAGTTTGCCCCCGGCGATGCGTTGAGCAGACCTCACTACCCTCTGGAGAGCCTTACGGTTGTGGGCGGAGCAGTTGCCGTACCAGGCGGTGATACAGCCCGACAGGATGCTCTCGATTGTGCATCTGTAGAAGTTTGTGAGTGCTTTTGGTGACAAGCCGAATTTCTTCAGCCTCCTGAGGTTGAAGAGGCGCTGCTGCGCCTTCTTCGCGATGCCGTCTGTGTGAGTGGACCAATTCAGTTTGTCTGTGATGTGTATGCCGAGGAACTTAAAACTTACACATAGTTAGCAGATGTTATTGGTCACATGGTTAGCAGATGTTATTGGTGACATACACACATGGTTAGCAGATGTTAATGGTCACATGGTTAGCAGATGTTATTGGTCACATACACATGGTTAGCAGATGTTATTGGTCACATACACATGGTTAGCAGATGTTATTGGTCACATACACATGGTTAGCAGATGTTATTGGTCACATGGTTAGCAGATGTTAATGGTCACATACACATGGTTAGCAGATGTTATTGGTCACATACACATGGTTAGCAGATGTTATTGGTCACATACACATGGTTAGCAGATGTTAATGGTCACATGGTTAGCAGATGTTATTGGTCACATGGTTAGCAGATGTTATTGGTCACATACACATGGTTAGCAGATGTTAATGGTCACATGGTTAGCAGATGTTATTGGTCACATACACATGGTTAGCAGATGTTAATGGTCACATAACACATGGTTAGTAGATGTTATTGATCACATGGTTAGCAGATGTTATTGATCACATGGTTAGCAGATGTTATTGATCACATGGTTAGCAGATGTTAATGGTCACATGGTTAACAGATGTTATTGATCACATGGTTAGCAGATGTTATTGGTCACATACACATGGTTAGCAGATGTTAATGGTCACATGGTTAGTAGATGTTATTGGTCACATACACATGGTTAGCAGATGTTATTGGTCACATGGTTAGCAGATGTTATTGGTCACAGATGTTAATGCGAGTGTAGCGAAATGCTTGTGCTTCTAGTTCCGACAATGCAGTAATAACCAACGAGTAATCTAACCTAACAATTCCCAAACTACTACCTTATACACACACAAGTGTAAAGGGATAAAGAATATACTCACATATATATATATATATATATATGAATATGAATGAATGAGTGAATGAGTGAGGGTATAGAACTGCATAGGCAAGATGCAGTAGACGGTATAGAGTACAGTATATACATATCAAGGCACCGTCATCTTACCTACCTTCCTGAGATAATGACACTAGGTGTGTCTGTCTTTCTCTCTCTCTCTCTCTATATATATATGAATGAATGAATGAGTGAATGAGTGAGGGTATAGAACTGCATAGGCAAGATGCAGTAGACGGTATAGAGTACAGTATATACATATCAAGGCACCGTCATCTTACCTACCTTCCTGAGATAATGACACTAGGTGTGTCTGTCTTTCTCTCTCTCTATATATATATATATATATATATGAGGGAGAGAGAGAGAGAGAGAGAGATAGAGATGAATCCAGGTTGCTGTATAACACTGTTCCAGTAGGTGGCGCTGTATTTCCTTGTTTTGTGATTAGCTCTGCTGCCCTACAGCACACAGTCTGCTTGCTGTGCAGGATTTGATATGTTGTACATTTATTGTAGAGATCAGGAAGTATTCACAACCTTTTACTTATTCCATATTTTGTTGTGTTACAATTAAAATTGATTTAATTTCTATCTACACAAAATACTCTTGTCAAACTGGTTAAAAAATCTCTTAACATTTTTTTTTTTTTAAAGTGTGAAAAATAAATCCCTAATATATCTAGATTTAGATACGTATTCAACCCCCTGTGTCAATACGTGTTAGAGTCAGCTTTTGGCGGCGGTAACAGCTGTGAGTCTTTCTAGGGAAGTCTCTAACAGCTTTGCACATCTGGATTGAACAATATTGTCAAAAGAAAATTCAAGCTTTGTAAAGTTGGCTGTTAATCCTTGCTGGACAGCCATTTTCAAGTCTTGCAAAAAAAAATTAAAGTTGATTTGAAGTCAAACTATAACTAGGCCACTCAGGAAGATTCAATGTCATCTTGGTAAGCAACTCCAGTGTAGATTTGTCCAGCTGAAAGGTGAGTTTGTCTCCCAGTGTCTGTTGGAAAGCAGACTGAACTAGGATTTTGTCTGTGCTTAGCTCTATTCCGTTTCTTTTTATCCTGAAAAACTCCCAAGTCTTTGGCGATGACAAGTATACCCATAAGATGATGCAGCCACCACCATGCTTGAAAATATGGAGAGTGGTACAATGTGTTGTATTGGATTTGCCCCAAACATAATGCTCTCTATTCAGGAAAAACAGTTAATTTCTTTGCCACATGCTTTGCAGTTTTACTTTAGTGCCTTATTGCAAACAGGATGCATGTTTTGGAATATTTGTATTCTGTACAGGCTTCCTTCTTTTCACTCTGTCATTTGGGTTAGTATTGTGGAGTAACTTCAATGTTGTTGATCCATCCTCAGTTTCCTCCTGTCGCAGCCATTAAACTCTGTAACTGTTTTAAAGTCACTATTGGCCTCATGGTGAAATCCCTGAGTGGTTTCTTTCATCTCCGGCATCTGAGTTAGGAAGGACGCCTGTATCTTTGTAGTGACTGGGTGTATTGATACACCATCTAAAGTGTAATTAATAACTTCACCATGCTCAAAGGGATATTAGGTAGGCCGTCATTGTAAATAAGAATTTGTTCTTAACTGACTTGCCTAGTTAAATATATATATTCTGTTGGAAAACCTCCCTGTTTTTGTGGTTGAATCTGTGTTTGAAATTCACTGCTCGAAGGAGGGACCTTACAATTATCTGTATGTGTGGTACGAAGATGAGGCAGTCATTCAAAAATCCTGTTAAACACTATTATTGCACACAGTGAGTCCATGCAACTTATTATGTGACAAAGGGGTTTAAAAACCTTATTGACTCAAGACATTTCAGCTTTTCATTTTTAATTCATTTGTAAAGATAAAAAAAAAAAAAAACATGATTCCACTTTAGGCCGGAGACACAAACAAAATGTGGAACAAGTCAAGGGATGTGATTACTTTCTGTATGGTGTGTGTGTTTCAGATCCCCCTACGATCTGACTATGGCTACAAAGTCAGCCTGTTCTCTCACCTGCACCAGTACAGCCGCAAAGCCCCCCTCACCCAGCAACTCAGGTAACTTCCTACCTGCCCCTACCCAGAGCCCCCCTCACCCAGCAACTCAGGTAACTTCCTACCTGGCCCTACCCCCCCTTCACCCAGCAACTCAGGTAACTTCCTACCTGGCCCTACCCCCCTTCACCCAGCAACTCTGGTAACTTACTACCTGGCCCTACCCAGAGCCCCCTCACCCAGCAACTCAGGTAACTTCCTACCTGCACCTACCCCCACCCCCCACTCACCCAGCAACTCAGGTAACTTCCTACCTGCCCCTATCCTCCCCACTCACCCAGCAACTCTGGTAACTACTTACCTGCCCCTATCCTCCCCCCTCACCCAGCAACTCTGGTAACTACTTACCTGCCCCTTCTAGTTGGCACATTGTGGTTTTTGTCTCAACCATCTGAAGTTGAAGCTGAGCAAATCAGAGGACTTGGGCGTGGAGAACAAATCTCTAGCTCTCCGCTCCGGCTCGCCCCCTTGTAGTCATATTTCCACATAGACGCCTATTAATTAGAATAATCATTACCCCTAAATTTAACTTGGAGGTGGTCTCAATGACACTTTCTTTTAGGGGTGTATTCAATCCGCAAATCTGTTTCAAAACGTTTCTTAAACGGAAGCAAACTGAGCAAAAAGCGGAGGGACTTACCTAAATTTGTCAAATAGAAATTTGTTTTAGTTGCAAAATGTTCCTGTTTGGATAATTTACTGATGATAGTTGCTTCTAACACCTGATATACACTGATAGCTTGTACCTTTTTTGACGGTATCTGTAATTGTTCTGTCTGTCAGCATTCCCTCTACAGTGATCCACCCCTCCATCGTGCGGTTGGGTCTGCAGTACTCCCAGGGTATCGTGGTGGGATCCAACGCTCGCTCTGTAGCCCTGCTCCACGCCTTCAAACAGGTACAGTACTACTGACCCCAGGCCTGCTCTTAGTTCTAATCCTCCTCGGCTGTATGCCTACTTCAGATATACAGGTACAGTACTACTAACCCCAGGCCTGCTCTTAGTTCTAATCCTCCTCGGCTGTATGCCTACTTCAGATATACAGGTACAGTACTACTAACCCCAGGCCTGCTCTTAGTTCTAATCCTCCTCGGCTGTATAACTAACATTTTAAATGGTCTTACAAGTCAATCCACTGTTTTAACCATTTTGGTGGTGATCTCTGTCCCGTCCGTACAGGTGATCAGGGACTATACTACTCCTCCTAATGAGGAGCTGGCCAGAGACCTGGTCAACAAGCTCAAGCCCTATATCAGGTACAGGATCTACAGCCTATTTTTCAAATCATCATCTCCAGGGCTCCACATTAACGTTCTCTTGTCCAGGACAAGTTTTTTATTTATTTTTTATTAAAAAAAATATGATGTTCATGCAGGGTAGTCTAGTGGTTAGAGTGTAGAGGAGGCAGGGTAGCCCAGTGGTTAGAGTGTAGAGGAGGCAGGGTAGCCCAGTGGTTAGAGTGTAGAGGAGGCAGGGTAGCCTAGTGGTTAGAGTGTAGAGGAGGCAGGTAGCCTAGTGGTTAGAGTGCAGAGGCGGCAGGGTAGCCTAGTGGTTAGAGTGGAGGGGCGGCAGGGTAGTCTAGTGGTTAGAGTGTAGAGGCGGCAGGGTAGTCTAGTGGTTAGAGTGGAGGGGAGGCAGGGTAGCCTAGTGGTTAGAGTGGAGGGGCGGCAGGGTAGTCTAGTGGTTAGAGTGTAGAGGCGGCAGGGTAGCCTAGTGGTTAGAGTGTAGAGGAGGCAGGTAGCCTAGTGGTTAGAGTGTAGAGGAGGCAGGTAGCCTAGTGGTTAGAGTGTAGAGATGGCAGGGTAGCCTAGTGGTTAGAGTGTAGAGATGGCAGGGTAGCCCAGTGGTTAGAGTGTAGAGGAGGCAGGGTAACCTAGTGGTTAGAGTGTAGAGGAGGAAGGTAGCCTAGTGGTTAGAGTGTAGGGGCGGCAGGGTAGCCTAGTGGTTAGAGTGGAGGGGCGGCAGCGGTAGCCTAGTGGTTAGAGTGTAGAGGCGACTGCGGTAGCCTAGTGGTTAGAGTGTAGATGCGACAGCGGTAGCCTAGTGGTTAGAGTGTAGAGGCGACAGCGGTAGCCTAGTGGTTAGAGTGTAGAGGCGACAGCGGTAGCCTAGTGGTTAGAGTGTAGAGGCGGCAGGGTAGCCTAGTGGTTAGTGTTGGACTAGTAACCAGCAGGTAGCCTAGTGGTTAGAGCGTTGGACTAGTAACCAGCAGGTAGCCTAGTGGTTAGAGTGTAGAGGCGGCAGGGTAACCTAGTGGTTATAGTGGAGGGGCGGCAGGGTAGCCTAGTGGTTAGAGTGTAGAGGCGGCAGGGTAGCCTAGTGGTTAGAGTGGAGGGGCGGCAGGGTAGCCTAATGGTTAGAGTGTAGATGCGACAGTGGTAGCCTAGTGGTTAGAGTGTAGATGCGACAGCGGTAGCCTAGTGGTTAGAGTGTAGAGGTGGCAGCGGTAGCCTAGTGGTTAGTGTTGGACTAGTAACCAGCAGGGTAGCCTAGTGGTTAGAGCGTTGGACTCGTAACCAGCAGGTTAGCCTAGTGGTTAGAGCGTTGGACTAGTAACCAGCAGGTAGCCTAGTGGTTAGAGCGTTGGACTAGTAACCAGCAGGTAGCCTAGTGGTTAGAGCGTTGGACTAGTAACCAGCAGGTAGCCTAGTGGTTAGAGCGTTGGACTAGTAACCAGCAGGGTAGCCTAGTGGTTAGAGTGTAGAGGAGGCAGGGTAGCCTAGTGGTTAGAGTGTAGAGGAGGCAGGGTAGCCTAGTGGTTAGAGTGTGGAGGTGGCAGGGTAGCCTAGTGGTTAGAGTGTAGAGGAGGCAGGGTAGCCTAGTGGTTAGAGTGTGGAGGTGGCAGGGTAGCCTAGTGGTTAGAGTGTGGAGGTGGCAGGTAGCCTAGTGGTTAGAGTGTAGAGGCGGCAGGGTAGCCTAGTGGTTAGAGTGTAGAGGCGGCAGGGTAGCCTAGTGGTTAGAGTGTAGAGGCGGCAGGGTAGCCTAGTGGTTAGAGTGTAGAGGAGGCAGGGTAGCCTAGTGGTTAGAGTGTAGAGGCGGCAGGGTAGCTAGTGGTTAGAGTGTGGAGGTGGCAGGTAGCCTAGTGGTTAGAGTGTTAGAGTGGTTAGAGCGTCCCAGAATTGTCCCAGTCAGTTTTGAACCGTAGACATATTTTTCGATTGTCCCCGGGACAACGGGATCCCCTTAATTTCGATCCCCGGAGGGAATTATTTTATAAAAACATAAAAAGTATTTGGTTGTAATTGTAATATTGCAATATTTTATAGGCTACCAAGGGGGGCCAATCATCTTCCAGGAGAGCCTTAAAGGGGCAGTGTTTGTATTTTGAGACGGGCTTGACCATGCAGAGACGCCATAAGACAGAGTGTAGCCTACATTTTTGTCTCTCTGTGGTTAAAAAAAAATTGTCGAGCATTTTGTTTTTGTGAAGTGGTTCCTTGCATCATACAATGATGGAAAACCGGTGTTACAGACTGCTTTTGGGGGGGACGGACAATTTTTTAAAATTTTACCTTTATTTAACTAGGCAAGTCAGTTCAGAACAAATTCTTATTTTCAATGATGGCCTAGGAACAGTGGATTAACTGGTCTAGGAACAGTGGGTTAACTGGTCTAGGAACAGTGGGTTAACTGTAACTTGTTCAGGGGCAGAACGACAGATTTGTACCTTGTCAGCTTGGGGGTTTGAACTTGCAACCTTCCGGTTACTAGTCCAACGCTCTAACCACTAGGCTACCCTGGCGCCCCATGACTTGAGCTTTTGTCATACTTGTCCATAGGACAAATGGCTACAAAAGTTAATGTCAAACCCTGATTTAATATGAAGCTGATTGAAGAAATCATGACAAACATTTTGTGTATTTTACTTTTGTTTTTGCAGTTTTCTCAATCAATGTCGCCCCCTGTCAGCGAGCATGGGCAACGCAATCAAGTATATCAAGAAAGAAATCTCCAATATTCCTAGTCACTTCAAAGAAGAGGAAGTGAGTTTCAGAATACAGTTTTAATTCTTGTTTGTTAAACAGGCCAGTTTCAGTTTCTGGTCACATTTTAACTCATCATGTCCATTTTTATGGCAACAACCATTTTCTCTCTCTTTTCTAGGCGAAGACCAAACTGCAGACGTGTATAGACCGTTACATAAACGAAAACGTAGTTCTGGCTGCCAAGGCGATCTCTAAATACGCCATAGAGAAGATCAGTGACGGAGACGTCATTCTAGTTTATGGATGGTGAGATCTAACGTCTGTCATTTTATCTGACAGAACATGGAAGTGGATAGGTGGTTGCCACCCAGCCACTCTGCATGACGCACAGAGAAGCTCTCCCTGTATCCATCCCTATTGCTTGAATTGTTTCCAATCCTCTCAGCTTTACAGTAGTGCCTAGGGTGTAGGGGTCGGGGGTTGGTTTTACAATCCAGTAGTGATCGTCTAGTGATCGAGCTGTTCTCCCCCTCTGTAGCAGATCTGAGACCAGGCTAGGTGTCAATAAGGAAGGCATCAGTTATTGAGTTCTCATGTCTCTTCTCCCCCTCTGTAGCTCGTCCCTGGTGAACCACATCCTTTGCGAGGCATATGATAAGAGCAGGAAGTTCCGTGTGATCGTTGTGGACAGCCGGCCTCGTCTGGAGGGAAGGGAGGCTCTGAGACGTCTCGTACAGCGAGGCATCAGCTGCACCTACGTCCTCATCTCGGCCCTCTCGTACATACTACCTGAGGTAACCTAGGTCCTCATCTCGGCCCTCTCTTACATACTACCTGAGGTAACCTCGTCCTCATCCCGGCCCTCTCGTACATACTACCTGAGGTGACCTAGGTCCTCATCTCTGCCCTCTCGTACATACTACCTGAGGTGACCTAGGTCCTCATCTCTGCCCTCTCGTACATACTACCTGAGGTGACCTAGGTCCTCATCTCTGCCCTCTCGTACATACTACCTGAGGTGACCTAGGTCCTCATCTCTGCCCTCTCGTACATACTACCTGAGGTGACCTAGGTCCTCATCTCTGCCCTCGTACATACTACCTGAGGTGACCTAGGTCCTCATCTCTGCCCTCTCGTACATACTACCTGAGGTGACCTAGGTCCTCATCTCTGCCCTCTCGTACATACTACCTGAGGTGACCTAGGTCCTCATCTCTGCCCTCTCGTACATACTACCTGAGGTGACCTAGGTCCTCATCTCTGCCCTCTCGTACATACTACCTGAGGTGACCTAGGTCCTCATCTCTGCCCTCTCGTACATACTACCTGAGGTGACCTAGGTCCTCATCTCTGCCCTCTCGTACATACTACCTGAGGTGACCTAGGTCCTCATCTCTGCCCTCTCGTACATACTACCTGAGGTGACCTAGGTCCTCATCTCTGCCCTCTCGTACATACTACCTGAGGTGACCTAGGTCCTCATCTCTGCCCTCTCGTACATACTACCTGAGGTGACCTAGGTCCTCATCTCTGCCCTCTCGTACATACTACCTGAGGTGACCTAGGTCCTCATCTCTGCCCTCTCGTACACATACTACCTGAGGTGACCTAGGTCCTCATCTCTGCCCTCTCGTACATACTACCTGAGGTGACCTAGGTCCTCATCTCTGCCCTCTCGTACATACTACCTGAGGTGACCTAGGTCCTCATCTCTGCCCTCTCGTACATACTACCTGAGGTGACCTAGGTCCTCATCTCTGCCCTCTCGTACATACTACCTGAGGTGACCTAGGTCCTCATCTCTGCCCTCTCGTACACACTACCTGAGGTGACCTAGGTCCTCATCTCTGCCCTCTCGTACACACTACCTGAGGTGACCTAGGTCCTCATCTCTGCCCTCTCGTACACACTACCTGAGGTGACCTAGGTCCTCATCTCTGCCCTCTCGTACATACTACCTGAGGTGACCTAGGTCCTCATCTCTGCCCTCTCGTACATACTACCTGAGGTGACCTAGGTCCTCATCTCTGCCCTCTCGTACATACTACCTGAGGTGACCTAGGTCCTCATCTCTGCCCTCTCGTACATACTACCTGAGGTGACCTAGGTCCTCATCTCTGCCCTCTCGTACATACTACCTGAGGTGACCTAGGTCCTCATCTCTGCCCTCTCGTACATACTACCTGAGGTGACCTAGGTCCTCATCTCTGCCCTCTCGTACATACTACCTGAGGTGACCTAGGTCCTCATCTCTGCCCTCTCGTACATACTACCTGAGGTGACCTAGGTCCTCATCTCTGCCCTCTCGTACATACTACCTGAGGTGACCTAGGTCCTCATCTCTGCCCTCTCGTACATACTACCTGAGGTGATTCCAGAACAGATGACTGCCCCTTGGGGGACCGGAGGTGTCATTACATTACACATTCCATTACATGGAATTTAGAACATAGGCTTTTGGTGTTTTAGACATGAGTTGATTTAATCAGAAATGTTGTTGTCCTCTTGTAGAAAATCCAAACAGTGATTTATTTTTCTTCCAATGCTTCTCAGTTTAACCCTCTTTCTTCCCTGTCCTGTTTTTGTTTGTAACAAATGTCCAATATATTTAACATCTAGGTGTATTCATTTAACCTCCCCCTCTCCCAGGTATCTAAGGTGTTCCTGGGTGCCCATGCTCTGCTGGCTAATGGCTACGTGATGTCTCGTGTGGGCACATCTCAGATAGCTCTGGTGGCTAGGACCTTCAACGTGCCGGTTCTGGTCTGCTGTGAGACATACAAGTTCTGCGAGAGGGTGCAGACTGACTCCTTCGTCTCAAACGAGCTTGGTACTGTGGGAGTTTTTTTGGCCTCGTTGACTTTATTATGACACGTAAAAGAGCTACAGTATGGGGTTATCTTTCTAGAGATAATGAAGTAATCTAGTTTATGTAAAGCAAGTCATTTCCATTCTGCTTCTAGTTAACACAGATAAGGATGTGCAAATGTGATTTTTACTTTGATAGACAAACGTATCCACATTTTAAATTCTATTCTATTCCTAAACTGACTAGACTTGAAACAGAATTGACACAAACTTTAGTAATCATTAGCAGTAAGACTTTCACTAACCCTCGACTTCGACCAATCACTTTCTGTCCTCAGATGACCCCGATGACCTGATGGTGACCCGGAAGGGGAAGACCCAGCTGGAGAACTGGCATGATGTCAGCTCCCTGGGGCTGTTGAATCTGGTCTACGACGTAACGCCACCAGATTTTGTTGACCTGGTCATCACAGACCTGGGCATGATCCCCTGTACCTCCGTTCCTGTTGTACTCCGGGTCAAAAACTTGGAACAGTAGAGGGGGGGAGTAGGGGATGACGTGGGGGTCTGATGTAGACTTGATCTGACTGTGTTCTAGAAGAAGTGCTTGTCTGGCAAGTTATAGGCTGTCTCAAATGGCCCCCTATTCCCTATATAGTACACTACTTTTGACCAGGGCCCATAAGTCTCTGGTCATCTGGTCAAAAGTAGTGCTTTATATAGTGCATTACAAAATGCCAACCTATGTTCCAATGTCCAGTCTAGCATCCGTCTTACAATGCGCAGACCGACCTGATAAATAGCTTCATTCTTAGTTGCGTGCCAGTGTGTGTATGTTGGAACGGGACTTTAGATACAAAGTCTGTCCCCGCCTCAGTCTTCCTACATGCTAGGCTACACGCCCACTGGCCCAAGTCGGACGACAGAAGTGCCAAACAGCGAGTCTACACTGCGCACACATTCACACTTGTGCTTTTGGCATTTAAATAAATGTACATCTGAAATGGCTTTTTAAACTAGAGTTCCTGTGTGTTCTTTTGGTAAGGCCTGAAGCTGGTAAAGGGGCCAGAGTGTGGGCCTGAAGCTGGTAAAGGGGCCAGAGTGTGGGCCTGAAGCTGGTAAGGGGATCAGAGTGTGGGGAAGTGGACCTGAAGCTGGTAAGGGGCCTGAAGGGTAAAGGGGCCAGAGTGTGGGCCTGAAGCTGGTAAGGGGACCAGAGTGTGGGGAAGTGGGCCTGAAGCTGGTAAGGGGCCAGAGTGTGGGCCTGAAGCTGGTAAGGGGCCAGAGTGTGGGGAAGTGGGCCTGAAGCTGGTAAGGGGGCCAGAGTGTGGGCCTGAAGCTGGTAAAGGGGCCAGAGTGTGGGCCTGAAGCTGGTAAGGGGCCTGAAGCTGGTAAAGGGGCCAGAGTGTGGGCCTGAAGCTGGTAAGGGATCAGAGTGTGGGGAAGTGGGCCTGAAGCTGGTAAGGGGACCAGAGTGTGGGGAAGTGGGCCTGAAGCTGGTAAGGGGACCAGAGTGTGGGGAAGTGAGCCTGAAGCTGGTAAGGAGCCAGAGTGTGGGGAAGTGGGCCTGAAGCTGGTAAGGGGCCTGAAGTTGGTAAGGGGATCAGAGTGTGGGGAAGTGGGCCTGAAGCTGGTAAGGGGGCCAGAGTGTGGGGAAGTGGGCCTGAATCTGGTAAGGGGACCAGAGTGTGGGGAAGTGGGCCTGAAGCTGGTAAGGGGATCAGAGTGTGGGGAAGTGGGCCTGAAGCTGGTAAGGGGACCAGAGTGTGGGGAAGTGGGCCTGAAGCTGGTAAGGGGGCCAGAGTGTGGGGAAGTGGGCCTGAAGCTGGTAAGGGGACCAGAGTGTGGGCCTGAAGCTGGTAAGGGGATCAGGGTGTGGGGAAGTGGGCCTGAAGCTGGTAAGGGGATCAGAGTGTGGGGAAGTGGGCCTGAAGCTGGTAAGGGGATCAGAGTGTGGGAAAGTGGGCCTGAAGCTGGTAAAGGGGCCAGAGTGTGGGGAAGTGGGCCTGAAGCTGGTAAGGGGACCAGAGTGTGGGGAAGTGGGCCTGAAGCTGGTAAGGGGACCAGACTGTGGGGAAGTGGGCCTGAAGCTGGTAAGGGGCCAGAGTGTGGGGAAGTGGGCCTGAAGCTGGTAAGGGGATCAGAGTGTGGGGAAGTGGGCCTGAAGCTGGTAAGGGGGCCAGAGTGTGGGGAAGTGGGCCTGAAGCTGGTAAGGGGACCAGAGTGTGGGGAAGTGGGCCTGAAGCTGGTAAGGGGATCAGAGTGTGGGGAAGTGGGCCTGAAGCTGGTAAGGGGATCAGAGTGTGGGGAAGTGGGCCTGAAGCTGGTAAGGGGATCAGAGTGTGGGAAAGTGGGCCTGAAGCTGGTAAAGGGGCCAGAGTGTGGGGAAGTGGGCCTGAAGCTGGTAAGGGGACCAGAGTGTGGGGAAGTGGGCCTGAAGCTGGTAAGGGGACCAGACTGTGGGGAAGTGGGCCTGAAGCTGGTAAGGGGCCAGAGTGTGGGGAAGTGGGCCTGAAGCTGGTAAGGGGATCAGAGTGTGGGGAAGTGGGCCTGAAGCTGGTAAGGGGGCCAGAGTGTGGGGAAGTGGGCCTGAAGCTGGTAAGGGGACCAGAGTGTGGGGAAGTGGGCCTGAAGCTGGTAAGGGGATCAGAGTGTGGGGAAGTGGGCCTGAAGCTGGTAAGGGGATCAGGGTGTGGGGAAGTGGGCCTGAAGCTGGTAAGGGGATCAGGGTGTGGGGAAGTGGGCCTGAAGCTGGTAAGGGGATCAGAGTGTGGGCCTGAAGCTGGTAAGGCTGTGGGGAAGTGGGCCTGAAGCTGGTAAGGGTGTGGGGAAGTGGGACCAGAGAACAAAGGCACATCTAAATGGATGTGGGAGCAGTCAAGACTGGGACCATGAAACATGAGACCAGCACTTTACATTTATATTATATTTATATTTTTGTGCAGTGTATATTTTCAGTATATCATCTCTATACTGAATACAAATATAAACGCAGCAATCAAAAGATTTCACTGAGTTACAGTTCATATAAGGAAATCGGTCAATTGAAATGAATGAATTAGACCTTAATCTATGAATTTCACATGACTGGGAAGGGGCGCAGCCAATCCGAATGGGTTTTTCAACACAAAAAAGGCTTTCATACAGACAGAAATACTCCTGTTTCATCATCTGTCCAGGTAGCTGGTCTCAGACAATCCCACAGGTGAAGAAGCTGGATGTGGAGGTCCTGGGATGGCGTGGTTACACGTGGTCTGTGGATGTAAGACCAGTTGGACTGCCAACTTCTCTAAAATGACGTTGGAGGCGGCTTATGGTAGAGAAATTATCATTAAATTCTCTGTCGACATCTCTGGTGGACATTCTTGCATGCTAATTGCACGCTCCCTCAACTTGAGACATCTGTGGCATTGTTTATTTATTCATTTCACCTTTATTTAACCAGGTAGGCTAGTTGAGAACACCTTTATTTAACCAGGTAGGCTAGTTGAACACCTTTATTTAACCAGGTAGGCTAGTTGAGAACACCTTTATTTAACCAGGTAGGCTAGTTGAGAACACCTTTATTTAACCAGGTAGGCTAGTTGAGAACACCTTTATTTAACCAGGTAGGCTAGTTGAGAACACCTATATTTAACCAGGTAGGCTCGTTGAGAACACCTATATTTAACCAGGTAGGCTCGTTGAGAACACCTATATTTAACCAGGTAGTCTAGTTGAGAATACCTTTATTTAACCAGGTAGGCTAGTTGAGAACACCTTTATTTAACCAGGTAGGCTTGTTGAGAACACCTATATTTAACCAGGTAGGCTAGTTGAGAACACCTATATTTAACCAGGTAGGCTAGTTGAGAACAAGTTCTCACATTGTGTTGTGTGACACAACTGCATATTTGAGTGGCCTTTTATTGTCCCCAGCACAAGGTGCACCTGTGTAATGATCATGCTGTTTAATCAGCTTCTTGACATGCCACAGCTGTCAGGTGGATGGATAATATTGGCAAAGGAGAAATGCTCACTCACAGGGATGTAAACAAATTTGTGCATAACATTTGCAAGATATAAGCTATTTTTGTGCGTATGGAAATTTCTGGCATCTTTTATTTCAGCTCATGAAACATGGGACCAACACTACATGTTGCTTTTATATTTTTGTTCAATAGACAGTATATTGTCAGTATATCATATCTATATTGTCAGTATATCATATCTTCTTTAATCCAAGATGAAATATAAAATGCAAACAGCAAAAAATGTATTATTACATGAACAATCTGTACATACAACAACAATTCAACATTTGCAGTACTCTCTGCAAACAATGTGTTTTGCTCATGTCTCCCTATGATGTAATTAATTCATCGATATCTTTGTCATGGGGGGGGCCTAATGCAACTTTATACTGCATATTATTGCTTCTACTACAATTCCTGCTTCATTTATCAAGTTTAAGGTTTGATTTCCCAGACACAGATTAACCGTAGTGCTGGACTAAAAACATGCTCGATGGAGAATCTCTATTGAAATAGATGTTTTAGTCCTGTACGAGGCTTAGTCGATGTCCCGGGAAATTGGCCCCAAGCATCTTAGTCAAATTTTTATAAACATGATTTGGCACAAACTGTAGACCATAAAGTGAGGTCATGTATTGTCCCGCATCACAATCTCTTAGATTTCATGTTGATCTAGGGAAATGTCTGCAAGGTTGTTGTTTTTTAAAGGCTACAACAATTGCAACATCTGTGGTGATAAAACAAAGATTTAACAACCCCATCAAAACAGATGATTAAAACTATAAAGGTCAATGATACAACTGTCTCCATAGAATACACTGGCTTTCCACGCTAAAGTCAGTTTTAAAATGGTCACATATTTCCCCCCCCTGTCTCTTTATGTCAGCATCACTGGAAAACAAGTGTTTTCCAAATAGAGTCCCAGGACCAGGCCTCAGACCAGGGGGGGAGTGGGTACAACCTCAGGCAGATGTGACCTTGCGTCTCTGGGTGACCCATAGCAGGATGGAGACCAGGACTGTGGAGGCCCCTAGAATCCCGAACACCTTGATTATAGGGAACTTCCCCTGTCAACAACAGAGACGGAGAACAACAATGTGACTCGGTGTTACCATGGCACTTACACCACAATGGGGTTTTGTTTGAAAGGCTGTGAATTTCCCTTGGTAATTAATTAATGCTCATGCTGTCTTTAACAATCAGAGATTGGATATGAATGAATGTTGTTGAGGATAAAGTTAAAGCCATTGTCTTGACAATAGTCATACATGGATGATGTGGTGTACTCACTGACCTCTCGGAGACACTTGTATCCATGGAAGTTGTCCACACAGCTACACTCAAAGAAGCCCGGACCGTACGCTGCACAGAGGGAGTTCTCAGGGCAGTTCAACGCTGTAGAAGGAGGGGGGGGGATAGCTAGTCAGTTGTACAACAGAATGCATTTAACTGAAATGTGTATTCTGCATTTAACCCAACCCCTGTGCGGGGTGCTGCCTTAATCAACATCCACGTCTTCGGCACCCGGGGAACGGTGGGTTAAACGCCTTGCTCAGAAGCAATGTTATAGTCTCTATGATACTTTATAAACAGATATTATGACAGTAATGCCAACTATAATATTGATGCCAGATCACTGTATTCAGAATCACAGCTGAATGGAAGCGGACATTTTAATTTCCCAAAGTGAGTTTAAAGTGGGCAATCTGTAATTGGCACATACATTTTTGGACTTCTTAAATGAATGGCATATAGCACACTGATTATTGAAGAATTTAACTTAGAAATGCCTCATTAGCTTTGTTCAACTTTGGCCGTCATTAGAACAAAATATATGCTTTTTTTTTTACTCCAATGATAGTAAAACAAAGTTATTGCAAACAAACACTGTCTTGCCTCAAAATGTGGTTAAAACTATAATTTGATATCATGAACGGTCAGTCATTCCATCCATAGCTTTGTCTATGAATTTGAGAGTGGTTATATTTTCCCCAGCCCTATCCTTCTATTTACCAAAACAGTGGTGTTTTGTGTCTTTTCAACTACTAGGTTACTTCTTTATTAAACACAACAACAAGGATCATGCAGCAAAAGAAGGTTGACACGTGACTTACACAGATGTCCAGTCTGGTTGCAGATGTCCTTCTGTCCTTCACAGTGACGTGTGTCCCCTTTGACCTCCATTTTATTCCATGATGCATTGCCTCCTGGACAGGTCAGGTTGACAGGCAGAATCCTTACAGAAAGGGTATAGGCTCATTAAAATGTTCTATTCTTATAAGGAACTGATTGGACATTAAAATGTGTGTGAATTCTATTCTAATAAGGACCTGATTGGACATTCAAATATGTGTGAATTCTATTCTAATAAGGACCTGATTGGACATTCAAATATGTGTGAATTCTATTCTAATAAGGACCTGATTGGACATTCAAATATGTGTGAATTCTATTCTAATAAGGACCTGATTGGACATTCAAATATGTGTGAATTCTATTCTAATAAGGACCCGATTGGACATTAAAATGTGCATTGCAAGGTTGGACTCGGTAACACAGCTCAGGGAGTTGTACTTACAGGTTATCCAACTGGATGAAGCCTTGAAACAGTGAATTGTTCAGTTGAACTATGGGGTTCAGTGAGATATCTCTGTAGAAGAACAAAGAGAGTACAAAAGGCTCTATAAAAACATGAACAAACTGACCAGGTTTGTAGCCCCAATGTAAACAGTCTGTTTAACATACATCATTGCAGCTGTTGATGCCTCTTGAAGGTCCTCGACATGACTTAGAGAACAGTTTGATAGGTCCAACCTGAGTGAGAAAACAGAGTGGGATAAATAACGTTTTTAGTGGAAATAGACAACATAATGTAACAATGACAATTGACAATGAGACATTGGCTACAAGACAAGTAATCAGTTTGTATATTTTACTAAACGGTTGTTACACATTATTAGAGTTGTTATAGATGTTGAATGTTTCTACATATGTTATTACATCAAGGGAATAATCAATAATCATCAAAACGAAGTCTGGTGTTGCCAAAGTACAACTTCCTACCCGATGAGGTAGTCAGCATTGCTGGTGTTTTCTTTTCGCAGCAGGCAGCAGCATCCGTCAACCAAGCCCGCAGACGCGGAACAGAACTGGCCCAGAGCGGTGCTATTCTGCACTGTTCTGTTGCAGAGATGACATACCTGTTTGTTCAGCAGAAATTCACAACGCCTTTATCAACATCAACATCTTCACCAACTGATTAATAATAAAAGTCATAATAATCAAGCCACACATCTCTGTCAATGTAGCAGGCAGGCTAGCAGAAGACAGTTATTTATACGTATTTCATTGCACAGTAGGTCATCTTCACCGAGTCCTGCACCGCTTCTGAACCGACACGTGAGGTGTTTGTAAACGCAATATGGAGGAGAGGCTGTGTTTTTATTTATTTAACTATGCCAGTCAGTTAAGAACAAATTCTTATTTACAATGACAGCCTAGGAATAGTGGGTTAATTGCCTTGTTCAGGGGGGCAGAACAACATATTTGTACCTTGTCAGCTCGGGGGGGATTTGATCCCCCAACCTTTCGGTTACTAGTCCGACACTGACCACTAGGCTCTCGGTCGCCCCCGTGCCTCGTCAGAGATCGCATTTATTTGGGGAGATTGCAAAATATGACCTTTTCATTCGAGATATGATAAATATATTGTTTCAGGTGATAATAAAACATGTTTTGTTTAGTTACATTTTCCTCAACTTGTTTCTCTAACTTTATAGCAAGTCAAGTTAGCTTGCACTGCAGAACAGCTAGCTAGCTAAAAGCTAGGCTAGGTTGAAAATACCACTGTAGCTAGCTTAAAGCTAGGCTAGGTTGAAAATACCACTGTAGCTAGCTAAAAGCTAGGCTAGGTTGAAAATACCACTGTAGCTAGCTTAAAGCTAGGCTAGGTTGAAAATACCACTGTAGCTAGCTTAAAGCTAGGCTAGGTTGAAAATACCACTGTAGCTAGCTTAAAGCTAGGCTAGGTTGAAAATACCACTGTACTGCTTGTGACCTCCATCTAATAATTATCATCAAAAACAAACACCATTACCATCACCAACTTAAACGTAAACGGAATGCAACAGTCTTATAATTAAATTGGCTTAACAGCCTATGTGTATTATTTAACATTACCAGTAGTGTTGTGTGGATAAAATCACTGGGGAAGCCCAGACAGAATATTTATTGATTTAGACCCATGGAGAGTTACCGGAAGTCACAAAGAAAACTGGAGCTGCCTCCACTATTCCAGCACCATGTCAACTTCAACATTTCAACATCATCAAATCACTTATGCTTATTCTAATACATTGACAACTAAAAAGATACTGAAAACAATTTAGTCCAATCATTATAAGCTAAATACTATGTGGCTGTCCATGGTTTTGATTTCTGTGTGTGTGTGTGTGTGTGTGTGTGTGTGTGTGTGTGTGTGTGTGTGTGTGTGTGTGTGCAAGTAAAAACCATGTTGACTCACCCTACTTGTAGAGAAATGCCAATGCCATCCTCCTCACTTTCATGTTGACCAAACGGTCTATGACTCTGTCATACATTACATTTTTTTAAATAGTATTTGTTGTCCCTGGCTACCTGGCCTAACTTCCATTCATGGGCAGCGTTAGCTGGTTAACATTAGCCTTCTACATCTAGTTACATATTGAACTTCCATCCTCTCAGGCCAGGGGCACAATGTATGAATTAATGGTTGGATCAGAATTGCCATTACCATTATAATCATTGGCCAATACGGAGAATTAGGTAAAACCACAAGTCAAAATCCCTTTCTCCATCCCATGGCTAATTTAGAATAGGGCCAATTTTAGCTAGCTAGCTAGCCACCAGAGGACAATAACACAATGAGATGCAACAAGTTTCTGTCAATGACGTATGCTCTCGATGCGATGTGATAGGAGTGAAGCCAAACCCAAACTGGCTTCCCTTTACACTTTTATTTTGGTGTGCCAGGACCATGCACAGTTGAGCTCACTCACTTTAGCTCAACGCTGATTGGCTATTTTATACTCTTTTTTTTATCAAGCGAGGCGAAATACTCACTGGCTTCCCTTGCATTCAATTATCGGGGGCAGAAAACAATGTCATACTTTTTTTGGCCAGACAGCATCGAATAGATGGTCTACAGAGACAGAGTAGCGCTGTTTCTCTCGCTTTTTTCAGTAAGAAACATGGAGAGAAGAAAGATAAATAATCTTCTTTTTTCTTGGTGATTTTTTTGGGGGGGAAGCCTGGCTTCACTTGGCATGCATGAATACACGTCACTGAACATAACTATTCAAATAGTACTTATAGGAATTCGTCATGGTTTTAAAGGTGCTAGATATCCCATAAAGCCACCACCAAAACCACATATTTTCATCTAGTTCTTCTACTGAAGATTACGTAAAGTTTTTAAAATGTCAATGTATATGGCATCCGCATCACAACTGAGCCTTCAACCACACGCGGGCGGTGTGATTCCACTCCGTTGTGGGCGTCCCCATTGAAATTCATGACATCCGGCATAACATGCTTATGTGTAATGTGAACAAGGCGCCGGATATCATTCATTTCAATGGGGACGTCAACAACGGAGTGGAATCACACCGCCCGCGTGTGGTTGAAGGATCTGTGTGCGAGATGGAGGCCACTTTACGACATTTTCAGTCCAGCCAGAGTCCGTAGAAGAACAGGAGGTTACCAAACCACAGAAGAAGATGAAAATATGTGGTTTTCGGTGTTGGCTTTATGGGATAGCTAGTAACTTGTAAACAATTACCCATTAATATAAGTACAATTGTAATAGTCATGTTACATAATACACATTAGCTGTTAAGCCAATTTGATTATATGACTTTTGCCTCCCATTTTAGTTTATTGTGACCCTAATGTCGTTTGTTTTTTGTGATAATTATTAGGTGGAGGTCGCTAGCTACAGTGGTATCTTGAACCTATTCTAGCTTTTAGCTCTGCAGTGCAAGCTAATTTGACATGCTATAAAGTTAGAGAAACAAGTTGAGGAAAAGGTAACTAAACAAACAAAAAAATATTATCACCGGAAACAATATATATATATAATATATATCCTGTCTTGAAAGAAAAGGTCATATTTTGCAATCTCCCAAACTAAATGCGATCTCTGACTAGAGACAGGCTCTTCTCCATATTGCCGTCACAAACACCGCAGACGTCCATTCCCTAGTGGGACGAGATGACGTAGCGCCTAATGAAGTATGTCAAGGTGTAAACGGGTCAATAACAACAATGAGTGTAGCATAGTAGTTACAATGTAACAATACAACGTAACACATCCGAGTGTTTAAACAATGTAACAACTGAACTCTATGAGCGTAGGCAGCAGTTGCAATGTAAGAACATATTCTTCTGAGTGTTGCCTACTAGCAGCAATTACAATGTAAATAACCGGTTATGGCGAGCTGCGCAGCATTCCTGTATAGCATAGAGCTGAAGCAGACCACTTACCTGTAACTCAGTCAGTTGATAACTCCCATATAAATATAAATGAAAGATCAATAAGGCCACTGCTGCATTCCGCTGGCTGGATCCAGCTGTCATTTTTGAACGCGATATTCATATGATCAATACAAGATAAACATGTGACTGACTGTACGCTACTAAAATCACAGCCGCTTCCTTAATACACTCGCATGTCTCCTTGTTTCGTTTCCTTTGTATCATTGTCTGATCTCTACAAGACCTGGATTGGTTCAATCACAGTATGGTAACGTGGGGACATCCGGTATTGCTAGTTCTATTATCAGGTTATCCGTCTTTTCACATGAATTAATGATCGATAAGACTGAGACGAGAAAAAATAAAGAAAACCCATCCGTGTGTGTTTGAAAGCAGACAGTGCTTCATAGCATTACAAATTGCCCGACCTTTTTGCACAGCCCAGCCTATAAAGAGGATCTCATATCCAAAATATTGTACAACAATATGAAATGTGTTGCATTATTCATTAGCCATATTCCTTTGTTTCTTGCCTTCAAAACAACGAAAATGGACAGGCCTACATAGACAAAATACCTCATTTCATTTTTTTTTTTACAATTTCATTTATAATAATTATGTTATTAAGAAAACATTTCAATTGATTTTGGAAGCTGCCAGATGACTGTTCTCAAATTCACCGTCATCTGACCATCCCCACACTCTGAAATATGCCATTACAGTAGAGGGGTCAGAAGACGATAATAAATCATTTACGTAAGTGATTTGAAGCTGTTGTTAGAAAACATAATATATAGCCTATGTTATGTATGTCTTGCCTACAGACTAAAATACATGTATATTATTCGTGGAAATTCCTTTAAAAAATTGGCACATGGTTGTTTTGTAATGTTTAAAATAAATGTGGTCCCCTCCACCAGAAATGGTTTGGACCAGAGGACTGTTGCAACGCTTCTTGAAGAGCGATTTGATACATATTGGTTACATTATTGCTTAACGGTAAACAATGTAGTCAGTTTGCTTGGGATTTGTATCACATTTGGTCTGTTTCCTGAACTGCTTGCTCGCCAACCAATGAAAAATATTTTGGAAAACTTCAAGAAGCAGAAAGAGGCAAATGTAACACATGTTTTGCCTGTTCCCCTCTCTCTCAATCATACCAGTGTGTTGTGAACAACATTACCGTGAGCAACAATAGTGGAATCGGCGGTTCGCCTTCAAAATCAAAGTCCCCCATTGAAACTGACGCAAACGAATAAAAATAGTGGTGTCATACCACAATTGGACTAGATAATACTAAACACGCTTTGAATGTAGTATTCAACAAAAGACAAATATTAGTTAATTTTACCAAAAAATGTAAAGTGTTGTTCCTATGTTTCATGAGCTGAAATAAAAGATCCCAGAAGTGTTTTCTCTGCAAAAAAAGATTATTTCTCTCAAATGTGTTTACACTGTTCATTTCTCTTTTGCCAAGATAATCCATCCACCGGTGTGGCATGTCAAGAAGCTGATTAAACAGCATGATCATTTAACATTTTACTTGGCAAGTCAGTTAAGAACAAATTCTTATTTTCAATGACGGCCTAAGAACAGTGGGTTAACTGCCTGTTCAGGGGTAGAACGGCAAATTTGTACCTTGTCAGGTCAGGGATTTGAACTTGCAACCTTCTGGTTACTAGTCCAATGCTCTAACCACTAGGCTACCCTGCTGCCCCATCATTACTGACTTGCGTAGTTAAATAAAGGTAAGAAGCCGGATGTGGAGGTCCTGGGCTGGCGTGGTTTGCAGTTGCAAGGCCGGGTGGACGTACCCCCAAATTCTCTAAAACGACGTTGGAGGTGGCTTATGGTAGAGAAATGAACATTCAATTCTCTGGCAACAGGTCTGGTGAACATTCCTGCATTCAGCATGCCAATTGCATGCTCCCTCAAAACTTGAGACATCAATGGCTGTGTGACAAAACTGCACATTTTAGTGTGGCCTTTTATTGTCCCCAGCACAAGGTGCACCTGTGTCATTTTTTTATTTTTTTTTTATTACCTTGGCAAGTCAGTTAAGAACAAATTCCTATTTACAATGACAGCCTCCACCTGCCAAACCTTGATTGTCTGAGACCAGCCACCCGGACAGCTGATGAATCTAAGGAGTATTTCTGTTTGTAATAAAGCCCTTTTGTGGGGAAAAACTCCTTCTGATTGGCTGGGCCTGGCTCCCAAGTGGTTTGGCTTATGCCTTCCCAGGCCCACCCATGGCTGCGCCCCTGCCCAATGATGTGAAATCCATAGATTAGGGCCTAATGAGGTTTTCGTCATATTTTTTTACCTTTATTAATTTAACTAGGCAAGTCAGTTAAGAACAAATTCTTATTTACAATGATGGCCTACCCCGGCCAAACCCCAACGACGCTGGGCCAAATGTGTGCCGCTCCATCGGACTCCCAATCACGTCCGGTTGTGTTACAGCCTGGAATCGAACCAGAGTCTGTAGTGACGCCTCTAGCACTGAGATGCCAGATGCTGTGTCACTGAGGAGCCCCAATTGACTGATTTCCTTATATGAACTGGGTGGGAAACCGTGGGGTGTTGGATTGAGCGTGCAGAGATTGACACAGAGACAGGGAGGCTTTAGTCCGCAAAAACAACTTTACTAAGACAGAAATAAAAAAAGAACAAAGAGAATCACTGAGGTTTGGCTCAGTCCTTCTTCTCTACTGTGGCTTGGTGTCGGTCTCTCCTCATTCTCTCTCGCGGTGTGCCCCTGTGCTCCTTTTCTTTTGGCCTCCACGGTTGGTTGGCACATTCCTCTAATTACCTCCCACTTAGAGCTGTCCATGTCGGGGTGCCCAGCTCACGTATTCCCAGCAGAGGGAGCCAACGTCGCCTCACTTACCTCCCCTCTATTACCAGACCTCCTGGGATACCACAACTGTAAATCAGTAAAATCGCAGAAATTATTCCATGTTGCGTTTATATTTTCATTCAGTATAGTTTTATTAATCTAAATAAAATTAGGTATGTTGAAAGGTGTAGCCTGGACTCTGACTTGCAGACTGAAATAGAACAGAACAATTATTTTTCATCTGAGTTTTATTCATAAAGAAAATATATTTCACTGCCTGTAGATGTAAAAATGACTGTATGGATCAGTTGAACCAACAGCTTGTATTTGGAAACGTACAAACATTTCCAATAGCTACACTCACAGAACACTGGAGGGATTCTAGATCTTTCTGTGCATCAGGTTTACTATACTGGGCCTCCAGTTTTATGCTTATTGCATGAGTTGTTATTCAGGGAAACTATTTTGGATTTCTTATCAGGTGGACCTTGAGAAGACCTACGGGGGGAGCTTAGGTGGCCGGTTTGTTTTCTGTCATGTTTCTACCATGTTTATATATACCATGTTTCTACCATGTTTCTACCATGTTTATATATATACCATGTTTCTGCCATATTTCTGCCATGTTTCTACCATGTTTATATATACCATGTTTCTACCATGTTTATATATATACCATGTTTCAGTCATGATTCTACCATGCTTCTGCCATGTTTCTGCCATGTGTCTACCATGTTTATATACCATACCATACCATGTTTCTACCATGTTTATATATACCATGTTTCTACCATGTTTCTACCATGTTTATATATATACCATGTTTCTGCCATATTTCTGCCATGTTTCTACCATGTTTCTACCATGTTTCTGCCATGTTTCTGCCATGTTTCTACCATGTTTCTACCATGTTTCTACCATGTTTCTACCATGTTTCTACCATGTTTCTACCATGTTTCTGCCATGTTTCAGTCATGTTTCTACCATGTTTCTACCATGTTTCTACCATGTTTCTACCATGTTTCTACCATGTTTCTGCCATGTTTCTACCATGTTTATATATATACCATGTTTCAGCCATGTGTCTACCATGTTTCTACCATGTTTTACCATGTTTCTACCATGTTTCTACCATGTTTCTGCCATGTTTCTACCATGTTTCTGCCATGTTTCTACCATGTTTCTGCCATGTTTCTGCCATGTTTATACCATGTTTCTGCCATGTTTCTATGGCTTGTGGCTGTGTCAATTGTTTTTTGATAGTTTCTTCTGGATTTTTATACAGAGGACTCCCTCACAAACTATAATCAAAGGGTGCAATTTAGTTATACACTCATCTGATCTATGTTTTTAATATTCAAAGTATAACATTTGAGTATTTGTAAACATAGCCTCACTCACTGCTGTGCTTATTTGATTCTGACTTGATTTTGTAGGATACTGACGAGAATCTCTGTAAATGTCCTCTCATAAAGTCAAACCAGATTGGGATTACAGGAAGGAAATTAGTTTATAAACCTTTGTCCATAGTACTGTTTTTTTTATCAGTGCAATGGACAATGTCTTCGAGGGCCTGCTTCCTGATTTTTTTCAAAACACTCACTGAATGGTGATTTAGCTTTTTCTTCAAGTGCTTCTTTCCCAAAGTCCTCAATAGTTATCAGACACCAAAAACATCCATGTTGTCTTGTTTTTCCTCTGGAATTAGAGTTCAATTTGTCTATTTGACTCTGTAACTCATGACCTTCACCAATATCGAGTTACTTACGCTACCAAGAACTATGCAAATATCACAATAGATTTAATGTCCTCTTGATTTGGTAGAGTTCAACAGTAAACTGAAAATGTACTTGTCCATCTCATCCTTACCTCTGTACTGTGACTTACAAAGTTTACTAGCCTGCCATATTAAATGACATGTACATACCCGTGTATAGACCTGTGTACATACCCATGCATAGACCTGTGTACATACCCGTGTACAGACCTCTACATCTGTTTTAGTGGCACTCCAGTAATTATTTTCCAACAGTGCTGCAATTATGTCTTCATAGTGTCCCTATTAAAGACTTTCATACATGCTATGGATCCATCAGTAGTACAGGTAATGTGTTGCTGGGAAACACTTCCCTCTCTTTCTATTGCATTCAGAAATTGCTCAACCGTGTGTCTGTGTTCCTCAGTCCAGCATAAATACCACAGGAATACAATATATTTGGTTTAGATGAAGTAGAAACTGCAATTTCATAAAGCAACAAAAACATTTTTTTTCACTTTAGGACGTGATTATACCACCCAGGGGCACAACTTTCACTAGCGATGGGGGTGTCATGTCCCTCTCAAATTCGGAAATTGCGTTTTTGTCCTCCCAGTTTTATCATTGCAATGTGATACAAAAAACAGCAACGGGGTGCTTTAGGACCATGCGGATGCCTCAGAGTGGTCGGCTGGATTTAGGACCAAAGGCTATCAGGCTGTGTGAAGGCAAAGCTTTTGGAAGGATGGCTGGACCAGCACAGAAGAGCATAGTTCAGTGTGTATGTGTTGCGCTCTTTCACCGAGTTGTCAAAGCAAGCAGAGCAGAAACTGGCTACTCTTTAGTGTACCGATGTACAGGAGCAGACAAAAGTTTGGACACATCTACTGATTCTAGGGTTTTTCTTTATTTTTACTATTTTCTACATTGTAGTATTATAGTGACAACATCAAAACAATGAAATAACACTTATGGAATCATGTAGTAACCAAAAAAGTGTTAAACAAATCCAAATATATTTTATATTTGAGATTCTTAAAAGTAGCCACCCTCTTGGTATTCTCTCAACCAGCTTCACCTGGAAGTTAATTTGTGGAAATTCTTTCCTTCTTAATGCGTTTGCGCCAATCAGTTGTGTTGTGACAAGGTAGGGCTGGTATACAGAAGACAGGGGTGGGCAACTCCTCGATGGCCTGATTAGTGTCACACTTTTTCTCCATCCCTAGCAAACACAGCTGATTAATCAAATTGCATTCTAATCTGAAGATCAGGATTAGGTGATTATTGGTGTGTTTGCTGGGGCTGGGGGTAAAATGGTGACACCAATCAAGCCCTCGAGGACTGGAATTGTCCACCCCTGCTTTAAGACATGGAGGTCAGTCAATACAGAACATTTAAAGAACTTTGAAAGTTTCTTCAAGTGCAGTCGCGAAAACCATCAAGCTCTATGATGAAACTGGCTCTCATGAGAACCGCCACAGATAAGGAATACCCAGAGTTAACTCTGCTGCAGAGGATAAGTTTATTACAGCTACCAGCCTCAAAAACTGCAGCCCAAATAAATGCTTCACAGAGTTCAAGTAACAGACACATCTCAGCATCAACTGTTCAGAGGAGATTGTGTGAATCAGGCCTTCATGTCAAATTGCTGCTAAGAAACCACTACTAAAGGACACCAATAAGAAGAAGAGACATGCTTGGGACAAGAAAAACGACCAATGGACATTAAACCGATAGAAATCTAATCTTTGGTCTGATGAGTCCAAATTTGAGATTTTTGATTCCAACCGCCATGTCTTTATGAGATGCAGAGTATATTTCCCACCGTGAAGCATGGAGGAGGAGGTGTGATGGTGTGGAGGTGCTTTTCTGGTGACACTGTCAGTGATTTATTTAGAATTCAAGGCACACTTAACCAGCATGGCTACCACAGCATTCTTCAGCGATACACCATCCCATCTGGTTTGCGCTTAGTGGGACTTTTTGATTTTCAACAGGACATTGACCCAACACACCTCCAGGCTGTGTAAGGGCTATTTGACCAAGAAGGAGAGTGATGGAGTGCTGCCTCAGATGACCTGGCCTCCACAATCACCCGACCTCAACCCAATTGAGATGGTTTGGGATGAGTCGGACCGCAGAGTGAAGGAAAAGCAGCCAATAAGTGCTCAGCATTATGTAGGAACACCTTCAAGACTATTAGAAAAGCATTCCTCATGAAGCTGGTTGAGAGAATTCCAAGAGTGTGCAAAGCAGTCATCAAGGCAAAGGGTGGCTACTTTGAGGAATCTAAAATCTATTTTGATTTCTAAAACACTTTTTTGGTTGCTACATGATTCCGTATGTGTTATTTCATAGTTCTAACGTCTTCACTATTATTCTACAATGTAGACAATAGTAAAAAATGAAGCCTTTGAATGAGTAGGTGTGTCTTAAGCTTTTGGCTGGTACTGTATATTGGTAAAAGTCACCTTGTCTGAGAGAGATGTCCATGGTTATCAACACGTCACACCAGGGTAATTCTACACGAAACACAGCCCTTATTTTTAAAATTTTAATTTCTAAAATCCGTTATGGGAAAAATGAATGGTTGGAAAAACGATTGAAACCATTTCCCTGTTTGACCGTCAGGTTTTATGGGTATTATGACACTGTGGGGCTCTATAGAGTCTCATAGGTGCAACAGTGCATGAGGATGGCCTGGAAATAGCAGATTAAAACATGTTGATGCACACCACATGGTCATAAGTATGTGGACACACCATTAAAATAGTCAATGATTTAACCTTTATTTATTCAGGTTTTTCTCATTGAGATAACATCTCTTTTCCAAGAGAGACCTGGTCCAATAGCAGCAGGGGGAACAACGTTTCAGACAAAACAACTGACATACACTAACACAACATTAAACAAAACTATAAACACACATACAGTACAACAAAAACCTTTTACGTTAAAAACACAAACATCTTGACTAAAAACAACAGTCCTAAAGACAATTACACTCTTCTATGATATATACATCGATCAAGTGTTTGAACTCCACCAACGAAACTAGATCATCACATTTTAAAATGTTCAGGAGAGAATTCCAGGACCACAGAGCTAAGTAACTAAAACTATTTCTACCGTGACCTGTTCTAATTTTTGGTACTGTTAGAAGTAAATCAGAACGGGACCGTAATTGATATTTATTTATCAATCTAACTAAAAAAGAAGAGATAAAATGGCATTTTACCCAATATGGGCCTTATAAATCAGTGTAAACCAGGGTTTCAGCCTACGCAAGGTCAATGACGACCAGCCAACAGCGCTGTAGAGATCACAATGATGTGTTAGAGGTTTCTGATTTGTAATGAACCTGAGGGCTGCATGATACACTGAATCAAGTGCTCTCAGGGTAGTGGCTGAGGCCTGCATATATATAACATCACTAAAACCGACAGTAATGTACATCGTACCAGCTCCTTCCTGGCCCCCAATGAAAATCAAGCCTTATGCTGACAGGTGTATAAAATGAGCACACAGCCATGCAGTCTCCATAGACAAACATTGGCAGTAGAATGGCCAGTTCTGAAGAACTCAGAGACTTTCAACATGGCACCACCATCTCCCCAATAAGTCAGTTTGTCAAAATTCTGCCCTGCTAAAGTTTCCCCGGTCAACTGTAAGAGTTGTTATTGTGAAGTGGAAACGTCTAGGAGCAACAACGGCTCAGACACAAAGTGGTAGGAAACACAAGCTCACAGAACGGGACTGCCGAGTGCTGAAGCGCGTAGCGTGTAAAAAAATCATCATCGGGTTCCAATACTCAGTCGCACACAAGCCTAAGATCAGCATGCGCAATGCCAAGCATCATCTGGGGTGGTGTAGAGCTTGCCATCATTGGACTCTGGAGAAGTGGAAACACATTTTCTGGAGTGATGAATCACGCTTCACCAACTGGCAGTCCAACAGACGAATCTGGGTTTGGCGGATGCCAGGAGAACACTACCTGCACCAATGCATAGTGCCAACTGTAAAGTTTGGTGGAGGAGGAATAATGGTCTGGGGTTGTTTTTCATGGTTGAGACCTCTTAGTTCCAGTGAAGGGAAATCTTAATGCTACAACATACAATGACATTCTAGAAGATTCTGTGCTTCCAACTCTGTGGCAACAGTTTGGGGAAGGCCCTTTCCTGTTTCAGAATACCAAGGCCCCCCCATGCACAAAGCGAGGTCCATACAGAAAGGGTTTGTCGAGATTGGTGTGAAAGAACTTGACTGGCCTGCACAGAGTTCCGACCTCAACCCCATCTTTGGGATGAATTGGAAAGCAGACTGCGAGCCAGGCCTAATCGTCCCACATCAGAGCCCGACGTCATTAATGCTCATGTGGCTGATTGGAAGCAAGTCCCCGCAGCAATGTTCCAACATCTAGTGGAAAGCCTTCCCAGAAGAGTGGAGGCTGTTATAGCAGCAGTGTTCCAACATCTAGTGGAAAGCCTTCCCAGAAGAGTGGAGGCTGTTATAGCAGCAGTGTTCCAACATCTAGTGGAAAGCCTTCCCAGAAGAGTGCAGGCTGTTATAGCAGCAGTGTTCCAACATCTAGTGGAAAGCCTTCCCAGAAGAGTGGAGGCTGTTATAGCAGCAGTGTTCCAACATCTAGTGGAAAGCCTTCCCAGAAGAGTGGAGGCTGTTATAGCAGCAATGTTCCAACATCTAGTGGAAAGCCTTCGTAGAAGAGTGGAGGCTGTTATAGCAGCAAAGGGGGGACCCAACTCCATATTATTGCCCATGATTTTGGAATGAGATACTTTTGGTCATATAGTGTGTGTCGATTGTGTGTATAAAGTACACTTCTGGATAAACAGAATTCAGTTTTTCCTCCAGGTTTTCTTCAAATTTCTGCAATGTTGCCAACTAGCTAGCTTACTTTCATTCAATCAGAAATCTTGCTGCTGGGAGCCAGCAGACCATTCAAACCATTTTTGCGATACAAAATTCAACAGACCTCTAAGGGAGGCGTGACTTAATAGCGCAATTTAATAACGGAGGTATGGCAACGCGAGACTATTGAGTAGGCTGCCCCTCTTCATGCCCCCAATGCAATTCACATGCATCCACAGTGCAATTTCAACTGATTTGAACTTTTTGGAGGGGCAACTCAACTTTTATTAACTAATAATTGTATTTCGTTGAATTGAACCACATTCCAACCTGGTCTATCATTATCTAGTCCAATTATGGCATGTTTCCACTATTTTTATCCGTTTGTATCAGTTTCAATAGGGGACTTTTATTTTGAAGGGCGAGCCGCCGGTTCCAATACTGTTGTTCACAATAATACTGTTCACGACACACACGCCTCAGCCGTTTATACAATTTAGGGAAGTGACGAGGGTTGTCAGGAGCTAACTGCGCCTTTTCATCCAAAAAGTTCTTATGAGAAAGAACATGAATGGTATCATCGGTACGAATTGAGAACGGATTGTTATAACAGGGCCAACGGTAACGGTGAATGTTTTTGGACCTCCACACACAATCGACGAATAAATATAATTTTTACAGCCAACAATGAATGTGCAATTACCTACATCTGCAACATGGCTGCTAGGAGAACGCTAGTGGGAAAAGTTTAGAGTACTGACGTGGGAGAAGTTGTCTCGTAATCCAGGTCAGTGCAGCAGAAATTGTTGGATAAGCAACATTTTTTTCCCCCCCATTTTTTTCTTCTTCTATCGCATCGGATTGAACAAACGAACGGAACACTGTATACGGAGTCAATGCAGAGGAGTGCAAGACCACTTTCGCAATAGACTTTACCTTCTAGTTTTGTGGTGCCCTTTTCATCCAAAAATAGTGGTCCTCTCGTCCAGTGGTCCATCTAAAAATGCATTTCTCCATTCCCGAAACGGAGGTTCGTTCGGGAGAAAATGGATCAACTTATGTGGTGAGTTCCAGAAATGATTTGTTTGTCTGTTGCGACATAGTTATTTTACTGCAGATTCCTAGCATGTGAAATCCATTCCAGTGATTTTACTTTTTTCTTTTTAATCACCCCAACCAGACTCTTGTAATATGACTTTAGAGGTTGGCCCAGGTCCGATTACTAGTAAACAATTTGACAGGACTTTCACTCTCTGTCATAATACCTCACAAGGCATTGCCATTTTGTAATACAATGTAAGTTAACCCCTTAGTCCTTGTGGAATCATACACGATTGACACTTCCATTCAATTCATTGTGGATCAGTCGATCCACATCAATATAAAGTTACCCTGTAATAAAATCAATCCTTTTATTAGGACTGCAATATAATATCCCAATGCCGATATAAGACCACAGCAATTCCATCATAGGTGATGATTGGACAGTAGGTGCCAATGCGTCATTGGTTTTATCTGACACTTCTCACTACAGTCACACGGTAAGTATACGGTCTCTGAATGCCGGGTATCACCAGAAAACCCCCATTTAGCACCGGTTATAGATCTTATCTTTCAAGGCAAAGTTGTATTACTTCTATGTTCAGGATACACTTGCAAGGTTCCTTCTCCACAATGCAACGATAATACAAGATAAGAATACAAACATAAAGTAAATGTCTCAGTAGAATAGAACAAACATTTAATATATTTATATATATATATATATATATATATATATATATATATATATATATATATATATATATATATATATATATATTAATTTAATACAGGAAGGCACAATTTATTGTCCAAAATGTACATGTTTTGGTTGAAGATGGGCGGCAAGTGTTTAAATTGTGCAGTATTTAGCAATCATAATAAGAGGTGTGTGTGTGTGTGTGTGTGTTAAGGTGCAGAGAGTCAGAGCAGGTGGTCAGTCCAGTCCAAATGTTCAGCCGTCTAATGGCTTGTAGATAGATAGACCTCTTGGTCTGGTACCGTCTGCCTGACGGTCAGGGACTGAACAGCTCGTGGCTGGGGTGTGTGGGGTTCTTGATGATGCTGCGGGCCTTCTTCTTCGGGCACTGTTTCAACTAGATGTCCTGGATTGACAGGAGGGTGGTCCCAGTGAGGTACTGGGCTGTCTTCACCGCCCGCTGGAGGGCCTTGTGGTTGTGGACGGAGAGAAATTCTCATACCAGGCTGTGTTGCAACCGGTCAAGATGCTCTCGATGGTGCAGCGGTAGTATTTGGAGAGGACCCGGGTTGGCATGACGAATTTCTTCTGCCGCCTTAGGAAGTAGAGACTCTGTTGCTCCCTCTTGACAAGAGTGGTGGTGATGTCGGTCCATTTCAAGTCCTCAGTGATGTGGACTCAGAGGAACTTAACTGCTGACTCTCTCTACTGCAGTCCTGTTGATTTGGATCGGGGCTTGTTCTCTCCTCTGCTTCCTGAAGTCAACAATCAACTCCTTACTTTTGCTGACGTTGAGGGAGAGGTTGTTGTCCTGGCAACATGTTGAAGGTGTGTTATGACCAGCAAGTGCTATGTCAGTGCAATGAACTACACTAAGGACTTGAGGTTGTGAAATGTTTTGTTCTTTCAAGTCCTATTTAAACCTAAATATTTTAGGTACACCCAGCCCCCTACAGTACACCCAGCCACACCCGGTACATCAAGCCACACCCGGTACACCCCACACAGTCTTTGCTCACTCTTCTAGAATGATGTAAAAATGCTCAGTGCTGCTGGACAAAGTATAGCTTAGCTTGATTATGAAATGCTGATATGGCCCTGTGAGCTCCTTGCTTGTCCTCGTAGTACAATGTCCCTTTGTTTTAAAGCAGATTAAGTGAGCTGTTAAATCCCCTCTCTCGGATCTGAGGTTTGTCACCAAGATATGAAAATCAGTCCTGTTTTTTCAACTTTAAAAGCATAACCAGCTGGGAAGTGGTTTGCCACCCAAGCTCACAGAACAGGGCCGCCGAGTGCTGAAGCACGTAGAGTATAAAAGTCCTCTGTCCTTGGTTACAACACTCACTACCGAGTTCCCAACTGCCTCTGGAAGCAACGTCAGCACATTAACTTTTCGTCTGGAGCTTCATGAAATGGGTTTCCATGGCCAAGCAGCCGCACACAAGCCTAAGATCCACATGCGCAATGCCAAGCGTCGGTTGGAGTTGGACTCTGGATGAATCGCGCTTCACCATCTGGCAGTCCGACGGGCGAATCTGGGTTTGGCAGACATCAAGTGAACGCTACCTGCCCGACTGCATGGTGCCAACTGTAAAGTTTGGTGGAGGAGGAATAATGGTCTGGGACTGTTTTTCATGGTTCCGACTAGACCAGTGAAGGGGAAATTTTAACGCTACAGCATGCAATGACATTCTAGACGATTCTGTGCTTCCAACTTTGTGGCAACAGTTTGGGGAAGGCCCTCTCCTGTTTCAGCATTACTTATACCTCTGTGCACAAAGCAAGGTCAGTACAGAAATTTGTTTGTCGAGATCGGTGTGGAAGAACTTGACTGTCCTGACCTGAAGTCCATCAAACACTTTTGGGATGAATTGAATTGGAACGCCAACTGCGACCCAGGCCTAATCGCCCAACATCAGTGCCCGACCTCACTAATGCTCTTGTGGCTGAATGGAAGCAAGTCCCCACAGCAATGTTCCAACATCTAGTGGAAAGTCTACCCAGAAGAGTGGAGGCTGTGATAGCATCAAAGGGAGGGGGCCAACACCATATTAATGCCCATGATTTTGGAATGAGCTGTTTGATGAGCAGGTGTCCACATACTTTTGGTCATGTAGTGAACATTTATATTCCGGACATCGCTCGTACTGATATTTCTTAATTTCTTTTTATTTGGGGGGGGGATTTGTCTGTGTATTGCTAGATATTAATACTGGAGCTAGAAAAACAAGTATTTCGCTGCACCTGCAATAACATCTGCACAATACATGTGTACACGTCAAATGCAATTTGATTTGATTTTGAGTGACCGTCTCTACACAGACCGTATCAAACACAGGCTCAGATGTAGCCTGCAGCAAAATGTGCCAGTGTCTTGCTGTCCGTCTCATTGGCTGAGGAGGATTCATAGTAGAGGTCACTCAATGACTCCTGCAGCCAATGAGACAGACAGTAAAGGAAACTATAATGTCCACAGTGCATTCAGTGAATTACTTAACAGCCTTACTCTAAAATATATTAAATATAACATTCATCGTTCTATACACGATGACAAAGCGAAAACAGGTTTTGAGAGTTATGCAAATCTTTTTTTTTTTTTTAAAGTTTTAAAATGTAAAAAAATCTACATATTTACACAAGTATTCAGACCCCTTTGCTATGAGACTCGACATTGACCTCAGGTGCATCCTGTTTCCATTGATCATCCTTGAGATGTTTCTACACATTGATTGGAGCCCACCTGTGGTAAATTCAATTGATTGGACATGATTTGGAAAGGCACACACCTGTCTATATAAGGGCACAGAGTTGACAGTACATGTCAGAGAAAAAACTAAGCCATGAGATTGACGGAATTGTCCGTAGAGCTCCAAGACAGCATTATGTCGGCACAGATCTGGGGAAGGGTACCAAAGAAATGTCTGCAGCATTGAAGATCCCCAAGAACACAGTGGCCTCCATCATTCTTAAATGGAAGAAGTTTGGAACCACAATACTCTTCCTAGAGCTGGTAGTCTGGCCAAACTCAGCAATCGTGGGAGAAGGGCCTTAGTCAGGAAGGTGACCAAGAACCTGGTGGTCACTCTGACAGAGCTCCAGAGTTCCTCTGTTAAGATGGGAGAACCTTCCAGAAGGACAACCGTCTCTGCAGCACTCCACCAATTAGGACTTGATGGTAGAGTTGCCAGACCGAAGCCACTCATCTGTAAAATGTGTGGGGCATGTTTTTAAGCGGCAGGGACTGGGAGAAGAGTCAGGATCGAGGCAAAGATGAACGGAGCAAAATACACAGATCCTTGAAGAAGAACTTGCTCCAGAGTGCTCAGGACCTCAGACTGGGGCGAAAGGGTTCACCTTCCAACAGGACAACAACCCTAAGCACACATCCAAGACAACTCAGGAGTGGCTTCGGGACAAGTCTCTGAATGTCCTAGAGTGGCCAGCCAGAGCCCCGACTTGAACGTGATCGAAAATCTCTGGAGAAACCTGAAAATAGATGTGCAGCAACGCTCCCCATCCAACCTGACAAAGCTTGAGAGGATCTGCAGAGAAGAATGGAGAAACACCCCAAATACATGTGTACCAAGCTTGTAGCTTCGTACCCAGGAAGAGTCAAGGCTGTAATCGCTGCCAAAGATGCTTCAACAAAGTACTGAGTCAATTCAGACCCTTTACTCAGTACTTATGTAAATGTGATATTTCATTATTTTTATATATATGTTTGCAAAAATGTCTAAACTGTTTTTTGCTTTGTCATTGTGGAGTATTGTGTGTAGATTGGCGGTGGGGACGACGACGAATTAATCTATTTCTGAATAAGAAATGAAACAAAAAAAGGTCAAGGAGTCTGAATACTTTCCCAATGCACTGTAGACAGGTTTCAACCATTAATCATGAGTGAGTAGTGTAGCGGAGAGAGGGGCACAGTACAGGAAATGGACCAACAGAGTTCTTACCAGGAAGGAAGTGTTGTTTAAAAAAAAAATATATATAAATAATATATTTTTATAAATAATATATATTTCTAGAATAGGTACTTTCCTATTGTGTGTATTTGAGTGGAGTGGGGGAAGAGATCAGCGATGGAGAATGCAGGGGGTGTTAAAATAGAGCACTAATCTGTCTGTTCTACTGTTTCCTTTATAAAGAGTGAGTTTTGTGTCACTGTGAGTGTGACTATAGCCGGTTCAGCAGGACAGAGGCAGGATAAGGACGGGGCTGTGACGATAATTTAAAAATGAGTGAGGACCATCCTGAAATGTTTTAAATAACCGTCCCGATTTGTTTCAATAGACATTTTTTGTGTATTTGTATTTGTTTAGTAACGTTATTTATTATTTATATTATTTATATTTATATAAACATGACCTAACAGCGGGAGTATCTACTAATGATTAAAAGCTGTTGTTTTGGTAACTTAGTCTGCCTATTAAATGTTTTGGTGACTTATTAAACATTCTACAGCTCTTACAACAGGCACTAAAGTTAAAAAATATATATATATTTTGTGAGTGGACTTTCTTTCATACCACGCACATTTTCATTGCTTGCTAATAAATACAGTTGAAGTCTGAAGTTTACAGAGACTTAGGTTGGAGTCATTAAAAATTGTTTTTTCAACCACTCAATTTCTTGTTAAACAAACTATAGCTTTGGCAAGTTGGTTAGGACATCTACTTTGTGCATGACACAAGTCATTTTTCCAGCAATTGTTTACAGACAGATTATTTCACTTATAATTCACTGTATCACGATTACAGTGGGTCAGAAGTTTACATACACTAAGCTGACTGTGCCTTTAAACAGCTTGGAAAATTCTAGAAAATAATGTCATGGCTTTAGAAGCTTCTGATAGGATAATTGACATAATTTGAGTCAATTGGAGGTGTACCTGTGGATGTATTTCAATGCCTACCTTCAAACTCGCTGCCTTTTTGCTTGACATCATGGGACAATCTTAAGAAATCAGCCAAGACCTCGGGAAAAAAAATGGTATACCTTTACAAGTCTGGTTCATCCTTGGGAGCAATTTCCAAACGCCTGAAGGAACCACGTTCATCTGTACAAACAATAGTACGCAAGTATAAACACCATGGGACCATGCAGCCGTCATACTGCTCAGGAAGGAGACGCGTTCTGTCTCCTAGATAGAGACTTTGGTGTGAAAAGTGCAAGTCAATCCCAGAATAACAGCAAAGGACCTTGTGAAGATGCTGGAGGAAACAGGTACAAAAGTATCTATATCCACAGTAAAACAAGTCCTATATCGACATAACCTGAAAGGCCGCTCATGCAAGGAAGAAGCCACTGCTCCAAAACCGGCATTAAAAAAGCCAGACCGGTTTGCAACTACACATGGGGACAAAGATTATACTTTTTGGAGAAATGTCCTCTGATCTGATGCAACACAAATAGAACTGTTTGGCCATAACGACCATCATTATGTTTCGAGGAAAAAGGGGGAGGCTTGCAAGCCGAAGAACACCATCCCAACCGTGAAGCATGGGGGTGGCAGCATCATGTTGTGGGGGTGCTTTGCTGCAGAAGGGACTGGTGCACTTCACAAAATAGATGGCGTCATGAGGAAAGAAAATTATGTGGATACATTGAAGCAACATGTCAAGACATTAGCCAGGAAGTTAAAGCTTGGTCAAAAATGGGTCTTCCAAATGGACAATGACCCCAAGCATACTTCCAAAGTTGAGGCAAAATGGCATAAGGACTACAAAGTCAAGGTATTGGAGTGGCCATCACAAAGCCCTAACCTCAATCCTATAGAACATTTGTGGGCAGAACTGAAAAAGCGTGTGCGAGCAAGGAGGCCTACAAACCTGACTCAGTTACACCAGCTCTGTCAGGAGGAATGGGCCAAAATTCACCCAACTTATTGTGGGAAGCTTGTGGAAGGCTACCCAGAACGTTTGACCCAAGTTAAACAATTTAAAGGCAATGCTACCAAATACTAATTGAGTGAATGTAAACTTCTGACCTACTGGGAATGTGATGAAAGAAATAAAAGCTGAAATAAATCATTCTCTCTACTATTATTCTGACATTTCACAGGGATTTTTTACTAGGATTAAATGTCAGGAATTGTGAAACTGAGTTTAAATGTATTTGGCTAAGGTGTATGTAAACTTCCGACTTCAACTGTAAATAAATCTGTCTTTAAATGTTTTAATTTTTTTTTAAAGATTGGACTTCCGACTTTTCATTCTTCAACAGCAGTGGACAGGATTGCTCTGAGGCCTATAGCCTAACGTAGTGTCACAATCCTCTCCTACCTGGCATGGTATACTTTGTTTTTATAGACTTAATCAACATTTTATAGACTTAATCAACATTTTATAGACTTAATCAACATGCCCGGTTCTGTCCGATTTGAAAGAAAAAGCGTTTCCGCCCTCCTATCCACACAAAGTAGAATAGTAGCTTACATTGTCGGCCCACAATGCACTTTTATGAATGCCCATGTGTTAGCCTGCCATCTGTAAAACAGGCAATTTACTGTCAATCATCATCATATAATGTTCATGGGATAGCTGTCCTCTGCACTTGTCGATTCATTATCTTGTAGCTTACTTTCAGAATGCTTAAGGTTGGCCTAGGTTTTTAAATGTGTTTTTAAAGGAAGGGAGGAATATTTTCTCTTGTGTCTGACCATACGCTGGTGGCTTTGCCTGACCTTTAACAGGGGTGTGCATGTTCACGGCTTCTCTCTATAGGCCTATATGTCTATTCAGAAAGTTTCCTAAAGCAGCCTGTCTGGACTCCTCCTCGTCATGTTGTAATCCAGGACCTGTTTTCAGTAGGTTAGTTCTCTCATCGTGGCCTCCTCTCTTGCCACTGCTGTCCAATGACCACAGCAGCAGGGTTTGTGACGTTATGTGAATATTTTGGGAAAGGTAGAAGAACCCATCGGACTTCGTTTTGAATGGTTTTGTGCGTCAAGATTGGTTTTGTATAAATAAAATATATTTATTTTGATTCCATTCTTGTTGTCAATACGAAAAGTGACACATCCTCTCCAACCTGACATTAATTAATTTGTTGAGTTAATATTTATAAGTAATAACTTGAAACTATAATGAAATACCATGGTAACCAAGTGTAATGTCTAGTTTTCAAATAAGTGTTTAGTTATTAAGAAGCATATTCATATAAACAACTAGTCACAGCCCTACAAGTAGTAGTCGCCGTTCCAAATGACACCCTGTTCCCTACATAGTGCACTGCATTTGACTAGAGTACACTAGGTAGGGAATAGGATGGTTATGGGCCCTGGTCTAAAGTAGTGCACTAGGTAGGGAATAGGGTGGTTATGGGCCCTGGACTAAAGTAGTGCACTAGGTAGGGAATAGGATGGTTATGGGCCCTGGTCTAAAGTAGTGCACTAGGTAGGGAATAGGGTGCCATTAGTGACACGGATTGGGCCAGCGCTTAGTCTTAATTTAATTAGTCTTAATACAGAGGGATTGTGTGTGTACCCTGGAACCAGGAGCCGTGGAGGCGTCTGAACCCCCATCACACAGTACAGGGACTTTAGGAAAAATATGTCTGCCTTTCAAATGGTGGAATTCTTTTGGACTTCTCTCACTTCCTGTGAGCTCGGAACAAACATACTTCCTGTCTATTAAATATGGGCTCTATATGTGCAGACTGCTATTAGAGGTGGCAACGGTGTGTGTGTGTGTGCAGTAATTGATAGTCTGTCTTGTTTAGTTGGTTGCAGATTGAAACAGGTCAGGGTCTGTTAATTATGCTTTGATGTCATCTGTTGGGTATGTTCTGGGTTTATTACTGTGAGGTTCCACTGGGTACGTTCTGGGTTTATTACTGTGAGATTCCACTGGGTACGTTCTGGGTTTATTACTGTGAGGTTCCACTGGGTACGTTCTGGGTTTAATACTGTGAGGTTCCACTGGGTACGTTCTGGGTTTATTACTGTGAGGTTCCACTGGGTACGTTCTGGGTTTATTACTGTGAGGTTCCACTGGGTACGTTCTGGGTTTATTACTGTGAGATTCCACTGGGTACGTTCTGGGTTTATTACTGTGAGGTTCCACTGGGTACGTTCTGGGTTTATTACTGTGAGGTTCCACTGGGTACGTTCTGGGTTTAATACTGTGAGGTTCCACTGGGTACGTTCTGGGTTTATTACTGTGAGGTTCCACTGGGTACGTTCTGGGTTTATTACTGTGAGGTTCCACTGGGTACGTTCTGGGTTTATTACTGTGAGGTTCCACTGGGTACGTTCTGGGTTTAATACTGTGAGGTTCCACTGGGTACGTTCTGGGTTTGTGCCCTGTGTGTTGTTTCATAGAAATACTTCCCAATCCGATGTGAATCCCTGGGAATATCCTTTGAGCTAGGGTATAGTCCAATGAACTCATTCTCAGAACTAGTTCCACGTCACTTTGTTCCAAGAAGCATCAAGTGAACTCATTGTGCGGCGCTTGAATGAGTTGTTATTGCCTCAATTGGCTTGTATGTGTTGAGAAACTTTGAAGACTGCAGTTCCCATGAACCTCTAGCCCTGGAACTCTCGGGGCCCAAACGTGTGCAGGACCAGTTCCCATGAACCTCTAGCCCTGGAACTCTCTGGGCCCAAACGTGTGCAGGACCAGTTCCCATGAACCTCTAGCCCTGGAACTCTCGGGGCCCAAATGTGTGCAGGACCAGTTCCCATGAACCTCTAGCCCTGGAACTCTCTGGGCCCAAACGCGTGCAGGACCAGTTCCCATGAACCTCTAGCCCTGGAACTCTCGGGGCCCAAATGTGTGCAGGACCAGTTCCCATGAACCTCTAGCCCTGGAACTCTCTGGGCCAAAACGTGTGCAGGACCAGTTCCCATGAACCTCTAGCCCTGGAACTCTCTGGGCTCAAACGTGTGCAGGACCATTTCCCATGAACCTCTAGCCCTAGAACTCTCTGGGCTCAAACGTGTGCAGGACCAGTTCCCATGAACCTCTAGCCCTGGAACTCTCTGGGCCCAAACGCGTGCAGGACCAGTTCCCATGAACCTCTAGCCCTGGAACTCTCTGGGGCCAAAACGTGTGCAGGACCAGTTCCCACGAACCTCTAGCCCTGGAACTCTCTGGGCCCAAACGTGTGCAGGACCAGTTCCCATGAACCTCTAGCCCTGGAACTCTCTGGGCCCAAACGTGTGCAGGACCAGTTCCCATGAACCTCTAGCCCTGGAACTCTCTGGGCTCAAACATGTGCAGGACCATTTCCAAAGGTCCTAAATCTTCACATTTCATACATTAGAAAGCATCTGAATTCATCTCTGCTCTTTGGAACAAACTAAGCATCTCCCATGTCTCTTTATGGACTGAAAACTCCCCTGAGTTATGTATCAGCAACTGTCTGTTCCCTTTAATTATGCTTTACGTTAATGATGAGGCCTTGCATTTTAATGAAACATCTTCCATTTAATGTAAGAGCCACTCAATTCTTGGGACTTATCAATTCCATTCACTTCCATCAAATCAAATGTATTTATGTAGCCCTTCTTACATGAGCTGATATCTCAAAGTGCTGTACAGAAACCCAGCCTAAAACCCCAAACAGCAAGCAATGCAGGTGTAGAAGCACGGTGGCTAGGAAAAACTTCCTAGAAAGGCCAAAACCTAGGAAGAAACCTAGAGAGGAACCAGGCTATGAAGGTTGGCCAGTCCTCTTCTGGCTGTGCCAGGTGGAGATTATAACAGAACATGGCCAAGATGTTCAAATGTTCATAAATTACCAGCATGGTCAAGTAATAATAATCACAGTAGTCGTTGAGGGTGCAACAAGTCAGCACCTCAGGAGTAAATGTGAGTTGGCTTTTCATAGCCGATCATTGATAGTGCTATGATGGGGTCTAAAACCAGACTGAAGCGTTTCGTATACATTGTCTTCAGGAAGGCAGTGTGTTGCTGCGCAACAGCTTTTCTGAAATTTCTGAGAAGAATGGGAGATTCGATATAAGCCGAATTAGTTAATATATATATATATACATACATACATACAGTGGGGGAAAAAGTATTTAGTCAGCCACCAATTGTGCAAGTTCTCCCACGTAAAAAGATGAGAGGCCTGTAATTTTCATCATAGGTAAATACTTATTTTCCACCATAATTTGCAAATAAATCCATAAAAAATCCTACAATGTGATTTTCTGTTTTTTTTCTCATTTTGTCTGTCATAGTTGAAGTGTACCTATGGTGAAATTTACAGGCCTCTTCTTTTTAAGTGGGAGAACTTGCACAATTGGTGGCTGACTAAATACTTTTTTTTACCCCACTGTAGTTCCTGGTCAAGGTTTGGCTTTTTCAAGAGAGGCTTTATTACTGCCACTTTTAGTGAGTTTGGTACACATCTGGTGGATAGAGAGCCGTTCATTATGTTCAACATAGGAGGGCCAAGCACTGGAAGCAGCTCTTTCAGTTGGAATAGAGTCCAGTATGCAGCTTGAAGGTTTAGAGGCCATGACTATTTTCATCATTGTGTCAAGAGTTACAGTATTAAACTTGAGTGTCTCCCTTAATCCTAGGTCCTGACAGTGTTGTGCAGACTCAGGACAACTGAGCTTTTGAAAAAATACGCAGATTTAAAGAGGAGTATGTAATTTGCTTTCTAATGATCATGATTTTTTTCGTCAAAGAAGTTCATGAATTTATCACTGCTGAAGTGAAAGCCATCTTTTCTTCCTCTGCTGATTTTTAGTTAGTTTTGCGACAGTGTCAAAAATACATTTTGGATTGTTCTTATTCTCCTCAAATAAGTTGTAAAAACAGGATGATCGAGCAGCAGTGAGGGCTCTTCGATACTGCACGGTACTGTCTTTCCAAACTCGTCGGAAGACTTCCAGTTTGGTGTGGCGCCATTTCCGTTCCAATTTTCTGGAAGGTTGCTTCAGGGCTCGGGTATTTTCTGTATACCAGGGAGCTAGTTTCTAATGACAAATGGTTTTGGTTTTTAGGGGTGCGACAGCATCAAGCATATTACGCAAGGTTAAATTGAGTTTCTCAGTTCGGTGGTTCACCAATTTTTGTACTCTGACGTCCTTGGGTAGGTGGAGGGAGTCTGGACGGGCATCTCAGAATCTTTGGGTTGTCTGAGAATTTATAACACGACTTTTGATGTTCCTTGGTTGGGGTCTGAGCAGATTATTTGTTACAATTGCAAACGTAATAAAATGGTGATCCGATAGTCCAGGATTATGAAGAAAAACATTAAGATCCACAACATTTATTCTACGGGACAAAACTAGGTCCAGAGTATGACTGTGACAGTGAGTAGGTCCAGAAACATGTTGGACAAAACCCACTGAGTCTGATGGCTCCGAAGGCCTTTTGGAGTGGGTCTGTGGACTTTTCCATGTGAATATTAAAGTCACCAAAAATTATAATGTTATCTGCCATGACCACAAGATCCGATAGGAATTCGGGGAACTCAGTGAGGAACGCTGTATATGGCCCAGGAGACCTGTAAACAGTAGCTATAAAAAGTGATTGAGTTGGCTGCATAAATTTCATGATTAGGAGCTCACAAGACAATGCATTTTTATTGAAATTTGCTATTGTAAATGTTAGTGTAACTGATGTAAAATGGCTAGCTAGTTAGCGGTCATACGCCATAATAGCGTTTCAATCGGTGACGTCACTCGCTCTGGGACCTTGAAGTAGTAGTTCCCCTTGCCCTGCAAGGGCCGCGGCTTTTGTAGCGCGATGGGTAACGATGCTTCGAGGGTGACTGTTGTTGATGTGTGCAGAGGGTCCCTGGTTTGAGCCCGGGTTGGGGCGAGGAGAGGGACGAAAGTTAAACTGTTACATTAGCAACACCTCTGCCTTTGCGGGATGCGCTGGGGATTTGGTCACTAGTGTAACCAGGAGGAGAGGCCTCATTTACACAGTAAATTCATCAAGCTTAAGCCATGTTTCAGTCAGGCCAATCACATCAAGGTTATGATCAGTGATTAGTTCATTGACTTTAACTGCCTTTAAGTAGCCCTTTTTTGAAATGTGAGATTTCACAATCTCTTTCAATAATGACAGGAATGGAGGAGGTCTTTATTCCAGTGAGATTGCTAAGGCGAACACTGCAATTAGATTTTCCCAACCTTGTCTAGGCCTAGATCATCTGATTTCTGAAGACAATCTAGGCCTAGACGGATGCTTTCTGAAGACTGTCTGGGCCTAGAACGGCTGCTTTCTGAAGGACGGTCTGGGCCTAGAACGGATGCTTTCTGAAGGACGGTCTGGGCCTAGAACGGATGCTTTCTGAAGGACGGTCTGGGCCTAGAACGGATGCTTTCTGAAGGACGGTCTGGGCCTAGAACGGATGCTTTCTGAAGGACGGTCTGGGCCTAGAAGGGATGCTTTCTGAAGGACGGTCTGGGCCTAGAACGGATGCTTTCTGAAAGACGGTCTGGGCCTCGAACGGATGCTTTCTGAAGGACGGTCTGGGCCTAGAACGGATGCTTTCTGAAGGACGGTCTGGGCCTAGAACGGATGCTTTCTGAAGACAGACAGGCAGTTCCAGGTCCCTCAAGGCCACCAATAGAACAACTTTATTTAGATAACCAGGTAGACTGAAGTCAAACTTGAAGTCACTTCCCCCGAGGTCACAGAAGTCTGTTGTGTTCTACACAGTATACCGTAGTTCTGGACTGTTGTGGACACATTGCCAGATGTTCTGTCTGCAAGCATTCTTGTGATATTTTGTATTAATAAGATAAACATAGATAATATCTAATGACTGATTTTTAAAGTGACTGATTTTTAAAGTGGGGCTGATGCAAGATTGTGTCATAACAAGTTGGTGAGGTGTTGAAGTCTTGGACAGAACACCGATTTCCTCCTACAAAAACAGTTTAATCTGTTAGGCTTAGGGGTCCATTGCTGGCTGTAAAACAGTTGAGGGGGAGAGAGAGGGAGAGGCAGACCTGGCTCTCAGAAGACAGCCTATGTGCACACTGCCCACAAAAGGAGGTGGAAACTGAGCTGCATTTCCTAACCTCCTGCCAAATGTATGACCATATTAGAGAGACATATTTCCCTCAGATTACACAGACCCACAAAGAATTAGAAAACAAACCCGATTTTGATAAACTCCCATATCTACTGGGTGAAATTCCACAGTGTGCCATCACGGTAGCAAGATGTGTGACCTGATGCCAGAAGAAAAGGCCAACCAGTGAAGAACAAACACCATTGTAAATACAACCCCTATTTATGTTTATTTATTTTATCTTTTGTACTTCACATATTATGTGAAAATAGTTCATTTGAAATGTCTTTATTCTTTTGGTACTTTTGTGAGTGCAATGTTTACTGTTTATTTCACTTTTGTTTGATCTATTTCACTTGCTTTGGCATTGTAAACATGTTTCCCACGCCAATAAAGCCCTTAAATGTAATTAAGGGAGACGGGCGTTGGCTGTGTGTCTGTTGAGGAGAGGGAAGACTGGGGTTGGCTGTGTGTCTGTTGAGGAGAGGGAAGACTGGGGTTGGCTGTGTGTCTGTTGAGGAGAGGGAAGACTGGGTTGGCTGTGTGTCTGTTGAGGAGAGGGAAGACTGGGTTGGCTGGGTGTCTGAGGAGAGGGAAGACTGGGGTTGGCTGTGTGTCTGTTGAGGAGAGGGAAGACTGGGTTGGCTGTGTGTCTGTTGAGGAGAGGGAAGACTGGGGTTGGCTGTGTGTCTGTTGAGGAGAGGGAAGACTGGGGTTGGCTGTGGGTCTGTTGAGGAGAGGGAAGACGGGGGTTGGCTGTGGGTCTGTTGAGGAGAGGGAAGACTGGGTTGGCTGTGTGTCTGTTGAGGAGAGGGAAGACTGGGTTGGCTGTGTGTCTGTTGAGGAGAGGGAAGACTGGGGTTGGCTGTGTGTCTGAGGAGAGGGAAGACTGGGGTTGGCTGTGTGTCTGTTGAGGAGAGGGAAGACTGGGGTTGGCTGTGTGTCTGTTGAGGAGAGGGAAGACTGGGTTGGCTGTGTGTCTGTTGAGGAGAGGGAAGACTGGGGTTGGCTGTGTGTCTGTTGAGGAGAGGGAAGACTGGGTTGGCTGTGTGTCTGAGGAGAGGGAAGACTGGGGTTGGCTGTGTGTCTGTTGAGGAGAGGGAAGACTGGGGTTGGCTGTGTGTCTGAGGAGAGGGAAGACTGGGTTTGGCTGTGTGTCTGTTGAGGAGAGGGAAGACTGGGTTGGCTGTGTGTCTGTTGAGGAGAGGGAAGACTGGGGTTGGCTGTGTGTCTGTTGAGGAGGGAAGACTGGGAAGACTGGGTTTGGCTCATACCAAACATCTGTTGAGGAGAGGGAAGACTGGGGTTGGCTGTGTGTCTGTTGAGGAGAGGGAAGACTGAGGAGAGGGAAGACTGGGTTGGCTGTGGGTCTGTTGAGGAGAGGGAAGACTGGGGTTGGCTGTGGGTCTGTTGTGATTGGGCTCTACAGGGAAGACTGAGGAGAGGGAAGACTGGGGTTGGCTGTGTGTCTGTTGAGGACAGGGAAGACGGGGGTTGGCTGTGTGTCTGAGGAGAGGGAAGACTGGGTTGGCTGTGTGTCTGTTGAGGAGAGGGAAGAGGGGGTTGGCTGTGTGTCTGAGGAGAGGGAAGACTGGGTTGGCTGTGTGTCTGAGGAGAGGGAAGACTGGGTTGGCTGTGTGTTTTTATCATCATACCAAACACCTCAGTGTTCCAAGAAGAAATGTAATTTTAATTAAGCCTTTCACAATGGAAAACAGTGGTTCATGTTCGCTTTGCCTGTGATTGGGCTCTACATCTGACACCACTGATTGGCTGTTGTTGATTCCAAACATTACTGTTGCGTAGGAGGAGCCTGGTAGCTCTTGTCAAAACAAACAGGGAAGTTGAGCCAACAAGTTCACTTCAGGTTGTGTTACACCATTCATTACTTTATATCCCTAACAGTGTGTGTTATTGTGTCCACTGGATCAATACAAGAAGCATCTGTGTGTGAAAGGCTTGTGTTACGCTGTGGAATGTAGTCCCAGAGCAGAGCAACACTTAATGAATCTCCCCTGTACAATGTAGTCCCAGAGCAGAGCAACACTTAATGAATCTCCCCTGTACAATGTAGTCCCAGAGCAGAGCAACACTTAATGAATCTCCCCTGTACAATGTAGTCCCAGAGCAGAGCAACACTTAATGAATCTCCCCTGTACAATGTAGTCCCAGAGCAGAGCAACACTTAATGAATCTCCCCTGTACAATGTAGTCCCAGAGCAGAGCAACACTTAATGAATCTCCCCTGTACAATGTAGTCCCAGAGCAGAGCAACACTTAATGAATCTCCCTGTACAATGTAGTCCCAGAGCAGAGCAACACTTAATGAATCTCCCCTGTACAATGTAGTCCCAGAGCAGAGCAACACTTAATGAATCTCCCTGTACAATGTAGTCCCAGAGCAGAGCAACACTTAATGAATCTCCCTGTACAATGTAGTCCCAGAGCAGAGCAACACTTAATGAATCTCCCCTGTACAATGTAGTCCCAGAGCAGAGCAACACTTAATGAATCTCCCTGTACAATGTAGTCCCAGAGCAGAGCAACACTTAATGAATCTCCCTGTACAATGTAGTCCCAGAGCAGAGCAACACTTAATGAATCTCCCTGTACAATGTAGTCCCAGAGCAGAGCAACACTTAATGAATCTCCCTGTACAATGTAGTCCCAGAGCAGAGCAACACTTAATGAATCTCCCTGTACAATGTAGTCCCAGAGCAGAGCAACACTTAATGAATCTCCCTGTACAATGTAGTCCCAGAGCAGAGCAACACTTAATGAATCTCCCTGTACAATGTAGTCCCAGAGCAGAGCAACACTTAATGAATCTCCCTGTACAATGTAGTCCCAGAGCAGAGCAACACTTAATGAATCTCCCCTGTACAATGTAGTCCCAGAGCAGAGCAACACTTAATGAATCTCCCCTGTACAATGTAGTCCCAGAGCAGAGCAACACTTAATGAATCTCCCTGTACAATGTAGTCCCAGAGCAGAGCAACACTTAATGAATCTCCCTGTACAATGTAGTCCCAGAGCAGAGCAACACTTAATGAATCTCCCTGTACAATGTAGTCCCAGAGCAGAGCAACACTTAATGAATCTCCCCTGTACAATGTAGTCCCAGAGCAGAGCAACACTTAATGAATCTCCCCTGTACAATGTAGTCCCAGAGCAGAGCAACACTTAATGAATCTCCCTGTACAATGTAGTCCCAGAGCAGAGCAACACTTAATGAATCTCCCTGTACAATGTAGTCCCAGAGCAGAGCAACACTTAATGAATCTCCCTGTACAATGTAGTCCCAGAGCAGAGCAACACTTAATGAATCTCCCTGTACAATGTAGTCCCAGAGCAGAGCAACACTTAATGAATCTCCCTGTACAATGTAGTCCCAGAGCAGAGCAACACTTAATGAATCTCCCTGTACAATGTAGTCCCAGAGCAGAGCAACACTTAATGAATCTCCCTGTACAATGTAGTCCCAGAGCAGAGCAACACTTAATGAATCTCCCTGTACAATGTAGTCCCAGAGCAGAGCAACACTTAATGAATCTCCCTGTACAATGTAGTCCCAGAGCAGAGCAACACTTAATGAATCTCCCCTGTACAATGTAGTCCCAGAGCAGAGCAACACTTAATGAATCTCCCTGTACAATGTAGTCCCAGAGCAGAGCAACACTTAATGAATCTCCCTGTACAATGTAGTCCCAGAGCAGAGCAACACTTAATGAATCTCCCTGTACAATGTAGTCCCAGAGCAGAGCAACACTTAATGAATCTCCCCTGTACAATGTAGTCCCAGAGCAGAGCAACACTTAATGAATCTCCCTGTACAATGTAGTCCCAGAGCAGAGCAACACTTAATGAATCTCCCTGTACAATGTAGTCCCAGAGCAGAGCAACACTTAATGAATCTCCCTGTACAATGTAGTCCCAGAGCAGAGCAACACTTAATGAATCTCCCTGTACAATGTAGTCCCAGAGCAGAGCAACACTTAATGAATCTCCCTGTACAATGTAGTCCCAGAGCAGAGCAACACTTAATGAATCTCCCTGTACAATGTAGTCCCAGAGCAGAGCAACACTTAATGAATCTCCCTGTACAATGTAGTCCCAGAGCAGAGCAACACTTAATGAATCTCCCTGTACAATGTAGTCCCAGAGCAGAGCAACACTTAATGAATCTCCCTGTACAATGTAGTCCCAGAGCAGAGCAACACTTAATGAATCTCCCCTGTACAATGTAGTCCCAGAGCAGAGCAACACTTAATGAATCTCCCTGTACAATGTAGTCCCAGAGCAGAGCAACACTTAATGAATCTCCCCTGTACAATGTAGTCCCAGAGCAGAGCAACACTTAATGAATCTCCCTGAATCTCCCCTGTACAATGTAGTCCCAGAGCAGAGCAACACAATGTAGTTAATGAATCTCCCTGTACAATGTAGTCCCAGAGCAGAGCAACACTTAATGAATCTCCCTGTACAATGTAGTCCCAGAGCAGAGCAACACTTAATGAATCTCCCTGTACAATGTAGTCCCAGAGCAGAGCAACACTTAATGAATCTCCCTGTACAATGTAGTCCCAGAGCAGAGCAACACTTAATGAATCTCCCTGTACAATGTAGTCCCAGAGCAGAGCAACACTTAATGAATCTCCCTGTACAATGTAGTCCCAGAGCAGAGCAACACTTAATGAATCTCCCTGTACAATGTAGTCCCAGAGCAGAGCAACACTTAATGAATCTCCCCTGTACAATGTAGTCCCAGAGCAGAGCAACACTTAATGAATCTCCCCTGTACAATGTAGTCCCAGAGCAGAGCAACACTTAATGAATCTCCCTGTACAATGTAGTCCCAGAGCAGAGCAACACTTAATGAATCTCCCTGTACAATGTAGTCCCAGAGCAGAGCAACACTTAATGAATCTCCCCTGTACAATGTAGTCCCAGAGCAGAGCAACACTTAATGAATCTCCCCTGTACAATGTAGTCCCAGAGCAGAGCAACACTTAATGAATCTCCCCTGTACAATGTAGTCCCAGAGCAGAGCAACACTTAATGAATCTCCCCTGTACAATGTAGTCCCAGAGCAGAGCAACACTTAATGAATCTACGCTGTGACCGAAATGGCACCCTATTCCACATACTGGATAGTACAGGCCCTGCTATAATTAATGATAACTCTATGGGTCCTGGTCTGTAATAGGGTGCCATTTCGGGAAGCTCCTTAGTTTCCGTGATGCAAATTGAAGACCGTGTGAGCCGAGTAGCACTAAATAATACCCTTTTAGACAGACCATAACAGTGTGTTGCAAAATTTGGTTCAACAAATCCATTGAATATAGGCTACACCCTCGCAAAATGATTAATTCTTTATTTATTTTTAGGCAGGTCCTAGGAAACATAAGACTAATTTTAAAATGTATTTTCAAAAATGAATAGAATGACGTTGATTTTTAATTATCTTACTGCTCTGTGAAGCCTAAATGCTTGAGAGAAGTGCTCAGTAAAGAATCTATTCTCATCTCTTCTACAGGCATTCAACATCCATGTGAATAGCGTTCTGCACTGTCAGGTACGCTATAGCCAGCTGCTCGGCCTACACCAACAGGTAAGACGGCAACATACATGCATTGCATTCAGAAAGTATTCAGACCCCTTGACTTGAAAACAAATATATCTACGTTATACTAAAATGTATTCAAAATATATTTCTCCTCAATCTACACAATACCCATAGTGACAAAGCAAAAAACAGATTTGTAGAACTTTTTGCACAAAAACAACCTGAAATCACATAAGTATTCAGACCCTTTACTCAGTACTTTGTTGAAGCTCCTTTGGCAGCGATTAAAGTCTTGGGTTTGACGCTACAAGCTTGGCACACCTGTATTTGGAGAGTTTCTCCCATTCTTCTCTGCAGATCCTCTCAAGCTTTGTCAGTTGGGATGGAGAGTGTCGCCGCACAGCTATTTTCAGTTCTCTCCAGAGATTTGATCGGGTTCAAGTCCGGGCTCTGGCTGGGCCACTCAAGGACATTCAGAGACTTGTCCCGAAGCCACTCCTGCATTGTCTTGGCTGTGTGCTTAGGGTTGTTGTCCTGTTGGAAGGTGAACCTTCGCCCCAGTCTGAGGTCCTGAGTGCTCTGGAGCAGGTTTTCATCAAGGGTCTCACTGTACTTTGTTCATATTTCCCTCGATCCTGACTAGTCTCCCAGTCCCTGCCGCTGAAAAACATCCCCACAGCATAATGATGCCACCACCATGCTTCACCGTAGGGATGCTGCCACCACCATGCTTCACCGTAGGGATGGTGCCAGTTTTCCTCCAGAAGTGACGCTTAGCATTTAGGCCAAAGATTTCAATCTAGATTTCATCAGACCAGAGTCTTGCTTCTCATGGTCTGAGAGTCTTTAGGTGCCTTTTGGAAAACTCCAAGCGTGCTGTCTTGTGCCTTTTACTGAGGAGTGGCTTCCGTCTGGCCACTCTACCATAAAGGTCTGATTGTTGGGTTGCTGCAGAGATGGGAGAACCTTCCAGAAGGACAACCATCTCCACAGAGGAACTCTAGAGCTCTGTCAGAGGGACCATCGGGTTCTTGGCCACCTCCCTGACCAAGGCCCTTCTCCCCCGATTGCTCAGTTTTGCCAGGTGGTCATCTCTAGGAAGAGTCTTGGTTGTTCCAAAACTTAATCAATTTATGAATGATGGAGGCCACTGTGTTCTTGGCAACCTTCAATACTGTGGAAATGTTTTAGTAGATCTGTGCCTCGACACAATCCTGTCTCAGAGCTCTTTGCACAATTCCTTCCACCTCATGGATTGGTTTTTGATCTGACATGCACTGTCAACTGTGGGACCTTTATATAGACAGGTGTGTGCCTTTCCAAATCATGTCCAATCCATTGAATTTACCACAGGTGGACTCCAATCAAGTTGTAGAAACATCTCAAAGATAATCAATGGAAACAGGATGCACCTGAGCGCAATTTTGAGTCTCATAGCAAAGGGTCTGAATACTTTTGTAAATAAGGTTTTTGGTTGTTTAAAAAAAAAAAAAAAGTGCAGACATTTCTAAAAACCTGTTCTCTTTGTCATGATGGGGTATTGTGATGTCATTATGGGGTATTGTGATGTCATTATGAGTTATTGTGATGTCATTATGGGGTATTGTGATGTCATTATGAGTTATTGTGATGTCATTATGGGGTATTGTGATGTCATTATGGGGTATTGTGATGTCATTATGGGGTATTGTGATGTCATTATGGGGTATTGTGTGTAGATTGCTAAGGAAATTGTTTTATTGAATCTATTTTAGAACAAGGCTGTAAAGTAACAAAATGAGGGAAAAGGCTGAATACTTTCCGAATGCATTATTTGCAGCTTCAAAACAAATTGGTGATCAGGAATATGAGCTGTTTACTTTGCTCACCAGCAGAATCAAGCAACAATTACTAGCATAGACCCTACTGGTCTCTTGGTACGTGCTTGAAATTGACACATTAGCTTTATGAAGCTTACATTTGGATTTACCCAGTTTATGATAATTATTACATTATCAACATGTGTTTTAGACAAAATAATGAAAAGGGCTGTCCTGTAGCCTCAATAAATAGACGACGATCTGTAGTTGAACACAACCGGTATCTCAACCGTCCGTGATCGGGAGTTCCATAGGACGGCGCATAATTTGCCCAGCGTCGTCCGGGTTAGGGGAGGGTTTGGTCGGGGTAGACAGTCATTGTAAAATAAGAATTTGTTCTTAATTTAACAGATTTTCCTAGTTAAATAAAAATAACTTGAGACTTGACTTGCTCTTAGAATACATGACTTGACTCGAGACTCGACCTGTTCTACTGGGGACTCGACTCGAGACTCGACCTGTTCTACTGGGGACTCGACTCGACCTGTTCTACTGGGGACTCGACTCGAGACTCGACCTGTTCTACTGGGGACTCGACTCGACCTGTTCTACTGGGGACTCGACTCGAGACTCGACCTGTTCTACTGGGGACTCGACTCGAGACTCGACCTGTTCTACTGGGGACTCGACTCGAGACTCAGACCTTGTGACTTGAATAACAGTGACTTCTGTGTCTATGCCAGCCCTTATAGTTTACCCAGCTTCATCTGTAGTGTAGTCACGGTGCAGTAACTGTAAACCCATGAACACAAACCCCTTCCTCAGGGAATGTTCTTACAGGTGCTGGCGAAACTACTGGAAGTGATGTTCAGTGAAGTGTTATTGGTAGTGACAGCTGAGCAGAAAGCCCGTGGGACTTTGTAGCTTCATCTACATTTTTAGAGGGACAATCATTCTAATCTGTCACAGAGGTTGTATCTAATAGCATTCTGGTTGTATTCCACTGTGTCAGAGAGAGGTTGTATCTAATAGCATTCTGGTTGTATTCCACTGTGTCAGAGAGAGGTTGTATCCAATAGCATTCTGGTCTGTATTCCACTCATTACGGATTAAGGTTGTATCTAAAGCATTCTGGCTGTATTCCACTGTGTCAGAGAGAGGTTGTATCCAAATAGCATTCTGGTTGTATTCCACTGTTTAGAGAGGTTGTATCTAACCAGGGCATTCTGGTTGTATTCCACTGTTAGACCAGGTGCCATTTGAGTAGTGCACGGTGTGTCTGCCTGTGGATACTGAGCGAGTGTCCAGCACAGAGACCCTGGTCTGCTTCTTCCTCTACACCATCATTACATTAACGTAGGAAATGAAAAACACCCTGCTGCCTTTCACTACGATTGTGTACCAAATGACTACCTATTCCCTTTTATAGTGCACTACTTTAGACAAGGGCCTATAGGGTAGTAGTGCACTACGTTAGACCAGGGTCTATAGGGTAGTAGTGCACTACGTTAGACCAGGGCCTATAGGGGTAGTAGTGCACTACGTTAGACCAGGGTCTATAGGGTAGTAGTGCACTACGTTAGACCAGGGTCTATAGGGTAGTAGTGCACTACTTTAGACCAGGGCCTATAGGGTAGTAGTGCACTACTTTAGACCAGGGCCTATAGGGTAGTAGTGCACTACTTTAGACCAGGGCCTATAGGGTAGTAGTGCACTACGTTAGACCAGGGCCTATAGGGTAGTAGTGCACTACGTTAGACCAGGGCCTATAGGGGTAGTAGTGCACTAGTTGAAACATCTTGTTTATAGCCTGAGATCGTCTGATGATAAAGTCCCTGAGTTCAACAGGAATGAGTTAAATCAACTCAGCCTGGCTAGACAGTAGAAACCAGTCGTCTGCTGTCTGGATGTGTTTTACATGGGAACTATCCACATATCTACCGAACTGACTGGGTTTGAAATAAACCTGTGATTCATCCTCAGACTGCTCATAAGTTACACCACGTTTTCCAACGAGCTTCAGATGAGGGAACCACTTGTGTATCCATCCATGTTTTCTAGCTTAACTTTGGCCTGGGGGAACCATTGTGTATCCATGTTTTCTAGCTTAACTTTGGCCTGGGGGAACGGTTTTGTGTCCATGTTTTCCTCTCAACCCATTACTCCTATTATAATGACTGAATAAAATATTTAGAATGTAACTTTTTTAAGTAACCAACAATTGAAAGATATTGTAGCAGGCACCACATTGTTCCCATAATCTTTCTTTATCTTGGGACTGAAATCTGGGTCCAGTGACTGTCAAGCGAAACCTTTTGAGGAGGTGTTGAAGTTGTTACATTACCCTCAGCCTTTTTGGGAGAGCTTTTCCACACACTCCTCTATACCAAGTCCCTCACGTGGATACACCTCTCCAATAGCCTCACGGGGCGACATCCCACTTCAGACACCAGTGTAGCGAATTTGGGGGCAGCCCCGACCGGGACTCAAACCCAGGTCCAGCGACTATCAAGGTGTTAGGAAGAGTTTTTATTTTTTACAACAAAATAATTGAAGCTGTTCTGGCTCATGGTGGCCCAACAACCTATTAAGACATTTTTATGTTGGTGTTTCCTTTATTCTGGCAGTTATCTGTAGCAGCAGGCTACACAGAGAATGGATCACGTCTTGAGTCGCACAAAACAGAAACAGTTCGGAAATGACAATGTCGTCATGTGTACAACATCTAAAAACCTGTGCTACTATACTGAGAGCTTTGCCGTTTCTAAACGGACTTATTTGGGTGTTTTTTGGGGGGAAATATTTGTTAATGTTTTTTTCAGGGCCCCCCGTAGTACACAACGAGGATGAGGAAGTGATTTGCTGTTTCTCAAAAAAAAACGTGAAATCACATAAAAGGAGTCTGGACCCTTTTTATAACATGCCATTAAAACAAAAATATAGATTTGGTTGTAAAAAAATAACTTTTTCTACAATATGATCTGTATCAGAGTAGTTATAACTATTATTATGATTAATATAACATGCTCAATATTTTTCAGACTAGTCCTTTTCTTCCCATTTGGTTTCAGACCTTGAACTTGTATGTTTTTAATTTCCCCCCAGATAAAGAAAGAGTATGGGAACAACGTGGTACCCGCTTTCCCCCCAAAGAAGATATTCACGCTGACGCCGGCCGAGGTGGAGCAGAGACGAGAACAACTGGAGAAATACATGCAAGCTGGTGAGATCACGTTCTCAGTTCTGGGCCCTGTATTTGAGTTCAGGGGTCAACTCCATTTCATTTAAGTTCCAATTCACTTAACTCAGAAGATTATTTAAAATTCCAGTATTGTTCGGAGAAAAGTGATTTATTTTCTACAAGGATGTTTAAATTCTCATTCAAATCTAATTTAACTCGACTAAATTGAACTAGAAGTGACCTCCATTTTTCCCATGGGGAGGAGGGTATGGTAGAACAGGCAGTAGCCGGCTCAATAAGGGGAAGTATAGTAGAACAGGTAGTAGCCGGCTCAATAAGGGGCAGTATAGTAGAACAGGCAGTATAGTAGAACAGGCAGTAGCCGGCTCAATAAGGGGCAGTATAGTAGAACAGGCAGTAGCCAGCTCAATAAGGGGCAGTATAGTAGAACAGGCAGTATAGTAGGACAGGCAGTATAGTATTACAGGCAGTAGCCGGCTCAATAAGGGGCAGTATAGTAGGACAGGCAGTATAGTAGGACAGGCAGTATAGTAGAACAGGTAGTAGCCAGCTCAATAAGGGGCAGTATAGTAGGACAGGCAGTAGCTGGCTCAATAAGGGGCAGTATGTTAGAACAGGTAGTAGCCGGCTCAATAAGGGGCAGTATAGTAGAACAGGCAGTATAGTAGAACAGGCAGTAGCCGGCTCAATAAGGGGCAGTATAGTAGAACAGGTAGTATAGTAGAACAGGCAGTAGCCGGCTCAATAAGGGGCAGTATAGTAGAACAGGCAGTAGCCGGCTCAATAAGGGGCAGTATAGTAGAACAGGCAGGATAGTATTACAGGCAGTAGCCGGCTCAATAAGGGGCAGTATAGTAGAACCGGCAGTAGAACAGGCAGTAGCCGGCTCAATAAGGGACAGTATAGTAGAACAGGTAGTATAGCAGAACAGGCAGTAGCCGACTCAGTAAGGGGCAGTATAGTAGAACAGGCAGTAGCCGACTCATGATCTACTGTCCTTAGTAACCTCAATGACCAATCCAAGTAGAAGAATACCTTGTTAGCCTCTGTCTACTTCAGCCTATTGTGGTATTGGTGGGGCATTAGCTGGCTCAATAAGGGGCAGTATGTTAGAACAGGCAGTAGCTGGCTCAATAAGGGGCAGTATGTTAGAACAGGCAGTAGCCGGCTCAATAAGGGGCAGTATAGTAGGACAGGCAGTATAAGGACAGGCAGTATAGTAGGACAGGCAGTATAGTAGAACAGGTAGTAGCCAGCTCAATAAGGGGCAGTATAGTAGGACAGGCATTAGCTGCTCAATAAGGGGCAGTATGTTAGAACAGGTAGTAGCCGGCTCAATAAGGGGCAGTATAGTAGAACAGGTAGTATAGTAGAACAGGCAGTAGCCGGCTCAATAAGGGGCAGTATAGTAGAACAGGTAGTATAGTAGAACAGGCAGTAGCCGGCTCAGTAAGGGGCAGTATAGTAGAACAGGCAGTAGCCGGCTCAATAAGGGGCAGTATAGTAGAACAGGCAGGATAGTATTACAGGCAGTAGCCGGCTCAATAAGGGGCAGTATAGTAGAACAGGCAGTATAGGCTCAGTAAGGGGCAGTATAGTAGAACAGGCAGTAGCTGGCTCAATAAGGGGCAGTATAGTAGAACAGGCAGTAGCCGACTCATGATCTACTGTCCTTAGTAACCTCAATGACCAATCCAAGTAGAAGAATACCTTGTTAGCCTCTGTCTACTTCAGCCTATTGTGGTATTGGTGGGGCATTAGCTGGCTCAATAAGGGGCAGTATGTTAGAACAGGCAGTATAGTAGAACAGGAAGTAGCCGGCTCAATAAGGGGCAGTATAGTAGAACAGGCAGTATAGTAGAACAGGCAGTAGCCGGCTCAATAAGGGGCAGTATAGTAGAACAAGCAGTAGCCGGCTCAATAAGGGGCAGTATGGTATAACAGGCAGTAGCCGGCTCAATAATGGGCAGTATAGTAGAACAGGCAGTAGCCGACTCATGATCTACTGTCCTTAGTAACCTCAATGACCAATCCAAGTAGCAGAATACCTTGTTTGCCTCTGTCTACTTCAGCCTATTGTGGTATTGGTGTGGGCATTTAGCGTACAGTCTTTGACTAGACCACACACACTAGGTTTGGATGGTATCCAGATTTTCATATTGTCATTCTGTAGTTCTCTCATCCCGGGATTTACACACAAAAACCCATTCGGCGTCTATTACCAGAATGCTAACAAAAATAGCACAAGTAATAGCGAATTTCCTTGGATTGGAGGCTGCTTGCTAAACATACTAACGAGTGCAAACGAAAGTACAAAGACCAGCAATCCAGCTCATAAAGATAAACAGTGGCAAGAAAAAGTATGAACCCTTTGGAATTACCTGGATTTCTGCATAAATTAGTCAAAACAATTTGATCTGATCTTCTATGTCACAGCAATAGACAGACCGTCTGCTTGAACTAATAACACAAACAATTATATGTTTTCATGTCTTTATTGAACACACCGTGTAAACATTCACAGTGCAGGGTGGGAAAAGTATGTGAACTCTCGGATTTAGTAACTGGCTGATGCTCCTTTGGCAGCAATAACCTCAACCAAATGTTTTCTGTTGAGAGTCAGACCTGCACAATAGTCAGGAGGAATTTTGGACCATCTTTACAAAACCGTTTCAGTTCAGCAATATTCTTAGGAGGTCTGCTGTGAACTGCTCTTGAGGTCATGCCACAGCATCTCAAATCGGGTTGAGGTCAGGACTCTGACTGGGCCATGTTAGAACACGTATTTTCTTCTGTTGAAGACATTCTGTTGCTTTAGTTCTGTGTTTTGGGTCATTGTCCTGTTGCATCACCCAACTTCTGTTGAGCTTCAATTGGCCGACAGATAGCCTTACATTCTCCTGTAAAATGTCTTGTTAAACTTGGGAATTCATTTTTTTCGTCAATGACAGCATGTTGTCCAGGCCCTGAGGCAGCAAAGCAGCCCCAAACCATGATGCTCCCTCCTCCATACTTTACAGTTGGGATGAGGTTTTGATGTTGGTGTGCTGTGACTTTTTTTTTCTCCACACATAGTGTTGTGTGTTCCTTCCAAACAACTCAACTGTAGTTTCATCTGTCCACAGAATATTTTGCCAGAAACGCTGTGGAACATCTAGGTGCACCTTTGTAAACTTCAGACGTGCAGCAATGCTTTTTTTTGGACAGCAGTGGCTTCTTCTGTGGTGTCCTCCCATGAACACTAATCTTGTTTGGTGTTTTACGTATCGTAGACTCGTCAACAGAGATGTTAGCATGTTCCAGAGATTTCTGTAAGTCTATAGCTGACAACAGCCTTGGTTTCTCAAATGACTGCATCGCCTGGTTCACCAACTACTTACTTCTCTGATAGAGTTCAGTGTGTCAAATTGGAGGGCCTGTCTCTATGGGGGTGCCACAGGGTTCAATTCTCGGGCCGACTCTTTTCTCTGTATACATCAATGATGTCGCTCTTGCTGCAGGTGAGTCTCTGATCCACCTCTACGCAGACGACACCATTCTGTATACATCTGGCCCTTCTTTGGACACTGTGTTAATAACCTCTTGGCGCTCCGATCCCTTTAGCGGGATCATTTTCGTCAACATCCGGTGAATTGCAGAGCGCCAAATTCAAATTAAATTACAAAAAATATTATATTTTCATGAAATCACAAGTGCAATATAGCAAAACACAGCTTAGCTTGTTAATCCACCTGGCGTGTCAGATTTCAAAAAGGCTTTACGGTGAAAGCAAACCATGCAATTATGTGAGGACAGCTCTCAGCAGACAAAACATTACAAACAGCTAGCAGCAAAGTAGATTGGTCAGAAAAGCAATAAAATTAATCGCTTACCTTTGATGATCTTATGTTTGCACTCCCAGTTACACAATAAATGTTAGTTTTGTTCGATAAAGATTCTCTTTATATCTGAAAACCTCCATTTTGGTTGGCACGTTTTGTTTAGTAATCCACAGGCTCGTGTAGGTCACGACGGGCAGATGAAAATTCCAAATAGTATCCTTAAAGTTCGTAGAAACATGTCAAACGTTTTTTTATAATCAATCATCAGGTTGTTTTTACAATAAATAATCGATAATATTTCAACCGGACGGTAGCTTTTAACAAATCGTCCGTGGCCTCCAACTGCTCTTAAACGCTAGTAAAACTAAATGCATGCTTTTCAACCGTTCGCTGCCCGCACCCGCCCGCCCGACTAGCATCACTACTCTGGACAGTTCTGACTTAGAATATGTGGACAACTACAAATACCTAGGTGTCTGGCTAGACTATAAACTCTCCTTCCAGACTCATATTAAACATCTCCAATCCAAAATTAAATCTAGAATCGGCTTTCTATTCTGCAACAAAGCCTCCTTCGCTCACACCGCAAAACTGACTATCCTGACCGATCCTCTTCTTCGGCGATGTCATTTACAAAATACCTGGTTCAATAAAGGTGAAATAAATAAACTCTAGGATTCTTCTTAACCTCATTGATTATTCTGCACTGTGCTCTTGCAGTCACCTTTGCAGGACGGTCAATCCTAGGGAGAGTAGCAACAGCGCTGAACTTTCTCAATTTATAGACAATTTGTCTTACCGCGGACTGATGAACATAAAGGCTTTTAGAGATATACTTTTGAAACCCTTTCCAGCTTTATGCAAGTCAACAATAAACGTAGGTCTTCTGAGATCTGTTTTGTTCGAGGCATGGTTCACATCAGGCAATGCTTCTTGTGAATAGCAAACTCAAATTTTGTTAGTTTTTTTTTTTATAGGGCAGGGCATTGTTGTGACTAAAATGAAGATCAGATCAAATTTGATGACTAATTATTTTCAGACATCCAGGTAATTCCAAAGGGTTCATATACTTTTTCTTGCCACTGTACATACAGTGCACTCATGGCTTGGTTTGTGCTCGGACATGCACTGTCAACTGTGGTACATTATATAGACAGGTGTGTGCCTTTCCAAATCATGTGCAATCAATTGAATTGACCAAAGTTGGACCCAATCAAGTTGTAAAACATCTCAAGGATGATCAATGGAAACAGGATGCACCTCAAAGCTCAATTTCGAGTCTCATAGCAAAGGGACTGAATACTTATGTAAATAAGGTATTTCTGTTTTTTAATTTTTTAACACCTTTGTAAAAATGTCAAACTGTTTTCACTTTGTCATTATGAGGTATTGTGATGTCATTATGGTGTATTGTGATGTCATTATGAGGTACTGTGATGTCATTATGGGGTATTGTGATGTCATTATGGGTATTGTGTGTAGATTGATGTGGATAATGTTTTATTTAATCCATTTTAGAATAAGGCTGTAACGTAACAAAATGTGGGAAAAGAGAAGGGGTCTGAATACTTTCTGAATGCCCTGCTTATAGGTAGGAGCTAGCGACTGTAATGTTTGGTGATGTTGGACATTGTACAAGAGAACGTGAATCAGAGACATTGTGCAAATGAACTAAGTCTGGCGCGTGCTCGTCTGACGCGTGCTCGTCTGATGGAAGAACAGTTCTTTCTCCGGTTGTGCTATTTACAAACAAACACGTGACTGTCTCAACAGTTTCTGTTTCCGGTAAGCTTCATAATGTGCCCGGTCAAATAAAGAACTTGATCTGGTTCAACGGTAAGAAAAGAAAAAAACATACCTCATGACTATTTCCAAATAGCCCGGTATACAGTATAGCGCCCAACACAGGCACACACTGAGCACGATAGTAGTTGAGGCTAAGGCCTCTTGATAAACCTGGAACCAGATATCTGTTCTCTTCAGATCCATTCATAATGTTATCAGGACTAATAGGAAAGTCTGATCCATTTTGTTTTGATCTAATATGCAGCCAGAGATGTGGACCAGCCATTTTGTTTTGATCTAATATGCAGCCAGAGATGTGGACCAGCCATTTTGTTTTGATCTAATATGCAGCCAGAGATGTGGACCAGCCATTTTGTTTTGATCTAATATGCAGCCAGAGATGTGGACCAGCGTTTCAATTCTCACTCAGTTTGGTCCTTGTCAGGAACATTTTATAGTTTCTTTGGCAAGATGTCTTTGTCAGCTAATTCCTTAGCCTACCATCCCATTGGACCAGTAACCTATGTGCCCCCCCCAAACCAAGCCTCCGCTTTGGCCAGACACTTCCTCAAGCAGGTCAAGGGTGAACTGAGGCCATACACACACTGACACGCATGCGCGCACACACACTGACACACAGAAAGAGAAGAACTGAGTGAAATTTAGCTGGCAGCAGTGTTAAGCATTTGTTTTAATCTTCTGAAAGTTACCACAGAACAAACTGAGCCTTGTTGAGGCATATCATAGTCTGTAAGCACACACACACACCGAGTCTTCCTGGCTGACCGACCGCTTGTTGGGAGGATGGTACATAATGGGTTTTAACACGGTTATGGGAAAATCTACCGCCTCAAAACACAATCTGTTCTCCCTCGTCCCCGAACGCTGTGTGTGTGAGAGATGTGGGCCAAAACTCAGTCCACCACAGGAATTATGTCTCTCTCTCTCTGTCTGTCTTTGTCCTTTTAAGGGCACTTCTAATTGAGTGTACACTCTATTTAGGGGTCAGTATTGCATCACCGTCCCACATACTGTGGCTTCCATTGCGCCGTACAATACAATCAACCTTAGCTTTGTAAATGGACGACAGGAAATTAAACCACTGTAGAGATTGCCTGGTTAAGTCAATTAAACCACTGTAGAGATTGCCTGGTTAAGTCAATTAAACCACTGTAGAGATTACCTGGTTAAGTCAATTAAACCACTGTAGAGATTACCTGGTTAAGTCAATTAAACCACTGTAGAGATTGCCTGGTTAAGTCAATTAAACCACTGTAGAGATTGCCTGGTTAAGTCAATTAAACCACTGTAGAGATTACCTGGTTAAGTCAATTAAACCACTGTAGAGATTACCTGGTTAAGTCAATTAAACCACTGTAGAGATTGCCTGGTTAAGTCAATTAAACCACTGTAGAGATTGCCTGGTTAAGTCAATTAAACCACTGTAGAGATGACCTGGTTAAGTCAATTAAACCACTGTAGAGATTGCCTGGTTAAGTCAATTAAACCACTGTAGAGATTACCTGGTTAAGTCAATTAAACCACTGTAGAGATTACCTGGTTAAGTCAATTAAACCACTGTAGAGATTGCCTGGATGTCAGGTTGAATTGTCTCCTGCTCTTTGATGATTTACAGATAGTTGAAGCCACGTCAGAAGACCTTCTCGGCTTATTGTAGATATAACCTTTTACTACAGATTGATGAGTTACAAATATAAGTGTTGATGTGGCCCTCTAATATCTCTCTCGTCTTCTCTCTCTCCACCACAGTGCGACAGGACCCCATGCTCGGAGCCAGTGAGATGTTCAACAGCTTTCTAAGGAAAGCCCAGCAGGTTGGTAGTGGAGCTAGCTAGGCATGTCTTCCACCCTGGCTGTGTAATTGTTGTGTAGCTAGGCATGTCTTCCACCCTGGCTGTGTAATTGTTGTGTAGCTAGGCATGTCTTCCACCCTGGCTGTGTAATTGTTGTGTTGCTAGGCATGTCTTCCACCCTGTGTTTTGTTCTACATAGGCTTTCTCATCCGGAGGTGTGTGTGTGTGTGTGTGTGTCCTGTTCTACGTAGAATGTGTCTCATCAGGAGGTGTGGCGTGCGGGTGTGTCAGTCCTGTTCTACATAGAATGTGTCTCATCAGGAGTTGTGTGTGTGTGTGTGTGTGTGTGTGTGTGTGTGTGTGTGTGTGTGTGTCCTGTTCTACGTAGAATGTGTCTCATCAGGAGGTGTGGCGTGTGTTGTGCGGGTGTGTCAGTCCTGTTCTATGTAGAATGTGTCTCATCAGGAGGTGTGTGTTGTGCATCAGTTGTTCTATATCGGCCGACTCCTCAGCAAGCTGCTTCTCTTTAATTCAGTGTGTTGTGTCTCTGCTCTGTGAGCCAGCAGGCTGACTCAGTAATGGCTTCAGTTTTGGTAATACGTTCAGCCATGGTGGGACTTTGAGGTTGATGAGTGGGACTTTAGTAATGAACTGAAATGTCACACCAGAGAGGAAGAGGTAAAGTGAGAGGGATAACTGGACCCAACATCGGTCTTGTCTAGCAGGTGGCTATAAAAAAAAATCTAGTTTTTTTGCTTACCAAGCTACAAGTGTTTGTACAGAGGTAAATGAGAGAGTTGAATTTTAACAAAAAAATGTGACTTATTTCCTCCGTCTAATAGAACAGGGTCCAATAGGAGACCCAGCAGTAAACCTGTCATTGTCCAATAGGAGACCCAGTAGTAAACCTGTCATTGTCCAATAGGATACCCAGCAGTAAACCTGTCATTGTCCTATAGGAGACCCAGTAGTAAACCTGTCATTGTCCAATAGGAGACCCAGTAGTAAACCTGTCATTGTCCAATAGGAGACCCAGTAGTAAACCTGTCATTGTCCAATAGGAGACCTAGTAGTAAACCTGTCATTGTCCAATAGGAGACCCAGCAGTAAACCTGTCATTGTCCTATAGGAGACCCAGCAGTAAACCTGTCATTGTCCTATAGGAGACCCAGCAGTAAACCTGTCATTGTCCAATAGGAGACCCAGCAGTAAACCTGTCATTGTCCAATAGGAGACCCAGCAGTAAACCTGTCATTGTCCTATAGGAGACCCAGCAGTAAACCTGTCATTGTCCAATAGGAGACCCAGTAGTAAACCTGTCATTGTCCAATAGGAGACCCAGTAGTAAACCTGTCATTGTCCAAAAGGAGACCCAGCAGTAAACCTGTCATTGTCCAATAGGAGACCCAGCAGATTCCAACAGAAGAGGTACCCCTGGAGATCTACCTGTCTAAGAGGCAGAAGGTCACGGTCAACATCCTGACCTCTGACCAGACAGAGGACGTCCTCGAGGTAAGCTGTATGTGTGTTTGCCAGCCGGGACACATGCTGATTTTAAACGCTCTTCGTTTTTCGATTCCGTTTTATTATCGTGGAAATGATGAATGATAATAATTGATCTATACATTCACAACACTAATGTTCAGTTGGTGTCCTACAGGGAATATCCGTGTTAGGAAACCTGTAGGGAGAGGGATTATTGAAAGTACAGAATGTTTGTCAGAACCAGAGAATGTTTGCCAGCAACAGAGCACCAGAGAATGTTTGCCAGCAACAGAGCACCAGAGAATGTTTGCCAGCAACAGAGCACCAGAGAATGTTTGCCAGCAACAGAGCACCAGAGAATGTTTGCCAGCAACAGAGCACCAGAGAATGTTTGCCTGCAACAGAGAACCAGATCATGTTTGCCTGCACCAGAGAACCAGATCATGTTTGCCAGCACCAGAGAACCAGAGAATGTTTGCCAGAACCAGAGAACCAGAGAATGTTTGCCAGAACCAGAGAATGTTTGCCAGCAACAGAGAACCAGAGAATGTTTGCCAGCTTCAGAGAACCAGAGAATGTTTGCCAGCTTCAGAGAACCAGAGAATGTTTGCCAGCACCAGAGAATGTTTGCCAGCACCAGAGAATGTTTGCCAGCACCAGAGAATGTTTGCCAGCACCAGAGAATGTTTGCCAGCACCAGAGCACCAGAGAATGTTTGCCAGCACCAGAGCACCAGAGAATGTTTGCCAGCACCAGAGAACCAGAGAATGTTTGCCAGCACCAGAGAACCAGAGAATGTTTGCCAGTACCAGAGAACTAGAGAATGTTTGCCAGCACCAGATAATGTTTGCCAGCACCAGAGAACCAGAGAATGTTTGCCAGCACCAGAGAATGTTTGCCAGCACCAGAGAACCAGAGAATGTTTGCCAGCACCAGAGAACCAGATCATGTTTGCCTGCAACAGAGAACCAGAGAATGTTTGCCAGCACCAGAGAACCAGAGAATGTTTGCCAGAACCAGAGAATGTTTGCCAGAACCAGAGAATGTTTGCCAGCAACAGAGAACCAGAGAATGTTTGCCAGCACCAGAGAATGTTTGCCAGCTCCAGAGAACCAGAGAATGTTTGCCAGCACCAGAGAATGTTTGCCAGCACCAGAGAATGTTTGCCAGCACCAGAGAATGTTTGCCAGCAACAGAGCACCAGAGAATGTTTGCCAGCACCAGAGAACCAGAGAATGTTTGCCAGCACCAGAGAATGTTTGCCAGCACCAGAGAACCAGAGAATGTTTGCCAGCACCAGAGAACCAGAGAATGTTTGTCAGAACCAGAGAATGTTTGCCAGCACCAGAGAACCAGAGAATATTTGCCAGCAACAGAGAATCCATCCACTCTTGACACTAGTTGACCCATAAGTGAATGCAGTACATTCTCTCAGATAGAAAGGTAGAAGTTGTATCGCCATACAAACAGCTGCTTTTTGTTCTTGTAACTACGACAACTGTAAACTAGTCCGGTGTTCTTCATAAACTGATGTTACCACAAGGACCATAGACCTCTCTTTCTCTGGGATATTTCAATAGGTTCAAGGCTGTATAACTGTCAGTGGATAAAAATATTTTTTAGTTTTATGTGTGTCAGAGGAAATAGGAGTTGTGGATTCATTCAACCACAGAAAAAGATGACTGAAGATGATCGTTCTGTCTGTCTTCTGATTTGCAGGCTGTTGCGTCGAAGCTGGACCTTCCAGACGACCTTGCTGGTTACTTCAGTCTCTTCCTGGTTCGGGAAGGAGTGGACGGGGGCTTAACGTGTAAGCACTGACTTTTAACCTTCGACCCCTAACCCTAACCCTAACCATCCCATAACCATACAGAGGACAGTTGGGAATGAAATATATTGATCATTTCTTAGAGGTCATCATATAAGATGAATATTGTTTTGACAGACCGCTCGAGGGACTTGTTTTGACAGACATGAGGCCAAACCAATATATCATGACCTTGAATGCTCCTTAGCCAATCAGCCTGAACTATCAGTCCTATAAAATCATCACATGATGTCCTTGAATTGACATCCTGTTGTTGACGGTATCTCTAGTGTCTCCTGTTGTTGACGGTCTCTCTAGTGACTCCTGTTGTTGACGGTCTCTCTAGTGACTCCTGTTGTTGACGGTCTCTCTAGTGACTCCTGTTGTTGACGTCTCTCTAGTGACTCCTGTTGTTGACGTTCTCTCTAGTGACTCCTGTTGTTGACGGTCTCTCTAGTGACTCCTGTTGTTGACGGTCTCTCTAGTGACTCCTGTTGTTGACGGTCTCTCTAGTGACTCCTGTTGTTGACGGTCTCTCTAGTGACTCCTGTTGTTGATGGTCTCTCTAGTGACTCCTGTTGTTGACGGTCTCTCTAGTGACTCCTGTTGTTGACGGTCTCTCTAGTGACTCCTGTTGTTGACGGTCTCTCTAGTGACTCCTGTTGTTGACGGTCTCTCTAGTGACTCCTGTTGTTGATGGTCTCTCTAGTACAGACAAATGGGAATAGAACTGAACTGGCTGCTGGAAGGCTGATGGTCATCGATCCCATGTACCATCTCCTGCCATTGTGCCCTTGAGCAAGGCACCTAGCCCTCCCCCCCACAAGTAAACTCCATACAGGGGCTCTGGACTGCTACTGACCATGTGTCAACTTCTGTGCATTTGTTGTTGTTGGGAAAGGGAGACGGCACATTTTCCATTCTAACCAATGGCTTATGAAGTATTATATTCCACAGGAGACATACACGTCTTTATCCAGCATATTGTCCATCTAGAGTGTGATACTAGCTGGCTCCCCATGTAATCCCCTCCAGGAACAAAATGTCTGCCATTGAGCATTATTGTCTGGGGGAGGGACCAAAAGATAACATGTTAGACCAGTCATTTCTGTTGAAATACATCAGCACAATGTTGATGGAGCACATGGTTATAATGATGGTTATAACCCACAGACCCCACCGAGATGAATATGAGTTGTTAGTCTAGCCAGCCGATAGTCAATGAGCACCCATGGCTAGGCTAATGAATTGTCTAAAACCACAGGGTTCTCTGCTACTCTTCCTCGTCAATATAAAAACAGATGAGTCACTTTCACTTAGTAGCAGCAGTAGTAGTAAACTCGTTATGCTTGTGATTATGGGCTGGCATTTCAATAGACATCATCTAGCTAGCCTAATGTTTAGCCTAATAATGGCTAGTGAGTTGAGAGCTAGCTAGTTAACTATTGGCTAGCTAACTAGTGATGTTACAGCAACCCACAATCAGATTTTATTTTCCTGTTGCACAAAGTTAGCTTTTTGGATTGCATCTTTTAACAGAACAGAAATCTTTTGTTAGGCCTTCCCAGACACTGAGTGGAAAACAGAATGATAGCTGGCCAGCAGATTAGCTAGACAAGTAACACATTGACGTTACCTGAAGTGAAATGTTGCCAGACCTTCATAGCAGTGATCACGTTGTCCTGATTTCATGAATCACAACAACACAGCACTCAAACCTTAGCTACCCATAGGAGCTAAAATTAGCAAGATAAACTTGTTGTAGCTTTCCGGCAGACGAGACGCTTTGTGGCGTATTTCTGCCTTTCACGGGTCGGAGTGGAAATGACAAATTTGGGACACAGAAAGAGGGGAGAGGGGAAAGGGGGGCTAGCTACAACTTGTTAACGGTGCACACTGAAATCAGTAACAACAAACTCACGCCACGCAACAGGAAGTGGTCAGGGGCCAAGATTCAACAACCCACATTTCAGGAATTTTACTAAAAATAAAACGTCCGTAAGGGGACGAACACACTTAAATGGAAAGGAACTATGCAAGGCAATGAAGGCCTTCATTTGTAGGCCTTCATGGACATGTCATGGACATGTTAGTTTTGTTTTTTTGCTGATTTCATTCCTAAAATCTCCCACTCGGAAAGGAATTGAGGAGCTGACGTAGCACCAGTGCAAAAGATTAGCTAATCACTTGGTCTGTGTCCCGAAGGGCACCCTATTCCCTATACACACCTATGGGCCCTGTTCAAAAGTAGTGCACTACATAGGGAATAGGGTGCCGTTTGGGACTCAGCCTAATTACCTTGATAACCGATTAAGTGTGAGAGCTACCAAACCCCCTGCCAAACCTTCTTCCTCCTCTGTTGGCTCCGTCCACTGGGGCCCTGTCTCCTTCCTCTTTTTCCTCTTCTTCCTGCCAAACCCTCTTTTTCTCACACTCAAACACACCAACACCAACAGAAGAATGATTGCCTCTGTCGATAGAGTCCACCTATTTCTGTCGGAACCGAACAGGGCTGGCAGGGTTCTGTCAAGAGTTCTGCTGAATGAATGAACGGGTAGAACTATTGAATATGGACACGTTTCCCTAAGGAATCATTTCATGTCCGTTTCAAAGCTCCCAGAGGAACTGTCCTGTTCTGTACTGAACTCTCCAAGCTATAGAAACCAATACGCCTGTTCTGTACTGAACTCTCCAAGCTATAGAAACCAATAGTCCTGTTCTGTACTGAACTCTCCAAGCTATAGAAACCAATAGTCCTGTTCTGTACTGAACTCTCCAAGCTGTAGAAACCAATACTCCTGTTCTGTACTGAACTCTCCAAGCTGTAGAAACCAATAGTCCTGTTCTGTACTGAACTCTCCAAGCTATAGAAACCAATAGTCCTGTACTGAACTCTCCAAGCTATAGAAACCAATAGTCCTGTTCTGTACTGAACTCTCCAAGCTGTAGAAACCAATACTCCTGTTCTGTACTGAACTCTCCAAGCTATGGAAACCAATAGCCAGTCCTGTACTGAACTCTCCAAGCTATGGAAACCAATAGCCAGTCCTGTACTGAACTCTCCAAGCTATAGAAACCAATAGCCAGTCCTGTACTGAACTCTCCAAGCTATAGAAACCAATACTCCTGTTCTGTACTGAACTCTCCAAGCTGTAGAAACCAATACTCCTGTTCTGTACTGAACTCTCCAAGCTATGGAAACCAATAGCCAGTCCTGTACTGAACTCTCCAAGCTATGGAAACCAATAGCCAGTCCTGTACTGAACTCTCCAAGCTATAGAAACCAATAGTCCTGTTCTGTACTAAACATCTCCAATCCAAATTCAAATCTAGAATCGTCTTTCTATTCCACAACAAAGCCTCCTTCACTCACGCCGCCAAACTTTCCCTAGTAAAACTGACTATCCTGCCGATCCTCGACTTCAACAATGTCATCTACAAAATAGCTTCCAATACTCTACTCAGCAAACTGGATGCAGTCTATCACAGTGCCCTCCGTTTTGTTACCAAATCACCTTATACCACCCACCACTGCGACCTGTATGCTCTCGTTGGCTGGCCCTCGCTACATATTCGTCGCCAAACCCACTGGCTCCAGGTCATCTATAAGTCTATGCTAGGTTAAGCTCCGCCTTATCTCAGCTCACTGGTCCCGATAACAACACCCACCCGTACACCTGCTGGAGCGCGTGCTATCTCACTGGTCATCACCAAAGCCAACACCTCCTTTGGCCGACTTTCCTTACAGTTCTCTGCTGCCAGTGACTGGAACAAATTGCAAAAATCGCTGAAGCTGGAGACTTCTATTTCCCTCACTAACTTTAAACATCAACTATCTGAGCAGCTGGCCAATTGCTGCAGCTGTAAATAGTCCATCTGTAAATAGCCCACCCAATCTACCTACCTCATCCCCATACAGTTTTTATTTACTTTGCTGCTCTTTTGCACACCAGTATTTCTACATGCACTTCATGCACTTATCACTCGTGTTAATCTGCTAAATTGTAATTACTTTGCTACTATGGCCTATTTATTGCCTTACCTCCTCACACCATTTGCCCACACTGTATATAGACTTTATTTTTTTCTATTGTGTTATTGACTGTATGCTTGTTTATTCCATGTGTAACTCTGTTGTTGTTTGTGTCACATTGCTCTTGGCCAGGTCGCAGTTGTAAATGAGAACTTGTTCTCAACTAGCCTACCTGGTTAAATAAAGGTGTTCTCAACTAGCCTACCTGGTTAAATAAAGGTGTTCTCAACTAGCCTACCTGGTTAAATAAAGGTGTTCTCAACTAGCCTACCTGGTTAAATAAAGGTGTTCAACTAGCCTACCTGGTTAAATAAAGGTGTTCTCAACTAGCCTACCTGGTTAAATAAAGGTGTTCTCAACTAGCCTACCTGGTTAAATAAAGGTGTTCTCAACTAGCCTACCTGGTTAAATAAAGGTGTTCTCAACTAGCCTACCTGGTTAAATAAAGGTGTTCTCAACTAGCCTACCTGGTTAAATAAAGGTGTTCTCAACTAGCCTACCTGGTTAAATAAAGGTGTTCTCATAATAAATAAAACATGTAATGACTGCTACCGTCCTAAATGTAGCTGGCATTGCTTAAAGGGATCTGAACAGAACTCAACAGCAGGGTGTGTCCCAAATGGCACTGTTTCCCTATATAGTGCACTACTATAGACCAGAGCCCCTATTCCCTATATAGTGCACTACTTTAGACCAGAGCCCTATTCCCTATATAGTGCACTACTATAGACCAGAGCCCTATTCCCTATATAGTGCACTACTTTAGACCAGAGCCCTATTCCCTATATAGTGCACTACTTTAGACCAGAGCCCTATTCCCTATATAGTACACTACTTTAGACCAGAGCCCTATGGGCCACAATTTTTTTTTTTTTTTTTTTTTACCTTTATTTTACTAGGCAAGTCAGTTAAGAACAAATTCTTATTTTCAATGACGGCCTAGAAACAGTGGGTTAACTGCCTGTTCAGGGGTAGAACGACAGATTTGTACCTTGTCAGCTCGGGGATTTGAACTTGCAACCTTTCGGTTACTAGTCCAACGCTCTAACCAATAGGGAATAGGGTGCCATTTGGGATGTAAGCCACTCTCTCCAGACAGCTGCTGTTCCCTCTGGAGGTCTCAACTAAACAGCTGCAGTTTATACACCCACACAGACACATGGTCCAGATGGACTGTCCTCATCTCTCTGTTACTAGATCCTGCTGGGTTCTGTCCAGATGGACTGTCCTCATCTCTGTCTGGTACTGGACCCTGCTGGGTTCTGTCTAGATGGACCCTGCTGGGTTCTGTCCAGATGGACTGTCCTCATCTCTGTCTGGTACTGGACCCTGCTGGGTTCTGTCTAGATGGACTGTCCTCATCTGTCTGGTACTGGACGCTGCTGGGTTCTGTCTAGATGGACTGTCCTCATCTGTCTGGTACTGGTACTGCTCATCTCTGTCTGGTACTGGACCCTGCTCATCTCTGTCTAGATGGACTGTCCTCATCTCTGTCTGGTACTGGACGCTGCTCATCTCTCTCTGTTTGTTGTTATCTAAATCAGATCAGGCTGTACTGCTCATCTCTCTCTGTTTGTTTGTTATCTAAATCAGATCAGGCTGTACTGCTCATCTCTCTCTGTTTGTTGTCATCTTTGTTGTTATCTAAATCAGATCAGGCTGTACTGCTCAGCACTCTTTTTTACTCACTCTCTCCTCTCTCTCTCTCTTTCTCTCTCCTTCTTTCTCTCTTTCTCTCCTCTTTCTCTCTCCTTTCTCTCTCTCCTCTCTTCCTCGCATTCTCTCGCTCTCCTTTCTCTCTCTCTCTCCTTTCTTTCTCTCTCTCTTTCTCATTTTTCTCTAGTTGTGAGGAAGCTGCAGGATTTTGAGCTGCCGTACGTATCTGTCACCAGTTTGCGGAGCTCGGAGTTCTACATCGCCCTTCGTAAAAGGTATGATACCTCTCCACAAACATGAACTAAGACTGACGCCGTCTCACTCTGTTAGACTGACCCCACTCTCTTAGACTGACGCTACTCCACTCTGTTAGACTAACGCTACCCCACTCTGTTAGACTGACGCTACCCCACTCTGTTAGACTGACTCTACCCCACTCTGTTAGACTGACTCTACCCCACTCTGTTAGACTGACTCTACCCCACTCTGTTAGACTGCTACCCCACTCTGTTAGACTGACTCTACCCCACTCTGTTAGACGGACTCTACCCCACTCTGTTAGACTGACTCTACCCCACTCTGTTAGACTGACTCTACCCCACTCTGTTAGACTGACTCTACCCCACTCTGTTAGACTGACTCTACCCCACTCTGTTAGACTGACTCTACCCCACTCTGTTAGACTGACTCTACCCCACTCTGTTAGACTGACTCTACCCCACTCTGTTAGACTGACTCTACCCCACTCTGTTAGACTGACTCTACCCCACTCTGTTAGACTGACTCTACCCCACTCTGTTAGACTGACTCTACCCCACTCTGTTAGACTGACTCTACCCCACTCTGTTAGACTGACTGACCCCACTCTGTTAGACTGACTCTACCCCACTCTGTTAGACTGACTCTACCCCACTCTGTTAGACTGACTCTACCCCACTCTGTTAGACTGACTCTACCCCACTCTGTTACTGACCCCACCCCACTCTGTTAGACTGACCCCACCCCACTCTGTTAGACTGACTCTACCCCACTCTGTTAGACTGACTCTGTTAGACTGACCCCACTCTGTTAGACTGACCCCACTCTGTTAGACTGACCCTACCCCACTCTGTTAGACTGACCCCACCCCACTCTGTTAGACTGACCCCACCCCACTCTGTTAGACTGACCCTACCCCACTCTGTTAGACTGACTCTACCCCACTCTGTTAGACTGACTCTACCCCACTCTGTTAGACTGACTCTACCCCACTCTGTTAGACTGACTCTACCCCCCACTCTGTTCGACTGACTCTACCCCACTCTGTTAGACTGACTCTACCCCACTCTGTTAGACTGACTCTACCCCACTCTGTTAGACTGACTCTACCCCACTCTGTTAGACTGACCCCACTCTGTTAGACTGACTCTACCCCACTCTGTTAGACTGACTCTACCCCACTCTGTTAGACTGACTCTACCCCACTCTGTTAGACTGACTCTACCCCACTCTGTTAGACTGACTCGACCCCACTCTGTTAGACTGACTCACCCCACTCTGTTAGACTGACTCGACCCCACTCTGTTAGACTGACTCGACCCCACTCTGTTAGACTGACTCGACCCCACTCTGTTAGACTGACTCGACCCCACTCTGTTAGACTGACTCGACCCCACTCTGGATTCCTAAAATGAATAAACGGTCCCCGATTTACCCCTGGTGTATATATTGTTTATGTTGGTCTGTTTTAAATACAGTTGAAGTCAGAAGTTTTTCACAATTCCTGACATTTAATCATAGTAATAAAGACCCTGTCTTAGGCCACTTTATTTTAAGAATGTGAAATGTCAGAATAATAGTAGAGAGAATGATTTATTTCAGCTTTTATTCATTTCATCACGTTCCCAGTGGGTCAGAAGTTTACATACACTCAATTAGCATTTGGTAGCATTGCCTTTAAATTGTTTAGCTTGGGTCAATCATTTCAAGTAGCCTTCCACAAGCTTCCCACAATAAGTTGGGTGAATTTTGGCCCATTCCTCCTGACAGAGCTGGTGTAACTGAGTCAGGTTTATATGCCTCCTTGCTCGCACACACTTTTTCAGTTCTGCCCACAAATTTTCTATAGGATTGAGGTCAGAGCTTTGTGATGGCCACTATCTATATCCACAGTAAAACAAGTCCTATATCGACATAACCTGAAAGGCCTCTCAGCAAGGAAGAAGCCAATGCTCCAAAACCACCATTAAAAAAGCCAGACTACGGTTTGCAACTGCACATGGGGACAAAGACCTTACTTTTTAGAGAAATGTCCTCTGGCCTGATTAAACAAAAATAGAACTGTTTGGCCATAATGACCATCGTTATGTTTGGAGGAAAAAAGGGGGAGGCTTGCAAGCCGAAGAACACCATCCCAACCGTGAAGCACGGGGGTGGCAGCATCATGTTGTGGCGGTGCTTTTCTGCAGGAGGGACTGGTGCACTTCACAAAATAGATGGCATCATGAGGTCGGAAAATTATGTGGATATATTGAAACAGCATCTCAAGACATCAGTCAGTAAGTTTTAGCTTGGTCGCAAATGGGTCTTCCAAATGGTCAATGACCCCAAGCATACTTCCAAAGTTGTGGCAAAATGGCTTAAGGACAACAAAGTCTAGGTACATTTGTACCTGTTTCCTCCAGCATCTTCACAAGGTCCTTTGCTGTTGTTCTGGGATTGATTTGCACTTTTCACACCAAAGTACATTCATCTCTAGGAGACAGAACGCATCTCCTTCCTGAGCAGTATGACGGCTGCGTGGTTCCATGGTGTTTATACTTGCGTACTATTGTTTGTACAGATGAATGTGGTACCTTCAGGCGTTTGGAAATTGCTCCCAAGGATGAACCAGACTTGTGAAGGTCTACAATGTTTTGGCTGATTTCTTTTGATTTTCCCATGATGTCAAGCAAAGTGGCACTGAGTTTGAAGGTAGGTCTTGAAATAAATCCACAGGTACACCTCCAAATGACTCAAATGATGTCAATTAGCCTATCAGAAGCCATGACATCAATTTCTGGAATTTTCCAAGCTGTTTAAAGGCACAGTCCACTTAGTGTATGTAAACTTCTGACCCACTGGAATTGTGATACAGTGAATTATAAGTGAAAGAATCTGTCTGTAAACAATTGTTGGAAAAATTACTTGTGTCATACACAAAGTAGATGTACTAACCGACTTGCCAAAACTATAGTTTGTTTAACAAGAAATTTGTGGAGTGTTTGAAAAACGAGTTTTAATGACTCCAACCTAAGTCTCTGTAAACTTCCGACTTCAACTGTCCAACTGATTTGAATTTCTGATTTGAAATGCAGACTGAAGTATCCGGGTTCAAACCTTTCAGTGTCCATTGGACGTGACGCAACGTGAGCGCAGCTTTCATTGATCTCAAAGAAACACATGGCTGTAGTGGTCTGTAGTGAGAACAACACACTGCTGTGATGTCTGTAGTGAGAACAACACACTGCCGTGATGTCTAGTGAGAACAACACACTGCTGTGATGTCTGTAGTGAGAACAACACACTGCTGTGATGTCTGTAGTGATAACAACACACTGCTGTGATGTCTGTAGTGAGAACAACACACTGCCGTGATGTCTGTAGTGTAGAGGGTGTTACAGACTGTAGTGAGAACAACACACTGCTGTGATGTCTGTAGTGAGAACAACACACGTGATGTCTAGTGAGAACAACACACTGCCGTGATGTCTGTAGTGAGAACAACACACTGCCGTGATGTCTGTAGTGAGAACAACACACTGCTGTGATGTCTGTAGTGAGAACAACACACTGTGATGTCTGTAGTGAGAACAACACACTGCCGTGATGTCTGATGTCTGTACAGTGTAGAACAACACACTGCTGTGATGTCTGAGAACAACACACTGTAGTGAGAACAACACACTGCTGTGATGTCTGTAGTGATAACAACACACTGCCGTGATGATGAACAACACACTCTGTGATGTCTGTAGTGAGAACAACACACTGCTGTGATGTCTAGTGAGAACAACACACTGCTGTGATGTCTGTAGTGAGAACAACACACTGCTGTGATGTCTGTAGTGAGAACAACACACTGCTGTGATGTCTGTAGTGTAGCAGTGATGTCTGTAGTGAGAACAACACACTGCTGTGATGTCTGTAGTGAGAACAACACACTGCTGTGATGTCTGTGTGTAGAACAACACACTGCTGTGATGTCTGTAGTGAGAACAACACACTGCTGTGATGTCTGTAGTGAGAACAACACACTGCTGTGATGTCTGTAGTGAGAACAACACACTGCTGTGATGTCTGTAGTGAGAACAACACACTGCTGTGATGTCTGTAGTGAGAACAACACACTGCTGTGATGTCTGTAGTGATAACAACACACTGCCGTGATGTCTAGTGAGAACAACACACTGCTGTGATGTCTGTAGTGAGAACAACACACTGCTGTGATGTCTGTAGTGAGAACAACACACTGCTGTGATGTCTGTAGTGAGAACAACACACTGCTGTGATGTCTGTAGTGTAGCAGGGTCGTTACAGGCTGTAGTGAGAACAACACACTGCTGTGATGTCTGTAGTGTAGCAGGGTCGTTACAGGCTGTAGTGAGAACAACACACTCTTTTCTGCAGCCACAACAGTATATTGGACATCCGTTCTTGACTGATGGTTTGTGTTCATTGAAATTCAAGCGTTATGAGTGTTGATAACCAATACTCTGTCTGTCTCTGTCTGTATAGTTACTGGGACACGGCGTATGACAGTGATGTAATGGACAACAGAGTGGGACTGAACCTACTGTACACTCAGGTGAGTTCAAAACCTCAGGTGAGTTCTGAACCTACTATATATATATATATATACTGCTCAAAAAAATAAAGGGAACACTTAAACAACACAATGTAACTCCAAGTCAATCACACTTCTGTGAAATCAAACTGTCCACTTAGGAAGCAACACTGATTGACAATAAATTCCACATGCTGTTGTGCAAATGGAATAGACAACAGGTGGAAATTATAGGCAATTAGCAAGACACCCCAAATAAAGGAGTGGTTCTGCAGGTGGTGACCACAGACCACTTATCAGTTCCTATGCTTCCTGGCTGATGTTTTGGTCACTTTTGAATGCTGGTGGTGCTTTCACTCTAGTGGTAGCATGAGACGGAGTCTACAACCCACACAAGTGGCTCAGGTAGTGCAGCTCATCCAGGATGGCACATCAATGCGAGCTGTGGCAAGAAGGTTTGCTGTGTCTGTCAGCGTAGTGTCCAGAGCATGGAGGCGCTACCAGGAGACAGGCCAGTACATCAGGAGACGTGGAGGAGGCCGTAGGAGGGCAACAACCCAGCAGCAGGACCCCTACCTCCGCCTTTGTGCAAGGAGGAGCAGGAGGAGCACTGCCAGAGCCCTGCAAAATGACCTCCAGCAGGCCACAAATGCAGGTTCACACTGAGCACATGTGACAGACGTGACAGTCTGGAGACGCCGTGGAGAACGTTCTGCTGCCTGCAACATCCTCCAGCATGACCGGTTTGGTGGTGGGTCAGTCATGGTGTGGGGTGGCATTTCTTTGGGGGGCCGCAAAGCCCTCCATGTGCTCGCCAGAGGTAGCCTGACTGCCAGTAGGTACCGAGATGAGATCCTCAGACCCCTTGTGAGACCATATGCTGGTGCGGTTGGCCCTGGGTTCCTCCTAATGCAAGACAATGCTAGACCTCATGTGGCTGGAGTGTGTCATCAGTTCCTGCAAGAGGAAGGCCTTGATGCTATGGACTGGCCCGCCCGTTCCCCAAACCTGAATCCAATTGAGCACATCTGGGACATCATGTCTCGCTCCTTCCACCAACGCCACGTCGCACCACAGACTGTCCAGGAGTTGGCGGATGCTTTAGTCCAGGTCTGGGAGGAGATCCCTCAGGAGACCATCCGCCACCTCATCAGGAGCATGCCCAGGCGTTGTAGGGAGGTCATACAGGCACATGGAGGCCACACACACTACTGAGCCTCATTTTGACTTGTTTTAAGGACATTACATCAAAGTTGGATCAGCCTGTAGTGTGGTTTTCCACTTTAATTTTGAGTGTGACTCCAAATCCAGACCTCCATGGGTTGATACATTTGATTTCCATTTATAGTTTTTGTGTGATTTTGTTGTCAGCACATTCAACTATGTAAAGAAAAAAGTATTTAATAAACATATTTCATTCATTCAGATCTAGGATGTGTTATTTTAGTGTTCCCTTTATTTTTTTGAGCAATGTATATATATCTATATATACTACCTTTCAAAAGTTTAGGGTCACTTAGAAATGTCCTTTAAAATGGTCCTTTTAAAATAACATCAAATGGATCAGAAATACAGTCTGTTCTTCTTCTGAGAAATGAAGGCTATTCCATGTGAGAAATTGCCAAGAAACTGAAGATATCGTACAACGCTGTATACTACTCCCTTCACAGAACAGCGCAAACTGGCCCTAACCAGAATAGAAAGAGGAGTGGGAGGCCCCGGTGCACAACTGAGCAAGAGGACAAGTACATTAGAGTGTCTAGTTTGAGAAACAGATGCCTCACAAGTCCTCAACTGGCAACTTCATTAACTATTACCCACAAAACACCAGTCTCAACGTCAACAGTGAAGAGGTGACTCCGGGATGCTGGCCTTCTAGGCAGAGTTCCTCTGTCCAGTGTCTGTGTGTTCTTTTGTCCATCTTAATCTTTTCTTTTTATTGGCCAGTCTGAGATATGGCTTTTTCTTTGCAACTCTCCCTAGAAGGCCAGCATCCCGGAATTTGAATTTGAATCTTGGATCTTCAACCAATGGGGCAATTAAAATATGTAGTTGTATCAAGTCTTAAAGGTATTTTAGCTCCAATCACAGACCACAGAACCCCCAGGAACCACCACTTCATCACTAATAGTAATGCTTCTAACAGTCTACTGTCCTCATTTTTCAAATGTAATGTTATTTCCTGCTCCTCTTCTCCTCTCCTCTCCTCCTCCTTCCCTGACCCCTCCTCTGCAACCCTGCTCCTCTTCTCTTCTCCTCCTCCTCCCCTGACCCCTCCTCTGCAACCCTGCTCCTCTTCTCTTCTCCTCCTCCTCCCCTGACCCCTCCTCTGCAACCCTGCTCATCTTCTCCTCCTCTCCTCCTTCCTGACCCCTCCTTGCAACCCTGACCCCTCCTCTGCAACCCTGCTCCCTTCCATTATCCAATGAGGTTGTCAGGGAGGTGTGGCATCCTAAAGCCATGGTTGTGCCCCAAATGGCACCCTACTCTCAAATTACTGCACTACTTTTTTACTATGGCCCATAGTCCTCTGGTCCAAATTACTGCACTACTTTTTACTAAAGCCCATAGTCCTCTGGTCCAAATTACTGCACTACTTTTTACTATGGCCCATAGTCCTCTGGTCCAAATTACTGCACTACTATTTACTATGGCCCATAGTCCTCTGGTCCAAATTACTGCACTACTATTTACTATGGCCCATAGTCCTCTGGTCCAAATTACTGCACTACTATTTACTATGGCCCATAGTCCTCTGGTCCAAATTACTGCACTACTATTTACTATGGCCCATAGTCCTCTGGTCCAAATTACTGCACCATTTAATGGCCCATAGTCCTCTGGTCCACTACTATTTACTATGGCCCATAGTCCTCTGGTCCAAATTACTGCACCACTATTTACTATGGCCCATAGTCCTCTGGTCCAAATTACTGCACTACTATTTACTATGGCCCATAGTCCTCTGGTCCAAATTACTGCACTATATAGAGAGTAGGGTGCCATTGGCAACAGAACCCGCCCTCTATGCAGACACACACACACACTCAGCAGCAACAACAACATGCTGTTTTCTTACGCAGATTGCTGATTTGATTAGAATCTGCCTGCTGGCTCAGCGTTCCATGTGTGTGTCTGTTTGGCAGGCTGTTGACTCAGTGCTCCGTGTGTGTGTGTCTGTTTGGCAAGCTGTTAACTCAGTGTGGGCGCATAGCTAATGTTACGGGCCAAAGAATGCAATCTTTTCTTGGAAAGAGAATCAACTCGTGTGTGTGTGTGTGCTTGCCATTTTGTGCAACTTGTGTGTGTCATTTGACTTGTGTGTATGTGTGTGTTTAATTCTACTTGAACAAAACAACAGTGGAATAGTTTGTTTTGAACTTAGAATACAAATGTGTTTCTCTGATTTTATGTAAAGCCTCTCCAAGAATGGTTTAGAGCAGAAAGATGATTGTTGTCTCTCTCCTCTCCCTAGACGGTGTCTGACATCGAGAGAGGCTGGATCCTCGTTAACAAGGACCAGCACAGACAGCTGAAATCACTGCAGGAGAAAGGATCCAAGAAAGAAGTAAGTATGGGCTGATCCTCGTAACGCAACACTGTCTCCTCCGGCGGTAACCGTCTCCTCCGGCTGTAACCGTCTCCTCCGGCTGTAACCGTCTCCTCCGGCTGTAACCGTCTCCTCCGGCGGTAACCGTCTCCTCCGGCGGTAACCGTCTCCTCCGGCTGTAACCGTGTCCTCCGGCGGTAACCGTCTCCTCCGGCGGTAACCGTCTCCTCGGCTAACCGTCTCCTCCGGCTGTAACCGTCTCCTCCGGCTGTAACCGTCTCCTCCGGCGGTAACCGTGTCCTCCGGCGGTAACCGTGTCCTCCGGCTGTAACCGTCTCCTCCGGCGGTAACCGTCTCCTCCGGCGGTAACCGTGTCCTCCGGCGGTAACCGTGTCCTCCGGCGGTAACCGTGTCCTCCGGCGGTAACCGTGCCCGCCGGCTTTCTAGTGGAGAAGAAGCTAACATTCCACACCTTGTATTCTTTGTCATGTCACAGGGATATTGTCATGCTGAAACAGGAAACGGCATTTCCCAAACTTTTGCCACAAAGTTGGAAGCATAGAATCTTCTAGAATGTCATTGTATGTTGAAGCGTTTAGATTTCCCTTCACTGGAACTAAGAGGCCCAAACCATGAAAAACAGCATTATTCCTCCTCCATCAAACTCTACAGTTGGCACTAACCATTCTCCTAGCGTTTCCACTGCTCCAGAGTCCAATGGCGGCGAGCTTTACACCACTCTAGATGATGCTTGGCATTGCTCATGGTGATCTTAGTTTTGTGTGCGGCTGCTTGGCCATGGAAACACGTTTCATGAAGCTCCCGGCGAACAGTTCTCGTGCCGACGTCGCTTCCAGAGGCAGTTGGGAACTCGGTAGTGAGTGTAGCAACCGAGGACAGACTGACTGTCAGCAGCAGGTGTGGCTGAAATAGATCCGCTGATTTGGAGGGTTCTCCACATACTGCTGTATATACAGTATTCATGTTCTCTACGTCTCTCTCCAGTTCATTAGGCTGTGCCAGACGCTGAAGTACTTCGGCTACATACAGTTTGACCCGTGTGTGACAGACTTCCCGGAGAAGGGCTGTCACGCGATCGTCTCCGCTGGCAACAACGAACTCAACTTCCAGGTCAAGCTACCCAATGAGCAGATGAAAGAGGGGAGCTTCAAGGTCACGCGCATGAGGTGCTGGAGGGTCACTTCCTCTGTAAGTAGCCCTCCCCCAAATTACGTTACTCTACGTTACTCCTCCCCAACATAAAGTTATTCTATTCTCATCACTGTAGAGTGATGGTGCTCCTAGACTGATCTATGGTTACTAGAGTGATGGTGCTCCTAGACTGATCTATGGTAACTAGAGTGATGGTGCTCCTAGAGGGGAGACTGATCTATGGTTACTAGAGTGATGGTGCTCCTAGACTGATCTATGGTTACTAGAGTGATGGTGATCCTAGACTGATCTATGGTTACTAGAGTGATGGTGATCCTAGAGGGGAGACTGATCTATGGTTACTAGAGTGATGGTGCTCCTAGACTGATCTATGGTTACTAGAGTGATGGTGCTCCTAGACTGATCTATGGTTACTAGAGTGATGGTGCTCCTAGACTGATCTATGGTTACTAGAGTGATGGTGCTCCTAGACTGATCTATGGTTACTAGAGTGATGGTGCTCCTAGACTGATCTATGGTTACTAGAGTGATGGTGCTCCTAGACTGATCTATGGTTACTAGAGTGATGGTGCTCCTAGACTGATCTATGGTTACTAGAGTGATGGTGCTCCTAGACTGATCTATGGTTACTAGAGTGATGGTGCTCCTAGACTGATCTATGGTTACTAGAGTGATGGTGCTCCTAGACTGATCTATGGTTTCTAGAGTGATGGTGTTCCTAGTGAAGACACTGATCTATGGTTAGTTTTGCATCCCCCTTACCATAGTGGTTAAGATTAGGATATAAAATGAAGGTTAACTGATCCTACATCAGTGCTTGGAGAGGTCCTGGCGGGTCACTTGTTCTGCAAGTATCCCACCCAAGTTCTCTTGGGAATATGAAGTTATTCTATTCTGCGCTTGACCACTCCCACTTTCTTGCCTCTCCTCCTTCCTCTCTCATTAACACAAGTGTGGTTCTCCCACCATCTCCCTACTCTGTGTTCCAGGTACATGTCTTTATTCTCTGCCAGACACTCTATTCTCCTCTCCTCTATTCTCCTCTCCTCTATTCTCCTCTTCTCTATTCTCCTCTCCTCTATTCTCCCCTTCTCTATTCTCCCTTTCTCTATTTTCCCCTTCTCTATTCTCCTCTCCTCTATTCTCCTCTCCTCTTCTCTATTCTCCCCTTCTCTATTCTCCTCTCCCCTTCTCTATTCTCCTCTCCTCTATTCTCCTCTTCTCTATTCTCCTCTCTCTATTCTCCTCTTCTCTATTCTCCTCTTCTCTATTCTCCTCTCCTCTATTCTCCCTTCTCTATTCTCCCTTTCTCTATTTTCCCCTTCTCTATTCTCCTCTTCTCTATTCTCCTCTTCTTCTCTATTCTCCCTTCTCTATTCTCCTCTCCTCTATTCTCTCTCCTCTATTCTTCTCCTCTATTCTCCCTTCTCTATTCTCCCTTCTCTATTCTCCTCTTCTCTATTCTCCTTCTCTATTCTCCTTTCTCTATTTCCCCTTCTCTATTCTCCTCTCCTCTATTCTCCTCTCTATTCTCCTCTATTCTCCTTCTCTATTCTCCCCTTCTCTATTCTATTCTATTCTCCTCCTTCTCTATTCTCCCTTCTCTATTTCTCCTCTATTCTCCTCTTCTCTATTTCTCCTCCTCCCCTCTCTATTCTCCTTCTCTATTCTCCTTCTCTCTTCTCCTCTTCTCTATTCTCCCTTCTCTATTCTCCTCTCCTCTCCCCTTCTCTATTATCCTCTCCTCCCCTTCTCTATTCTCCTCCCCTTCTCTATTCTCCTTCTCTATTCTCCCTTCTCTATTCTCCTTCTCTATTCTCTCCTTCTCTATTCTATTCTCCTTCTCTATTCTATTCTCCTTCTCTATTCTCCCTCTTCTCTATTCTCCTCTCTCTTTCTATTCTCCCTTTCTCTATTCTCCTTCTCTATTCTCCTTCTCTATTCTCCTCTCCTCTTCTCTATTCTCCTCTTCTCTATTCTCCTCTTCTCTATTCTCCTCTTCTCTATTCTCCCTTCTCTATTCTCCTCCCTCTCTCCTTCTCTATTCTCCTTCTCTATTTCTCCCTTCTCTATTCTCCTTCTCTTCTTCTCTATTCTCCCCTTCTCTATTCTCCCTTCTCTATTCTCCCTTATTCTATTCTCTCCTCTATTCTATTCTCCTTCTCTATTCTCCCCTTCTCTATTCTCTCTATTCTCCTTCTCTATTCTCCTCTATTCTCCTTCTCTATTCTCCTTCTCCTTCTCTATTCTCCTCTCCCTTCTCTATTCTCCTCTCCTTCTCTTTCTATTCTCTATTCTCCTTCTCTATTCTCCCCTTCTCTATTCTCTCTTCTCTATTCTCCCTTCTCTATTCTCCTCTTCTCTATTCTCCTCTCCCCTTCTCTATTCTCCTCTCCCCTTCTCTATTCTCTCTCTTCTCTATTCTATATTCTCCTTCTCTATTCTCCCTTCTCTATTCTCCTCTTCTCTATTCTCCTCTTCTCTATTCTCTCTTCTCTATTCTCCCTTCTCTATTCTCCTTCTCTATTCTCCCTTCTCTATTCTCCTTCTATTCTATTCTCCTTCTCTATTCTCCCCTTCTCTATTCTCCCCTTCTCTATTCTCTCCTTCTCTATTCTCCTCTCCTTCTCTATTCTCCCCTTCTCTATTCTCCTCTCTCCTTCTCTATTCTCCCCTTCTCTATTCTCCTTCTCTCTATTCTCCTTCTCTATTCTCCCTTCTCTATTCTCCCTTCTCTATTCTCCCCTTCTCTATTCTCCCTTCTCTATTCCCCTTCTCTATTCTATTCTCCCTTCTCTATTCTATTCTCCCTTCTCTATTCTCCTTCTCCCTTCTCTATTTCTCCTTCCTTCTCTATTCTCCTCCTTCTCTATTCTCTCTCTATTCTCCTCTCTATTCTCCCTTCTCTATTCTCCCCTTCTCTATTCTCCCCTTCTCTATTCTCCTCTCCCCTTCTCTATTCTCCTCTCCCCTTCTCTATTCTCCCCTTCTCTATTCTATTCTCCCCTTCTCTATTCTCCCCTTCTCTATTCTCCCTTCTCTATTCTCCCTTCTCTATTCTCCTCTTCTCTATTCTCCCCTTCTCTATTCTATTCTCCTTCTCTATTCTCCCCTTCTCTATTCTCCTCTTCTCTATTCTCCTCTTCTCTATTCTCCTCTTCTCTATTCTCCTCTTCTCTATTCTCCTCTTCTCTATTCTCCCCTTCTCTATTCTCCCCTTCTCTATTCTCCCCTTCTCTATTCTATTCTCCCCTTCTCTATTCTCCCCTTCTCTATTCTATTCTCCCTTCTCTATTCTCCTCTCCCCTTCTCTATTCTCCCCTTCTCTATTCTCCTCTTCTCTATTCTCCTCTTCTCTATTCTCCTCTTCTCTATTCTCCCCTTCTCTATTCTATTCTCCCCTTCTCTATTCTCCCCTTCTCTATTCTCCCCTTCTCTATTCTCTCCCTTCTCTATTCTCCTCTTCTCTATTCTCCCTTCTCTATTCTATTCTCCTTCTCTATTCTATTCTCCCCTTCTCTATTCTCCCTTCTCTATTCTCCTTCTCCTTTCTATTCTCCTTCTCTATTCTCCCTCCTCTATTCTCCCCTTCTCTATTCTCCCCTTCTCTATTCTCCTCTCCTTCTCTATTCTCCTCTCCTTCTCTATTCTCCCCTTCTCTATTCTATTCTCCTTCTCTATTCTCCCCTTCTCTATTCTCTCTATTCTCCCTTCTCTATTCTTCCTTCTCTATTCTCCCTTCTCTATTCCCTTCTCTATTCTCCCTTCTCTATTCTCCCCTTCTCTATTCTCCCTTCTCTATTCTATTCTCCCTTCTCTATTCTCCTTCTCTATTCTATTCTCCCCTTTCTCTATTCTCCCTTCTCTATTCTCCTCTCCTTCTCTATTCTCCCCTTCTCTATTCTCCTCTCCCCTTCTCTATTCTCCTCTTCTCTATTCTCCTTCTCTATTCTATTCTCCCCTTCTCTATTCTCCCTTCTCTATTCTCCCTTCTCTATTCTCCCCTTCTCTATTCTCCCTTCTCTATTCTCCCTTCTCTATTCTCCCTTCTCTATTCTCCTCTTCTCTATTCTCCTTCTCTATTCTCCTTCTCTATTCTCCTCTCCTTCTCTATTCTCCCTTCTCTATTCTCCCTCTCTATTCTCCCCTCCTCTATTCTCCCTTCTCTATTCTCCCTTCTCTATTCTCCCTTCTCTATTCTCCCCTTCTCTATTCTCCCTTCTCTATTCTCCCTTTCTATTCTATTCTCCCCTTCTCTATTCTCTATTCCCTTCTCTATTCTCCTTCTCTATTCTCCCCTTCTCTATTCTCCCTCTCTCCCTTCTCTATTTCTCCTCTCCCTTCTCTATTCTCTATTTCTCCCTTCTCTATTCTCCTCTTCTCTATTCTCCTCTTCTCTATTCTCCTCTTCTCTATTCTCCTCTTCTCTATTCTCCCTTCTCTATTCTCCCTTCTCTATTCTCCTTCTCTCTATTCTCCTTCTCTATTCTCCCTTCTCTATTCTATTCTCCCCTTCTCTATTCTCCTCTCCTTCTCTATTCTCCTTCTCTATTCTCTCTCCCCTTCTCTATTCTCCCCCTTCTCCTTCTCTATTCTCCCTTCTATTCTATTCTCCTCTTCTCTATTCTCCTTCTCTATTCTCCCTTCTCTATTCTCCTCCTTCTCTATTCTCCTCTTCTCTATTCTCCCTTCTCTTCTCTATTCTCCCTTCTCTATTCTATTCTCCCCTTCTCTATTCTCCCTTCTCTATTCTCCTCTCCCTTCTCTATTCTCCCCTTCTCTATTCTTCTCCTCTTCTCTATTCTCCCCTTCTCTATTCTCCCTTCTCTATTCTCCCTTCTCTATTCTCTCTCCCCTTCTCTATTCTCCTCTCCCCTTCTCTATTCTATTCGCCCCTTCTCTATTCTCCCCTTCTCTATTCTCCTCTATTCTCCCCTTCTCTATTCTTCCCTTCTCTATTCTCCCCTTCTCTATTCTCCTCTCCCCTTCTCTATTCTCCTCTATTCGCCCCTTCTCTATTCTCCTCTATTCTATTCTCCTCTTCTCTATTGTCCTCTTCTCTATTCTCCTCTTCTCTATTCTCCCCTTCTCTATTCTCCTCTTCTCTATTCTCCCCTTCTCCATTCTCCTCTCCTCTCTCCTTCTCTATTCTCCTCTCCTCTCCCCTTCTCTATTCTCCTCTCCTCTCCCCTTCTCTATTCTCCCCTTCTCTATTCTCCTTCTCTATTCTCTCTATTCTATTCTCCTCTTCTCTATTCTCCCCTTCTCTATTCTCCTCTTCTCTATTCTCCCCTTCTCTATTCTCCTCTTCTCTATTCTCCCCTTCTCTATTCTCCTCTACCCTTCTCTATTCTCCCTTTCTATTCTCCCCTTCTCTATTCTCCTCTTCTCTATTCTCCTCTTCTCTATTCTCCCCTTCTCTATTCTCCTCTCTATTCTCCTCTTCTCTATTCTTCTCTATTCTCCTCTATCTCTCCTCTTCTCTATTCTCCTCTTCTCTATTCTCCTCTTCTCTATTCTCCTCTTCTCTATTCTCCCTTCTCTATTCTCCTCTCCCCTCCTATTCTATTCTTCTCTATTCTCCTCTATTCTTCTCTATTCTCCCCTTCTCTATTCTATTCTCCTCTATTCTATTCTCCTTCTCTATTCTCCTTCTCTATTCTCCTCTTCTCTATTCTCCCTTCTCTATTCTCTCTCCCTTCTCTATTCTCCTCTCCTTCTCTATTCTCCTCTCCTCTTCTCTATTCTATTCTCTCCTTCTCTATTCTCCTTCTCTATTCTCCTCTTCTCTATTCTCTATTCCTTCTCTATTCTCTCCTCTTCTCTATTCTCCCCTTCTCTATTTCTCCTCTCCTTCTCTATTCTCCTCTCCTTCTCCTCTCTATTCTCTCTCCTCTCTCTTCTCTATTCTCCTCTCTCTATTCTCCCCTTCTCTATTCTTCTCTATTCTATTCTTCTCTATTCTCCCTTCTCTATTCTCTCTTCTCTATTCTCCTTCTCTATTCTCTTCTTCTATTCTCCCTTCTCTATTCTCCTCTCCCCTTCTCTATTCTCCTCTTCTCTATTCTCCTCTCCCTTCTCTATTCTCCTTCTCTATTCTCCCTTCTCTATTCTCCTTCTCTATTCTCCTTCTCTATTCTCCTCTTCTCTATTCTCCTCTTCTCTATTCTCCCTCTCTATTCTATTCTCCCTTCTCTATTCTCCCCTTCTCTATTCTTCTCTTCTCTATTCTCCCTCTTCTCTATTCTCTCTATTCTCTCTCCTTCTCTATTCTTCTCTTCTCTATCTCTCCTTCTCTATTCTCTCTTCTCCTTCTCTATTCTCTCCTCTATTCTCCTTCTCTATTCTCCCCTTCTCTATTCTTCTTCTCTATTCTCCTCTTCTCTATTCTCCTCTTCTCTATTCTCCTCTTCTCTATTCTCCCTTCTCTATTCTCCTTCTCTATTCTCTATTCTCCCTTCTCTATTCTCCTTCTCCCTTCTCTATTCTCCCCTTCTCTATTCTATTCTCTCCTCTATTCTCCTTCTCTATTCTCCTCTATTCTCCGTCTTCTCTATTCTTCTCTTCTCTATTCTCCCTTCTCTATTCTCCTCTCCCCTTCTCTATTCTCCTTCTCTATTCTCCTCTTCTCTCTCCCCTTCTCTATTCTCTCCTTCTCTATTCTCCTTCTCTATTCTCCTTCTCTTCTCTATTCTCCCTTCTCTATTCTCCTCTTCTCTATTCTCCCTTCTCTATTCTTCTCCTTCTCTATTCTCCTCTATTCTTCTCTATTCTCCCTTCTCTATCTCTCCTCCTTCTCTATTCTCCTCTCCTTCTCTATTCTCCCTCTTTCTATTCTCCTTCTCTATTCTCCTTCTCTATTCTCCCTTCTCTATTCTCCCTTCTCTATTCTCCTCTTCTCTATTTCTCCTTCTCTATTCTCCTTCTCTATTCTCCCTTCTCTATTCTATTCTCCCCTTCTCTATTCTCCTTCTCTATTCTCCTTCTCTATTCTCCTTCTCTATTCTCCCTTCTATTCTATTCTCCTTCTCTATTCTCCTTCTCTATTCTCCTCTTCTCTATTCTCCTTCTCTATTCTCCCTTCTCTATTCTCCCTTCTCTATTCTCCTTCTATTCTCCTTCTCTATTCTCCTTCTCTATTCTATTCTCCTTCTCTATTCTCCTTCTCTTTCTATTCTCCTCTTCTCTATTCTCCTTCTCTATTTCTCTCCTTCTCTATTCTCCTCTTCTCTATTCTCCTCTTCTCTATTCTCCTCTTCTCTATTCTCTATTCTCCTCTTCTCTATTCTCCCTTCTCTATTCTCCCTTCTCTATTCTCCTTCTCTATTCTCTATTCTCCCCTTCTCTATTCTCCTTCTCTATTCTCTCTTCTCTATTCTCCTCTTCTCTATTCTCCTTCTCTATTCTCTCTATTCTCCCCTTCTCTATTCTCCCTTCTCTATTCTCCCTTCTCTATTCTCTTCTCTTCTCTATTCTTCTCTATTCTCCTTCTCTATTCTCCTTCTCTTTCTATTCTCCCTTCTCTATTCTCTCTTCTCTTCTCTATTCTCTATTCTCCTTCTCTATTCTCCTTCTCTATTCTCCTTCTCTTTCTCCTCTATTCTCTCCTTCTCTATTCTCCTCTCCTTCTCTATTCTCCCTTCTCTATTCTCCTTCTCTATTCTCCCCTTCTCTATTCTTTCTCTCTTCTCCTATTCTTCTCTTCTCTGTTCTTCTCTATTCTCCTCCCCTTCTCTATTCTTCTCCCTTCTCTATTCTCTTCTATTCTCCTTCTCTATTCTCTTTCTTCTATTCTCCTTCTCTATTCTCCTCTCTATTCTCCTCTTCTCTATTCTCCTTCTCTATTCTCTATTTCTTCTCTATTCTCCTCTTCTCTATTCTCTATTCTCCCTTCTCTATTCTCCTCTTCTCCTTCTCTATTCTCCTTCTCTATTCTCCTTCTCTATTCTCCCTTCTCTTCTCTATTCTCCCTTCTCTATTCTCCTCTCTCTATTCTCCTCTATTCTCCTTCTCTATTCTCCTCTTCTCTATTCTCCTCTTCTCTATTCTCCTCTTCTCTATTCTCCTCTTCTCTATTCTTCTCTATTCTTCTCTATTCTCCTCTTCTCTATTCTCCTCTCTCTCTCTATTCTCCTTCTCTATTCTCCTTCTTCTATTCTCCTTCTCTATTCTCCCCTTCTCTATTCTCCTTCTCTATTCTCCTCTCCCCTTCTCTATTCTCCTCTCTTCTCTATTCTCCTTCTCTATTCTCTATTCTCCTTCTCTATTCTCCCCTTCTCTATTCTCCCCTTCTCTATTCTCCTCTTCTCTATTCTTCTCTATTCTCCCCTTCTCTATTCTCCTTCTCTATTCTCCCTTCTCTATTCTCTTCTCCTTCTCTATTTCTCCCCTTCTCTCTTCTCTATTCTCCCTTCTCTATTCTCCCCTTCTCTATTCTCCCCCTCTCTTTCTATTCTCCTCTTCTCTATTCTCCTTCTCTCTTCTCTTCTCTATTCTCCTTCTCTATTCTTCTCTATTCTCTCCTCTATTCTATTCTCCTTCTCTATTCTCCTCTTCTCTATTCTCCTTCTCTATTCTTCTTCTCTATTCTCCCTCTTCTCTATTCTATTCTCCCCTTCTCTATTCTCCTTCTCTATTCTATTCTCCCCTTCTCTATTCTCCCTTCTCTATTCTCCTTCTCTATTCTCCTCTTCTCTATTCTCCTTCTCTATTCTCCTTCTATTCTCTTCTCTTCTCTATTCTCCCCTTCTCTATTCTCCCCTTCTCTATTCTCCTCTTCTCTATTCTCCTATTCCTTCTCCTTCTCTATCTCTATTCTCCTCTTCTCTCCCCTTCTCTATTCTATTCTCCCTTCTCTATTCTCCCTTTCTATTCTCCCCTTCTCCTTCTCTATTCTCCCCTTCTCTATTCTCCTCTTCTCTATCTCTCCTATTCTCTATTCTATTCCCTTCTCTATTCTCCCTTCTCTATTCTCCTTCTCTATTCTCCTTCCCCTTCTCTATTCTCCTCTCTCTCTCTATTCTCCTTCTCTATTCTCCTCCTCTATTCTCCCTTCTCTATTCTTCTCTTTCTATTCTCCTTCTCTATTCTCCCCTTCTCTATTCTTCTCCCTTCTCTATTCTCCTTCTCTATTCTCCTCTTCTCTATTCTCTCTTCTCTATTCTCCTCTTCTCTATTCTCCCTTCTCTATTCTCCCCTTCTCTCATTCTTCTCTCTATTCTTCTCCTTCTCTATTCTCCTCTTCTCTCTCTTCTCTATTCTCCTTCTCTATTCTCCTTCTCCTTCTCTATTCTCCTCCTTCTCTATTCTCTATTCTCCCCTTCTCTATTCTCTCCTTCTCTATTCTCCCTTCTCTATTCTCCCCTTCTCTATTCTCTTTCTTCTCTATTCTCCCCTTCTCTATTCTCCCTTCTCTATTCTCCTCTCCTTCTCTATTCTCCTCTTCTCTATTCTCCCCTTCTCTATTCTCCTCTATTCTCCTTCTCTATTCTCCTTCTCTATTCTCCTTCTCTATTTCCCTCTTCTCTATTCTCTCCTTCTCTCTTCTCTATTCTCCCTTCTCTATTCTCCTCTTCTCTATTCTCCTTCTCTATTCTATTCTCCTTCTCTATTCTCTTCTCTTCTCTATTCTCCTCTTCTCTATTCTCCTTCTTCTCTATTCTCCCTTCTCTATTCTCCTTCTCTATTCTCCTCTATTCTCCCCTTCTCTATTCTCTCTTCTCTATTCTCCCTTCTCTATTCTCCCTTCCTTCTCTATTCTCCCTCTTCTCTATTCTCCCCTTCTCTATTCTTTCTCTTCTCTATTCTCCTTCTCTATTCTCTCCCTTCTCTATTCTCCTTCTCTATTCTCCTTCTCTATTCTTCTCCTTCTCTATTCTCCTTCTCTATTCTCTATTCTCCCCTTCTCTATTCTCCTCTCCTTCTCTATTCTGTTCTCCTTTCTATTCTCCCTTCTCTATTCTCCTTCTCTATTCTCCTCCTTCTCTATTCCTCCTTCTCTATTCTCCCCTTCTCTATTCTATTCTCCCTTCTCTATTCTCTATTCCCTTCTCTATTCTCCTCTCCTTCTCTATTCTCCCCTTCTCTATTCTCCTCTTCTCTATTCTCTCCCTTCTCTATTCTCCTCTTCTCCTCTCCTTCTCTATTCTCCTCTTCTCTATTCTTCTCTTCTCCTCTCCTCTCTCCTTCTCTATTCTTCTCCTTCTCTATTCTCCCCTTCTCTATTCTCCTCTCCCTCTCTATTCTCCTCTTCTCTATTCTCCTTCTCTATTCTCCTCTCTTCTCTATTCTCTTCTCTCTTCTCTATTCTCTTCTCTATTCTCCTTCTCTATTCTCTCTTCTCTATTCTCCTCCCTTCTCTATTCTATTCTCCCTTCTCTATTCTCCTCTTCTCTATTCTCCTCCTCTTTCTATTCCTTCTCTATTCTCCTTCTCTATTCTCCCTTCTCTATTCTCCTTCTCTATTCTCCTTCTCTATCTCTCTTCTTCTCTTCTCTATTCTCCCTTCTCTATTCCTTCTCTATTCTCCCCTTCTCCCTTCTCTATTCTCCCTCTTCTCTATTCTCCTTCTCTATTCTCCTTCTCTATTCTCCCCTATTCTATTCTCTCCTTCTCTATTCTCCTCTTCCTTCTCTATTCTCTCTCTCTATTCCCTTCTCTATTCTCCTCCTTCTCTATTCTCCTCTCTATTCTCCTTCTCTATTCTTCTCTCCTCCCCTTCTCTATTCTCCTCTTCTCTATTCTCCCCTCTATTCTCTCTATTCTCCCCTTCTCTATTCTCTCCCTCTTCCTCTCTCTATTCTCCCCTTCTCTATTCTCTTTCTCCCCCTTCTCTATTCTCCTTCTCTCTCTCTATTCTCCCTTCTCTATTCTCCTCTTCTCTGTTCTCCTCTTCTCTATCTCCTCTCCTTCTCTATTCTCCTTCTCTATTCTCCTTCTCTATTCTCCTTCTCTTTCTCCCTTCTCTATTCTCCCTTCTCTATTCTATTCTCTCCCTTTCTCTATTCTCCCCTTCTCTATTCTCCTCTTCTCTATCTCTTCCTTCTCTATTCTCCCTTCTCTATTCTCCTCCTTCTCTATTCTCCTCTCTTCTCTATTCTCCCTTCTCTATTCTCCCCTTCTCCTTCCTTCTCTATTCTCTCTCCCTTCTCTATTCTCCCCTTCTCTATTCTCCTTCTCTATTCTCCCCTTCTCTATTCTCTATTCTCCCTTCTCTATCCTCTCCCCTTCTCTATTCTTCTATTCTCTCTCTTCTCTATTCTCCCTTCTCTATTCTCCTTCTCTATTCTCCCTTCTCTCCTTCTCTATTCTCCTCTTCTCTATTCTCTATTCTCCTTCTCTATTCTCCTCTTCTCTATTCTCCTCTCCCCTTCTCTATTCTATTCTCCTCTTCTCTATTCTCCCTTCTCTATTCTCCTCTTCTATTCTCCTTCTCTGTTTCTTCTCTATTCTCCCTCTTCTCTATTCTCCTTCTCTATTCTCTATTCTCTTCTCTATTCTCCCCTTCTCTATTCTCCCTTCTCTATTCTCCCTTCTCTATTCTCCTCTTCTCTATTCTCCTCTCTTCTCTTTCTATTCTCCTTCTCTATTCTCCTCTTCTCTATTCTCCCTTCTCTATTCTCCCTTCTCTATTCTCCTTCTCTATTCTCCCCTCTCTCTCTATTCTCCTTCTCTATTCTCTCCCTTCTCTATTCTCCTCTTCCCTTCTCTATTCTCCTTCTCTATTCTCTTCTTCTATTCTCCTTCTCTTCTTCTCTATTCTCCCTTCTCTATTCTCCCTTCTCTATTCTCCTCTCCCTTCTCTATTCTCCTTCTCTATTCTCCTTCTCTATCTTCTCTCCTCTTCTCTATTCTCCTCTCTTCTCTATTCTCCCCTTCTCTATTCTCCTCTCCTTCTCTATTCTCCCTTCTCTATTCTCCTCTCTATTCTCTCTCTATTCTCCCTTCTCTATTCTCCCTCTATTCTATTCTCCCTTCTCTATTCTCCCTTCTCTATTCTCTATTCTCCTTCTCTATTCTCCCTTCTCTATTCTCCTCTCCTCTCCTTCTATTCTCCTTCCTTCTCTCTCCTTCTTCTCTATTCTCCCTTCTCTATTCTCCCTTCTCTATTCTCCTTCCTTCTCTTCTCTATTCTCCCTTCTCTATTCTCCTCCTTCTCTATTCTATTCCCTTCTCTATTCTCCCCTTCTCTATTCTCCCTTCTCTATTCTCCCTTCTCTATTCTCCCCTTCTCTATTCTCCTTCTTCTCTATTCTTCTCCCTTCTCTATTCTCCTCTTCTCTATTCTCCTCTTCTCTATTCTCCTTCTCTATTCTCCTCTCTCTATTCTATTCTCCCTTCTCTATTCTCCCCTTCTCTATTCTCCCTTCTCTATTCTCCCTTCTCTATTCTCCTTCCTATTCTCCTCTTCTCTATTCTCCTTCTCTATTCTCTCCTCCCCTTCTCTATTCTCCTCTTCTCTATTCTCTCCCTTCTCTATTCTCCTTCTCTATTCTTCTTCTATTCTATTCTCCCTTCTCTATTCTCCTCTTCTCTATTCTCTCTCCTTCTCTTCTCTTCTCTTTCTTCTCTATTCTCCCTTCTCTATTCTCCTTTCTATTTCTCTCTATTCCCTTTCTATTCTCTATTCTCCCTTCTCTATTCTCCCCTTCTCTATTCTCTTCTCTATTCCTCTCTATTCTCCCCTTCTCTATTCTATTCTCTTCCTTCTCTATTCTCCTTCTCTATTCTCCCTTCTCCTTCTCTATTCTCCCCTTCTCTATTCTCCCTCCCCTTCTCTATTCTCCCTTCTCTATTCTCCTTCTCTATTCTCCTTCTCTCTCTTCTCTATTCTCCTCTCCCTTCTCCTCTCTCTCTCCTTCTCTATTCTCCTCTTCTCTATTCTCCCCTTCTCTATTCTCCTTCTCTTCTCTATTCTCCTTCTCTATTCTCCTTCTCTATTCTCTCTCTCCTATTCTCCTTCTCTATTCTCCCTTCTCTATTCTCCCCTTCTCTATTCTCTCTTTCTATTCTCCCTTCTCTATTCTCTCTTTCTATTCCCTTCTCTATTCTCCTCTCCCCTTCTCTATTCTCCCCTTCTCTATTCTCCTCTTCTCTATTCTCCCTTCTCTATTCTCCTCTTCTCTATTCTCTATTCCCCTTCTCTATTCTCCCCTTCTCTATTCTCCTTCTCTATTCTCTTCTCTATTCTCCTTCTCTATTCTCCTCTTCTCTATTCTCTATTCTCTTCTCTATTCTCTATTCTCCCCTTCTCTATTCTCCTCTTCTCTATTCTCCTCTTCTCTATTCTCCCCTTCTCTATTCTCCTCTTCTCTATTCTCCCTTCTCTTCTCTATTCTCCCTTCTCTATTCTCTCTTCTTCTCTATTCTCCTTCTCTATTCTCCTTCTCTATTCTCCTTCTCTATTCTATTCTCTATTCTCCCTCTTCTCTATTCTCCTCTCTCTATTCTCCTTCTCTATCTCTCTTCTCTATTCTCCTCTTCTCTATTCTCCTCTTCTCTATTCTCCCCTTCTCTATTCTCTATTCTCTATCCTTCTCCTCCCCTTCTCTATTCTCCTTCTCTATTCTCCCCTTCTCTATTCTCCTCTTCTCTATTCTCCTCTATTCTCTTCTCTATTCTCCTCTTCTCTATTCTCCTTCCTCTCTCTATTCTCTCTATTCTCCCTCTTCTCTATTCTCCTCCTTCTCTATTCTCCTCTCTATTCTCCTTCTCTATTCTCCTTCTCTTCTCTATTCTCCTTCTCTATTCTCTCTTCTCTATTCTCCTCTTCTCTATTCTCCCTTCTCTATTCTCCCTCTTCTCTATTCTCCTCTTCTCTATTCTCCTTCTCTATTCTCTCTCCCTTCTCTATTCTCCTTCTCTATTCTCCCCTCTATTCTCTCTTCTCTATTCTCCCTTCTCTATTCTCCTCTCTCCTTCTCTATTCTCCTTCTCTATTCTCCCTTCTCTATTCTCCTCTCTTCTCTATTCTCCTCTCCCTTCTCTATTCTCCCCTTCTCTATTCTCCCTCTATTCTCTCTATTCTCCCCTTCTCTATTCTCCTCTATTCTCCTTCTCTATTCTCCTCTTCTCTATTCTCCCTTCTCTATTCTCCCCTTCTCTATTCTCCTTCTCTATTCTCTATTCTCTCCTTCTCTATTCTCCTCTATTCTCCCTTCTCTATTCTCCCCTCTCCCTTCTCCTTCTCTCCCTTCTCTATTCTCCTCTTCCCCTCTATTCTCCCTCTTCTCTATTCTCCTCTTCCTTCTCTATTCTCCCCTTCTCTATTCTCTATTCCCTTCTCTATTCTCCTTCTCTATTCTCTCTCCCCTTCTCCTTCTCTATTCTCCTCTTCTCTATTCTCTTCTCTATTCTCTCTTTCCTTCTCTATTCTCCTTCTCTATTCTCCCTTCTCTATTCTCCTCTTCTCTATTCTCCCTCTTCTATTCTCCCTTCTCTCTATTCTCCCCTTCTCTATTCTCCCCTCTATTCTCCTCTCTATTCTCCTCTTCTCTCTCTTTCTCTATTCTCCCCTTCTCTATTCTCCTCTTCTCTATTCTCCTCTCCCTTCTCTATTCTCTCCCTTCTCTATTCTCCCCTTCTCTATTCTCCTTCTTCTCTATTCTCCTCTTCTCTATTCTCTATTCTCTATTCTCCTTCTCTATTCTCCTTCTCTATTTCTCTATTCTCCTCTCCCCTTCTCTATTCTCCTCTTCTCTATTCTCCCTTCTCTATTCTCCTCTTCTCTATTCTCCCTCTCCCCTTCTCTATTCTCCTCTCTCCTTCTCTATTCTCCCCTTCTCTATTCTCCCTTCTCTATTCTCCCTTCTCTATTTCTCTCTTCTCTATTCTCTATTCTCTTCTCTATTCTCCCTTCTCTATTCTCCCTTCTCTATTCTCCTCTTCTCTATTCTCTATTCTCCTTCTCTATTCTCTCTTCTCTTCTCTATTCTATTCTCTCTATTCTCTATTCTCTTCTCTATTCTCCTCTATTCTCCCTTCTCTATTCTCCTCTTCTCTTCTCTATTCTCCCCCTTCTTCTATTCTCCCTTCTCTATTCTCCTCCTCTCTATTCTCCCCTTCTCTATTCTCCTTCTCTATTCTCCCTTCTCTATTCTCCTCTTCTCTATTCTCCCTTCTCTATTCTCTCCCCTTCTCTATTCTCCTCTTCTCTATTCTCCTCTTCTTCTATTCTCCCCTTATTCTCCTCTCTATTCTCCCTTCTCTATTCTCCTCTTCTCTATTCTCCTCTTCTCTATTCTCCTTCTCCTCCCCTTCTCTCTCTCTCTCCCTTCTCTATTCTCCTCTTCTCTATTCTCCTCTCCTTCTCTATTCTCCCCTTCTCTATTCTCCTCTTCTCTATTCTCCTTCTCTATTCTCTCCTTCTCTATTCTCCTCTTCTCTATTCTCCTCTTCTCTATTCTCCCTTCTCTATTCTCCTCTCTCCTTCTCTATTCTCCCTTCTCTATTCTCCTCTTCTCTATTCCTCCTCTTCTCTATTCTCCTCTCTCCTTCTCTATTCTCCTCTTCTCTATTCTCCTCTTCTCTATTCTCCCTTCTCTTCTCTATTCTCCTTCTCTATTCTCCTCTTCTCTATTCTCCTCTTCTCTATTCTCCCCTTCTCTATTCTCTCTCTTCTCTATTCTCCTTCTCTATTCTCCTATTCTTCTCTATTCTCCTTCTCTATTCTCCTCTTCTCTATTCTCCTCTTCTCTATTCTCCTCTCTTCTCTATTCTCCTCTTCTCTATTCTCTCTTCTCTATTCTCCTCTTCTCTATTCTCCTTCTCTATTCTCCCTTCTCTATTCTCCCTTCTATTCTCTATTCTCCCCTTCTCTATTCTCCTCTTCTCTATTCTCCTCTTCTCTATTCTCCTCCTTCTCTCCCTTCTCCTTCTTCTCTATTCTCCCTTCTCTATTCTCCTCTTCTCTATTCTCCTCTTCTCTATTCTCCCTTCTCTATTCTCCTCTTCTCTATTCTCCTCTTCTCTATTCTCCCTTCTCTATTCTCCTCTTCTCTATTCTCCCTTCTCTATTCTCCTCTTCTCTATTCTCTATTCTCCCCTTCTCTATTCTCCTTCTCTATTCTCCCCTTCTCTATTCTCTCCCCTTCTCTATTCTCCCCTTCTCTATTCTCTCCCCCTTCTCTATTCTCCTTCTCTATTCTCCCTTCTCTATTCTCCCTTCTCTATTCTCCTCTCCCTTCTCTATTCTCCCCTTCTCTATTCTCCTCCTTCTCTATTCTCCTCCCCTTCTCTATTCTCCCCTTCTCTATTCTCCCCTTCTCTATTCTCCTCCTTCTCTATTCTCTCCTTCTCTATTCTCCTTCTCTATTCTCCTTCTCTATTCTCCCTTCTCTATTCTCCTCTATTCTCCCCTTCTCTATTCTCCTTCTCTATTCTCTCCCTTCTCTATTCTCCTCTTCTCTATTCTCCTCTTCTCTATTCTCCTTCTCTATTCTCCCTTCTCTATTCTCCCCTTCTCTATTCTCCCTTCTCTATTCTCCTCTTCTCTATTCTCCTTCTCTATTCTCCCTCTTCTCTATTCTCCCTTCTCTATTCTCCCTTCTCTATTCTCCTCTTCTCTATTCTCCTCTTCTCTATTCTCTCTTCCTTCTCTATTCTCCTCTTCTCTTCTCTATTCTCCTTCTCTATTCTCTTCTCTATTCTCCTCTCCTTCTCTATTCTCCCCTTCTCTATTCTCCCTTCTCTATTCTCCTTCTCTATTCTCCTCTTCTCCCTTCTCTATTCTCTCTTCTCTTCTCTATTCTCCCCTTCTCTATTCTCTTCTCTATTCTCCTCTCTATTCCCTTCTCTATTCTCCCCTTCTCTATTCTCCTCTTCTCTATTCTCCCTTCTCTATTCTCTACTCTTCTCTATTCTCCCCTTCTCTATTCTCCTCTTCTCTATTCTCCCCTTCTCTATTCTCCTCTTCTCTATTCTCCTCTTCTCTATTCTCCCCTTCTCTATTCTCCTCTTCTCTATTCTCCCCTTCTCTATTCTCCTCTATCTCTATTCTCCTCTTCTCTATTCTCCCCTTCTCTATTCTCCTCTTCTCTATTCTCCCCTTCTCTATTCTACCCTTCTCTATTCTCCCCTTCTCTATTCTCCCCTTCTCTATTCTCCCCTTCTCTATTCTCCCCTTCTCTATTCTCTATTCCCTTCTCTATTCTCCCCTTCTCTATTCTCCCCTTCTCTATTCTCCTTCTCTATTCTCTCCCCTTCTCTATTCTCCCTTCTCTATTCTCCCCTTCTCTATTCTCCCCTTCTCTATTCTCCTCCCCTTCTCTATTCTCCCCCTTCTCTATTCTCCCTTCTCTATTCTCTTCTATTCTCCTCTCCCCTTCTCTATCTCCTTCTCTATTCTCCTCCCTTCTCTATTCTCCTCTTCTCTATTCTCCTTCTCTATTCTCCTTCTCTATTCTCCTCTCCCCTTCTCTATTCTCCCCTATTCTCTATTCTCCCCTTCTCTATTCTCCCTTCTCTATTTCTCCCCTTCTCTATTCTCCTCTCCCCTTCTCTATTCTCCTTCTCTATTCTCCTCCCCTTCTCTATTCTCCCTTCTCTATTCTCCTCTTCTCTATTCTCCTCTCTCTATTCTCTCTCCTTCTCTATTCTCCCTTCTCTATTCTCCTCTTCTCTATTCTCCTTCTCTTCTCTATTCTCTCCTTCTCTATTCTCCCTCTCCTTCTCTATTCTCCCCTTCTCTATTCTCTCTCTCCTTCTCTATTCTCCCTTCTCTATTCTCCTCTCTCTCCTTCTCTATTCTCCCCTCTATTCTCTCTCCTTCTCTATTCTCCTTCTCTATTCTCCCTTCTCTATTCTCCCTCTTCTCTATTCTCCTCTTCTCTATTCTCCCTCTTCTCTCCTTCTCTATTCTCCCTTCTCTATTCTCCTTCTCTATTCTCCTTCTCTATTCTCCCTTCTCTATTCTCCTCTTCTCTATTCTCCCCTTCTCTATTCTCCCCTTCTCTATTCTCCCCTTCTCTATTCTCCCCTTCTCTATTCTCCCCTTCTCTATTCTCCCCTTCTCTATTCTCCCCTTCTCTATTCTCCTCTTCTCTATTCTCCCCTTCTCTATTCTCCTCTCCCCTTCTCTATTCTCTTCTCCCCTTCTCTATTCTCCCCTTCTCTATTCTCCCCTTCTCTATTCTATTCTCCTCTTCTCTATTCTCCCCTTCTCTATTCTTCTCCCCTTCTCTATTCTCCCTTCTCTATTCTCCCTTCTATTCTCCTCTCCCCTTCTCTATTCTCCTCTCCCCTTCTCTATTCTCCCCTTCTCTATTCTCCCCTTCTCTATTCTCCCCTTCTCTATTCTCCTCTCCCCTTCTCTATTCTCCTCTTCTCTATTCTCCCCTTCTCTATTCTTCCCCTTCTCTATTCTCCCCTTCTCTATTCTCCCTTCTCTATTCTCCCTTCTCTATTCTCCCTTCTCTATTCTCCTCCCCTTCTCTATTCTCCTCCTTCTCTATTCTCTTCTCTATTCCCTTCTCTATTCTCCTCTTCTCTATTCTCCTATTCTCCCTTCTCTATTCTCCTCTTCTATTCTCTATTCTCCCCTTCTCTATTCTCTCTATTCTCTTCCTATTCTCTCTATTCTCCTATTCTCTATTCTCCCCTTCTCTATTCTCCTCTTCTCTATTCTCCCCTTCTCTATTCTCCTCTTCCCTTCTCTATTCTCCTCTTCTCTATTCTCTATTCTCCTCTTCTCTATTCTCTATTCTCCTCTTCTCTATTCTCTATTCTCCCCTTCTCTATTCTCCTCTTCTCTATTCTCCTCTCCCCTTCTCTATTCTCCCCTTCTCTATTGTCCTCTTCTCTATTCTCCTCTTCTCTATTCTCCTCTTCTCCCCTTCTCTATTCTCCTCTTCTCTATTCTCTATTCTCCCCTTCTCTATTCTCCCCTTCTCTATTCTCCCCTTCTCTATTCTCCCTTCTCTATTCTCCTCTTCTCTATTCTCCTCTTCTCTATTCTCCTCTTCTCTATTCTCCCCTTCTCTATTCTCCTCTTCTCTATTCTCCTCTTCTCTATTCTCCCCTTCTCTATTCTCCTCTTCTCTATTCTCCCCTTCTCTATTCTCCTTCTCTATTCTCCTCTTCTCTATTCTCCCCTTCTCTATTCTCCTCTTCTCTATTCTCCCCTTCTCTATTCTATTCTACCCTTCTCTATTCTACCCTTCTCTATTCTCCCCTTCTCTATTCTCCCCTTCTCTATTCTCCCCTTCTCTATTCTCCCCTTCTCTATTCTCCCCTTCTCTATTCTCCTCTCCCTTCTCTATTCTCCCCTTCTCTATTCTCTATTCCCTTCTCTATTCTCCCCTTCTCTATTCTTCCCCTTCTCTATTCTCCTTCTCTATTCTCCTTCTCTATTCTCCCCTTCTCTATTCTCCCCTTCTCTATTCTCCCCTTCTCTATTCTCCCTTCTCTATTCTCCCCTTCTCTATTCTCCCTTCTCTATTCTCCCCTTCTCTATTCTCCCCTTCTCTATTCTCCCCTTCTCTATTCTCCCCTTCTCTATTCTATTCTATTCTCCTCTCCTCTTCTCTATTCTCATCTTCTCCATTCTCCTCTGTATTCTCCTCTTCTCTCCTCTCCTCCTCTTTTCTCCTCTCCTCTCGGTAAACTGCTGAGCTCTACACCATCATTGTTTTGATCAGACCACTTACCCTAATATGTAGCCCTGACACACACACAGATTCCCACCTATGTGTTATCCCACTGCCTCCTCTCAGAGAGCCCAATCCTTTACTGTAATATATATATATATATATATATATATATATATATATATATTGTTTCCTATCCAGACGAATGTAGCTATTTCTAAGGCATATTCTGGTACAGTTCAGGGAAGGACATACAGTATCACTGCAGTTTTAACTGTCAATCTTCTCCAGCCACCTCTATACATGTAGACTTCTCTTGAAGGGATAGAGATTGATCACATAATGAGTTCATCTGACTATAGCAGTGGTTTCTTTTTTGAATCCATATCAATGTATTACAACAGACTATTAAAGAGGGAAACTGTAGCAGCAGTAGCATCCAGATGCTAACAGGGAACATTGTTCAGTTCTGTCTTTGGTACCACACAGCACTTTTAAGAGACAGTTGGAACTGAAAGCAACCATCAAAAGCCCGTACATGGACCAGCGGCTAACCCGACTACTAAACCCAGCGGCTAACCCGACTACTAAACCCAGCGGCTAACTCGACTACTAAACCCAGCGGCTAACTCGACCACTAAACCCCGCGGCTAACCCGACTACTACTAAACCCAGCGGCTAACCCGACTACTACTAAACCCAGCGGCTAACTCGACTACTACTAAACCCAGCGGCTAACTCGACTACTACTAAACCCAGCGGCTAACTCGACCACTACTAAACCCAGCGGCTAACTCGACCACTACTAAACCCAGCGGCTAACTCGACCACTACTAAACCCAGCGGCTAACTCGACCACTACTAAACCCAGCGGCTAACCCGACCACTACTAAACCCAGCGGCTAACCCGACCACTACTAAACCCAGCGGCTAACCCGACCACTACTAAACCCAGCGGCTAACCCGACCACTACTAAACCCAGCGGCTAACCCGACCACTACTAAACCCAGCGGGCTAACCCGACCACTACTAAACCCAGCGGCTAACCCGACCACTACTAAACCCAGCGGCTAACCCGACCACTACTAAACCCAGCGGCTAACCCGACCACTACTAAACCCAGCGGCTAACTCGACCACTACTAAACCCAGCGGCTAACTCGACCACTACTAAACCCAGCGGCTAACCCGACCACTACTGAACCCAGCGGCTAACTCGACCACTACTAAACCCAGCGGCTAACTCGACCACTACTGAACCCAGCGGCTAACCCGACCACTACTGAACCCAGCGGCTAACTCGACCACTACTAAACCCAGCGGCTAATCCGACCAGTAAAAACCCAGTCCTTTGGGTGGGGGACTGTTCTTGATACACACGGAAAACTGTTGAGTGTGAAAAATCCAACAGCGCTGCAGTTCTTGACACAAACCGGTGAGCCTGGCACCTACGACTATGACTTTGTTTTCAACGATGTCCGTCTGACTGAAGTAAGTAGTGGACAGTAGAGCAGTAGAGTTGTCAGGTTACATACACCATAGACATATAATCTACACACCACGGAAGTCAGCTCAGTCAGCAGTACATTTTAATTTTAGAATGAAAAGTGTTAATGCAAAAATCATATCGCACCCGAATCGATTCGTTCCTGTATCATATCGCACCCGAATCGATTCGTTCCTCTGATCAAACCAAATTGCAGTGAATCGTTTCAAAACTAAAACTTTATAATTCCTGTATCACATCGGAGCCTATATATCTAGATCGATATCGTCTTGAAATGGAAAGATGCACATCCCAATGACCATCCCTCCTATGGAAAGATGCACATCCCAATGACATAATCCCTCCATGGAAAGATCATCCCAATGACCATCCCTCCTATGGTTAGATGCAAAAATCAATCGACCATCCCTCCTGTGGAAAGATGCACATCCCAATGACCATCCCTCCTATGGAGATGAACATCCCAAAATGACCATCCTCCTATGGAAAGAGCCTATGCATCCCTAGATGACCATCCCTCCTATGGAAAGATGCACATCCCAATGACCATCCCTCCTATGGAAAGATGAGACTCTCACAAACACAACGGTGTTCTCTGTTTTTTTGCGTAAGACACCCACGAATGTCACGGGACTTGTCTGAAGTTGGAATCGCCGATCTGTCAACTTCTGTGTGTAGCATCCAACCGGTTTGGGCTGCTCACAAACAGTCGGTTTCCTCTAGAACACCCACAAGCCTTACGTACATATGGAAGTACTTTAGTGACAACAAATAAAAAAGGACTTAGATACGGGGTAAAGAGAAAGTATTAATAAAACTCCAGAGATCTGTGTAGGACAGACACTTCAAAACATACTTGGACATATCTGTTTTGCCATATATGAATGTGTTTCCAATAGGATAATAGCAGTAAGGGATATATGAATGTGTTTCCAATAGGATAATAGCAGTAAGGGATATATGAATGTGTTTCCAATAGGATAATAGCAGTAAGGGATATATGAATGTGTTTCCATAGGATAATAGCAGTAAGGGATATATGAATGTGTTTCCATAGGATAATAGCAGTAAGGGATATATGAATGTGTTTCCAATAGGATAATAGCAGTAAGGGATATATGAATGTGTTTCCAATAGGATAATAGCAGTAAGGGATATATGAATGTGTTTCCAATAGGATAATAGCAGTAAGGGATATATGAATGTGTTTCCAATAGGATAATAGCAGTAAGGGATATATGAATGTGTTTCCATAGGCTAATAGCAGTAAGGGATATATGAATGTGTTTCCAATAGGATAATAGCAGTAAGGGATATATGAATGTGTTTCCATAGGATAATAGCAGTAAGGGATATATGAATGTGTTTCCATAGGCTAATAGCAGTAAGGGATATATGAATGTGTTTCCAATAGGATAATAGCAGTAAGGGATATATGAATGTGTTTCCAATAGGATAATAGCAGTCAATAGGATAAAGTAAGGATATATGAATGTGTTTCCATAGGATAATAGCAGTAAGGGATATATGAATGTGTTTCCATAGGATAATAGCAGTAATTGGGATATATGAATGTGTTTCCAATAGGATAATAGCAGTAAGGGATATATGAATGTGTTTCCAATAGGATAATAGCAGTAAGGGATATATGAATGTGTTTCCATAGGATAATAGCAGTAAGGGATATATGAATGTGTTTCCATAGGATAATAGCAGTAATGGATTGATGGGATGTTTCAAGAAATAGCAGAAGGGATATATGAATGTGTTTCCTAGGATAATAGTGTCTGTGTGTGATATATGAATGTGTTTCCATAGGATAATAGCAGTAAGGGATATATGAATGTGTTTCCAATAGGATAATCGCAGTAAGGGATATATGAATGTGTTTCCATAGGCTAATAGCAGTAAGGGATATATGAATGTGTTTCCAATAGGATAATAGCAGTAAGGGATATATGAATGTGTTTCAATAGGCTAATAGCAGTAAGGGCAAATTCAATGTCTCATCAAGTAAATAAGAAAAAAATAATTGCTGACCAACTGACCAATAGCAGACTAGACCCGTGGAGAGGCACTGTACAGACAGACTGCTATTGAGAGACCCTGTGTCTGCCTCAAGGGGGGCTGAGCGGAACACCCTGCCAACGAGGGGCTGGGTGGAACATGTCTACAGACTGCCTGATATTGTGTTGATGATAAGCAATAGGGATGACTGGATCATTCATTTCTATGAGGAGTTGGAAAGATGATGATGGTGATGACCATGGGGGAGCAGGGAGTGGAAGATGCAGGAGATGATGATGCTAGAAAGCCAGCCATAGTAACCCCCTCCCCTTTACAGCAGGTCCCGGTAGCCAACGGAACAGCCTCCACCTCTCCCTGCTCGTCAGCCAAGTGTGAGGTGAAGTTGGAGCTGGCCTTCGAGTACCTGATGAGCAAAGACCGTCTCCAGTGGGTCACCATCACCAGCCGACAGGTCAGGGGTCTGTCTGGGGTCACAGAGAGTTTGTGACCTCTACTGATAATAAATTAAATCTAGTGTCTCTAGAGTCACTGTTTGTGTCTCTTGTATCTAAAGCCCTGGTTTGTGTCTTCAGGCAATCATGATGAGCATCTGTCTGCAGTCGATGGTTGATGAGCTGATGGTCAAGAAATCAGGAGGCAGCATCAAGAAGGTGTGTGTGTGTGTCTGTGTGTGTGTCTGTGTGTGTGTCTGTGTGTCATTTTCCTGTGTGTGTGTTATCTCTGACAGATGCTGAGGAAACGTCCCAACGGCTCCCTCCACCGGTCTGAAAGTCAGCAAGCTGTGAAATCACCCCCTCTACTGGTGAGACACTGAACTGCACGGGGCTTTGATTAGAAAATAGGCATTTTGTTAGCTTGAAATCCGGAACCTGTTTTGTGCTAACATTCTACTCATTGTACTCTGTGTCATACCAAACATTTGGCTTGACAAGAAGTGGAATTATAGCTAAACAGACTGGAACCCAGGCTAACAGTTGGCTGTTTGAATTGGAAGGATCGGGTGTTTAGTTTTAATGCACCTGAATTATAGCTAAACAGACTGGAACCCAGGCTAACAGTTGGCTGTTTGAATTGGAAGGATCGGGTGTTTAGTTTTTAATGCACCTGAATTATAGCTAAACAGACTGGAACCCAGGCTAACAGTTGGCTGTTTGAATTGGAAGGATCGGGTGTTTAGTTTTAATGCACCTGAATTATAGCTAAACAGACTGGAACCCAGGCTAACAGTTGGCTGTTTGAATTGGAAGGATCGGGTGTTTAGTTTTAATGCACCTGAATTATAGCTAAACAGACTGGAACCCAGGCTAACAGTTGGCTGTTTGAATTGGAAGGATCGGGTGTTTAGTTTTAATGCACCTGAATTATAGCTAAACAGACTGGAACCCAGGCTAACAGTTGGCTGTTTGAATTGGAAGGATCGGGTGTTTAGTTTTAATGCACCTGAATTATAGCTAAACAGACTGGAACCCAGGCTAACAGTTGGCTGTTTGAATTGGAAGGATCGGGTGTTTAGTTTTAATGCACCTGAATTATAGCTAAACAGACTGGAACCCAGGCTAACAGTTGGCTGTTTGAATTGGAAGGATCGGGTGTTTAGTTTTAATGCACCTGAATTATAGCTAAACAGACTGGAACCCAGGCTAACAGTTGGCTGTTTGTGTGTGTGTGTGTGTGTGTAAAAATACAAAAACACAGTCATGGGAAGCACAAATAAAACATCACAAATGACCCATATCTATAGCTAGATACAGATGTAGATAGGAAAGGTTTGGGTATTATGTGTGTGTGTATATGTATGTTGTGTGTGTGTGTGCATGTCTTCCCTGTTAAAATAAAACAGGTTTTGAGATGTTTGACATTGTTTTTCCATCTTGTCCTCTGCAGGACTCCCCTGACCCAGACCGAGAACAGATAGTCAAACTCTCAGTGAGTAACGCTTCTGCTTTCATCTCCAAAAGCCCTGGGTTGAATGTTGAGTCCAAAAATTACATATAGAATCATCATTATCAGTGAATCAGAATCGCCATTCACAGTGAATCAGAATCGTCATTATCAGTGAATCAGAATCGTCATTATCAGTGAATCAGAATCGTCATTATCAGTGAATCAGAATCATCATTATCAGTGAATCAGAATCACCATAAACAGTGAATCAGAGGATATCTATATAGTCTGCTTTAGGTGTCTGTTGCTCTTCTCTCCATATCTCCTCTCAGACCAAGCTGAGCTCTGTGTCACTCAGAGGGATCAGCGCCTCCAACTCAGCCAACGACGTCAGCGGCAACGATTTCCATGGCAACTACGCCTTTGAGGGGATCGGGGACGATGACCTGTAATATTCAACCTCATCCTCCTCCTGACGAACGCGACCTGCAAAGATTCCAAGCCGAGCTGAGCCAGGCAGAAATGAGTTTGTCTGGTTTCTGATTGTAGCCCTTCCCGAGGGTCTGCTACCAACCATATCTTCTTGTTTCATCCTCTTCATAAAAGGCTGCATCCCAAACGACACCCTGTTTACTTACACAGTGTGGCACTTTTGAGCAGAGTCCCGTTGGCCATTTGGGACACAGACAAAACGGTCATCTATCTTAGTGGTTTCCCAACCTTTTTTGAACCGTGGCACACTTTAATGGGTGATACAAATTTATTCGGCACACCTAAAATATACCTATTAATTGTTTTTTTTTGTGATAATGACCTCCATCTGACCTGAAACATACTGCAAATCATCTATTTTCTGTGACAAATGTGTTTTATAGATTAAATAGGGTTCATTTGAACTGTTTTCATAGTTCGTTACATTTGTGTGTACCCCTTTAAGAGAACCCACAACTCTGCATTCTTTCTTTCTGGTAAAATAGGTCTTTAATTGTTAAAGGTTTGAGCTACAGACGAGTGGTTTTCTGCGTTGTAGAAGTGCAAACACAGACACAAGCCATGCTCCATAAGAAATGACTGACTTTGGCTAAGCCTAATCAGACTTGCCTGTACTCATGGTTTTCACTGACCATCCTCTTGTTCATCAATCAGCTCATTTGTTTCTCCTACGTTGTCAATAATATTTAGAGAAAAAAAAATCTCAAACTGCAGTCTTAAGCTGAAAGTGGTTTAAACGAGGACATTTGCAACTGTCATTTTCAACATGTTATGATTAACATAATAATGGATGTTTTGCACTTCTTCACCACGTTCCAGACTTATATAACAGTATTCATAGATTTACATTCTTCTGTAAAAAAATTAGAACATTGTGTAATTCTAAAAAGGAGGCTCATGTTCAATCACAAAGTGTCATTCTGTGTGTTTATTCTGTCACGTCAGAAATCCAAGGTAGAAACCAGAACTGATTTTGTTAAAAGGGTGTCAGATCTCTCTCTCTCTCTCTCTCTGTCTCTCTCTGTCTCTCTCTCTCTCTGTCTCTCTCTCTCTCTCTGTCTCTCTCTGTCTCTCTCTCTCTCTCTCTCTCTCTCTCTGTCTCTCTCTCTCTCTCTCTCTCTCTCTGTCTCTGTCTCTCTCTCTCTCTCTCTCTGTCTCTCTCTGTCTCTCTCTGTCTCTCTCTGTCTCTCTCTCTCTCTCTCTCTCTCTCTGTCTCTCTGTCTCTCTCTCTCTCTCTCCCTGTCTCTCTCTCTCTCTCTCTGTCTCTCTGTCTCTCTGTCTCTCTCTCTCTCTCTCTGTCTCTCTGTCTCTCTGTCTCTCTCTCTCTGTCTCTCTCTCTCTCTCTCTCTCTCTCAGAGCTGTGTTTTCTTCAGCTGGTTCTTCTGCCTTTTGACAACCAAGACGAGACAGAAGTCAGACAGAAAGGCATTAGCACAGTGATTATGAAAGCTGGCTAACCAAATGAGCCGTATCTGTTTTAGAAGTGTGGAAAATAAGTTGTGTTATTCATTTTGGAGGTACTGCTTAGTGACATTACTTAAACACACAATATAACTGTTCAAATTTGCCAAAAAAAAAGTGTTTTTCAGGAAGGTATTTTGAAGGGTATATTTGTGTTACTGATCTCCCCTGTTGTAGTGAAGGTTTGTGGGAAGGTTAGACTACACAGGTTGGTGACTACAATGCTTGGGCATATTTCTTGTAAGATTTATAACGTAAGGCCTTAATTTTGCCTGTTGCCATTGGTCAACTTACCAACCATTCTTTCAGTCTTAGCTAATGGGAGCTCACCAGATAGATTCTTGCCGAAGGAGACGTCGTTTGATTGGTCGGTCGGTCGGTTCGGCTGGCACTTCCCGAACCGATAATTTTGCACAGTATTATGCCGCGTTCACGTACTAGTGGGAATTAGGAAACCTCTGAAATGGCTGACTTGTTTGTAGTTATACACGAGCTGTGTTCAACCAGTTAGCAAGTCGGACATGTCAGAGTTTCCTTGTTCTGACCAGCACTTGAATGTGGCAATACAGATGGACGACAAACATCATGGGCTTAGTCTCAAGGGCACCCTATTCCCTATATAGTGCACTACTTTTGACCAGCGGTGTAGGGAATAGGGTGCCTTTTGGGACCTACCCATAGAATATTTCCAAGGGGGTTTGTGAAACTCCCATCTGTGATTTCTTCTGTTTTTTTTCTTTCCCTTCTTCGTTTCATACATTTTTTTTAAGGTGTCTCATAAAAGCCAAAAGTATAGTTTACTAACGCATTTTGCACAAAATAAACATTAAAAAACCATGGTATGAAGTCACTTTGTATAAGAAAAAATCATTGAACATTTACTAATACCTGTATCATCCATAGTTTATTACAGAGCCATATATTTAGAGACTTAGGACAAATACTATGTTTTATATTGTTATAGTTCTAGACATTCAGGTACATAGCATTGTATAAATATTCCCCATGTAACGTTAATAGGGTTCTAACATGGCTGTTATAGAATGTTGTAGTGTCATAATGGTGTTCTAACATGGCTGTTATAGAATGTTGCAGTGTCATAATGGTGTTCTAACATGGCTGTTATAGAATGTTGTAGTGTCATGTTAATGGGGTTCTAACATGGCTGCTATAGAATGTTGTTGTGTCATGTTAATGGGGTTCTAACATGGCTGTTATAGAATGTTGTAGTGTCATATTAATGGGATTCTAACATGGCTGTTATAGAATGTTGTAGTGTCATGTTAATGGGGTTCTAACATTGCTGTTATAGAATGTTGTAGTGTCATATTAATGGGGTTCTAACATGGCTGTTATAGAATGTTGTAGTGGCATGTTAATGGGGTTCTAACATGGCTGCTATAGAATGTTGTAGTGTCATGTTAATGGAGTTCTAACATGGCTGCTATAGAATGTTGTAGTGTCATGTTAATGGGGTTCTAACATGGCTGCTATAGAATGTTGTAGTGTCATGTTAATGGGGTTCTAACATGGCTGCTATAGAATGTTGTAGTGTCATGTTAATGGGGTTCTAACATGGCTGCTATAGAATGTTGTACTGTCATGTTAATGGGGTTCTAACATGGCTGCTATAGAATGTTGTAGTGTCATGTTAATGGGGTTCTAGCATGGCTGCTATAGAATGTTGCAGTGTCATGTTAATGGGTTCTAACATGGCTGCTATAGAATGATGTAGTGTCATGTTAATGGGTTAATATAATGTGGCAGTATCATGTTAATGGGGTTCTAACATGGCTGCTATAGAATGTTGTAGTGTCATGTTAATGGGGTTTTAACATGGCTGCTATAGAATGTTGTAGTGTCATGTTAATGGGGTTCTAACATGGCTGCTATAGAATGTTGTAGTGTCATGTTAATGGGGTTTTAACATGGCTGCTATAGAATGTTGTAGTGTCATGTTAATGGGGTTCTAACATGGCTGCTATAGAATGTTGTAGTGTCATGTTAATGGGGTTCTAACATGGCTGCTATAGAATGTTGTAGTGTCATGTTAATGGGGTTCTAACATGGCTGTTATTCAATGTTGTAGTGTCATGTTAATGGGGTTCTAACATGGCTGTTATAGAATGTTGTAGTGTCATGTTAATGGGGTTCTAACATGGCTGTTATAGAATGTTGTAGTGTCATGTTAATGGGGTTCTAACATGGCTGATATAGAATGTTGTAGTGTCATGTTAATTAATGGGTATCATGTTCTAACATGGCTGCTATAGAATGTTGTAGTGTCATGTTAATGGGGTTCTAACATGGCTGCTATAGAATGTTGTAGTGTCATGTTAATGGGGTTCTAACATGGCTGTTATAGAATGTTGTAGTGTCATGTTAATGGGGTTCTAACATGGCTGATATAGAATGTTGTAGTTTCGTGTTAATGGGTTAATATAATGTGGCAGTATCATGTTAATGGGGTTCTAACATGGCTGCTATAGAATGTTGTAGTGTCATGTTAATGGGGTTTTAACATGGCTGCTATAGAATGTTGTAGTGTCATGTTAATGGGGTTCTAACATGGCTGCTATAGAATGTTGTAGTGTCATGTTAATGGGGTTCTAACATGGCTGCTATAGAATGTTGTAGTGTCATGTTAATGGGGTTCTAACATGGCTGCTATAGAATGTTGTAGTGTCATGTTAATGGGGTTCTAACATGGCTGCTATAGAATGTTGTAGTGTCATGTTAATGGGGTTCTAACATGGCTGTTATAGAATGTTGTAGTGTCATGTTAATGGGGTTCTAACATGGCTGCTATAGAATGTTGTAGTGTCATGTTAATGGGCTTCTAACATGGCTGCTATAGAATGTTGTAGTGTCATGTTAATGGGGTTCTAACATGGCTGCTATAGAATGTTGTAGTGTCATGTTAATGGGGTTTTAACATGGCTGCTATAGAATGTTGTAGTGTCATGGCTGCTATAGAATGTTGTAGTGTCATGTTAATGGGGTTCTAACATGGCTGCTATAGAATGTTGTAGTGTCATGTTAATGGGGTTCTAACATGGCTGCTATAGAATGTTGTAGTGTCATGCTAATGGGCTTCTAACATGGCTGCTATAGAATGTTGTAGTGTCATGTTAATGGGGTTCTAACATGGCTGCTATAGAATGTTGTAGTGTCATGTTAATGGGGTTCTAACATGGCTGCTATAGAATGTTGTAGTGTCATGTTAATGGGGTTCTAACATGGCTGCTATAGAATGTTGTAGTGTCATGTTAATGGGGTTCTAACATGGCTGCTATAGAAGGTTGTAGTGTCATGTCAATGGGAATCTAACATGGCTGTTATAGAATGTTGTAGTGTCATGTTAATGGGGTTCTAACATGGCTGCTATAGAATGTTGTAGTGTCATGTTAATGGGGTTTTTGGCTGCTATAGAAAGTGTCATGGCTGCTATAGAATGTTGTAGTGTCATGTTAATGGGGTTCTAACATGGCTGCTATAGAATGTTGTAGTGTCATGTTAATGGGGTTCTAACATGGCTGCTATAGAATGTTGTAGTGTCATGTTAATGGGGTTCTAACAGGTTGTTGTGTCACCCTCTATGTTCCAACTTTCTAAACACATGGCTCTGATTTATTGTAATCAACCCTATAAAATATTAGATTTAAAATAAGTACATTTATCATTGTGTACAAACTTGTTGAGTTAAATGAAGTGTTTTACAAATCCCGCGTCTTATTTTGAAGAACAAAGTTGTTGTTTTTTTTGGGGGGGGGGGGTTGTGGAACATTTTGTTGGGTTCATTTGGTAAATCTCAATGTTGTTTTTGGAAATAAACAATGTGGCAATCAGAGAAGAGGATTATGATGGTGTATCGTTAAAATGGAGATTAGTCTGTATCTAAAAAATTAAAAAGTATTTCCACCATTTTGTTAACCATTCCACATTCCCATTTATAAGCTTCAACATAACCACCAGGCTTTTCCCTCCTGTTGACTTGTGTTAACAGACTAGAATAAATAGCCAACTAGTGAAAGTTGACAGAGGAAGCTACAGAAAGATAGCCTGGTTCTCAATGACCATACGGTTTGGACCAGGCTAAGAGAAGGATGCTGAATGAAATGGCATCTCAACCAGCTGTACCACAATGGCAAGTAAATGAATGCAAACAAATTGACTGTGCTCTTATAGGTCAGCTAGAATGGACGTTCTAAATGTAAAGATTTCCTAAATAGCACCCTAATCTAGTGCACTACTTTTGACCAGAGCCCTATGGGGCCTTGTAGAAAGTAGTGCACTAGATAGGGGATATGATGCCATTTGGGACACTTCAAATTGTTCTCCTGTGGGTCCCAAATGGAGCCCTACTATAATACACCATTCAGAGGATCAATATGAAGCCTATCAGGACGAGTGTCTGTTTTCATTGCTGTATTATACTGTTAAAGAACATAAATAAAAATGTTTAGTCGCCAAATTCTAACAACAAAGTGTTGGTGTGTTATTAGCCTGGAATGTTGGGGCCAATTACCTCCACGCTGAATGCAATGAGCTTGTCGACAACAGGCCTTTGATTTGAATCCCGGTTCTGACTTGAGAGAATGTCGCCCTCCTGTGTCAGTAATGGGGAAATGTCTCAGGTTACTGCAGTCATAAGGACCAATGAGCATAAAGAACAAGAGAGTTCTAATCTCACACTGAGTGAACAAAGTCCATGTTTATTTCAAAAGACTCAAGGCAATTCTGAAACCACTGCATAAGAACAATAGTTACACTCAGGGACTAATGCAGGTAGTAATAATTCACAGTCCTTGTATGTTTGTCCCATATAAAACAAAGGAAAGATTCACCCATTTTGACTTGCGATGTTGTGACTCAACTTGTCATACCAGCTGTATTTCTCCTAACTCCGATACGAACATCGTTCAGAGATGCACAAGAACAATCAAAAATGAGTGAATCTTTCCTTTTTAAATCGCTACACACAAAGACATGGCTGTAATTCTGCCAGGTTTGGGATTGACATTTCATTTTACTGCCTGAATTGAAATGGACGGGGAAAAACAAACAGTTTCTATTGGACAAATTCAGGTAGGTCGAAACGTTTTGCAACAGAATCAGCGGAATGAATACACCCGTCTTCTACACACACACAGAACATTTCCCTACACTGGACAAGGTGCTTCAAACTATGTTCCATCATTTCTTTTAAAACTACTTTTTTTTATATTTTTTTTACTGCATATAGTAATTCACTTGATAAGATCTGTAAAGTTCATGGTCCTTGTATATTTGTCCCATTTATAACAAACTTAATGCCACTGAAAACATCACATTCTTCGAGATGGGGGAAAAACAAAGTTTATATTAAAAAATGCACTTCTAATGAGGAAATACAATCACAAAGAGCTTTATACTTAGTTCACACTAATCAGATCATGCTTCAACTTTACACGTCGTCTTGGGTTCCATCTCAAATGGCACCCGCTTCCCTTTATAGTGCACTGTTTAAACAGGGCCCATAGGGAGCCATTCCCTTTATAATGCACTGTTTAAACAGGGCCCATAGGGAGCCATTCCCTTTATAGTGCACTGTTTAAACAGGGCCCATAGGGAGCCATTCCCTTTATAGTGCACTGTTTAAACAGGGCCCATAGGGAGCCATTCCCTTTATAGTGCACTGTTTAAACAGGGCCCATAGGGAGCCATTCCCTTTATAGTGCACTGTTTAAACAGGGCCCATAGGGAGCAATTCCCTTTATAATGCACTGTTTAAACAGGGCCCATAGGGAGCCATTCCCTTTATAATGCACTGTTTAAACAGGGCCCATAGGGAGCCATTCCCTTTATAATGCACTGTTTAAACAGGGCCCATAGGGAGCCATTCCCTTTATAATGCACTGTTTAAACAGGGCCCATAGGGAGCCATTCCCTTTATAGTGCACTGTTTAAACAGGGCCCATAGGGAGCCATTCCCTTTATAGTGCACTGTTTAAACAGGGCCCATAGGGAATAGGGTGCCATTTGGGATGTATCCTTGCTTCAAGTAAAAACAGACATAAGGACGTAACAATGGGCTAACTTCACAGTTAATATGATCACAGCGTTTCCAAAGCAACACTAGCCTGGTCCCAGATCTGTTTGGGCTGTCTTGTCATTACCTAGCCTGGTCCTAGATCTGTTTGGGCTGTCTTGTCATTGCCTGGTCCCAGATCTGTTTGGGCTGTCTTGTCATTACCTAGCCTGGTCCCAGATCTGTTTGGGCTGTCTTGTCATTACCTAGCCTGGTCCCAGATCTGTTAGGGCTGTCTTGTCAACTCCTATGGTCATTAACCGTTCTAGTTGGTTATGAAGAAAAGCACAAACAGATCTGGGACCAGGCTAGGTAATGACCATAGGAGTTGACAAGACAGCCCAAACGGATCTGGGACCAGGCTAAATCCACACACCGTTAGAGTGCCTTAACGGGGCCTGGTTCAGTAGCCAGATAGAAATACCATGAATAGAGCAGACATCACTCCGGTTGAGGGTTGTCATGGGGAGAGAGAGAGCAGGGGGGGTATAGAGGAGATGGAATAGCAGACTGGTTAGAGGAGATGGAATAGCGGACTGGTTAGAGGAGATGGAATAGCAGACTGGTAAGTGGAGATGGAATAGCAGACTGGTTAGAGGAGATGGAATAGCAGACTGGTAAGTGGAGACTATAGAGGAGATGGAATAGCAGACTGGTAGGTGGAGACTATAGAGGAGATGGAATAGCAGACTGGTAAGTGGAGACTATAGAGGAGATGGAATAGCAGACTGGTTAGAGGAGATGGAATAGCAGACTGGTAAGTGGAGACTATAGAGGAGATGGAATAGCAGACTGGTAGGTGGAGACTATAGAGGAGATGGAATAGCAGACTGGTAAGTGGAGACTATAGAGGAGATGGAATAGCAGACTGGTTAGAGGAGATGGAATAGCAGACTGGTTAGAGGAGATGGAATAGCAGACTGGTAAGTGGAGATGGAATAGCAGACTGGTTAGAGGAGATGGAATAGCAGACTGGTGGAGGAGAGATGGAATAGCAGACTGGTAAGTGGAGATGGAATAGATGCAGACTGGTTAGAGGAGATGGAATAGCAGACTGGTAGGTGGAGACTAGAGGAGATGGAATAGCAGACTGGTAAGTGGAGACTATAGAGGAGATGGAATAGCAGCAGACTGGTAGGTGGAGACTATAGAGGAGATGGAATATTAGACTGGTTAGAGGAGACTATAGAGGAGATGGAACAGCAGACTGGTAGCAGGAGATGGAATAGCAGACTGGTAAGTGGAGACTATAGAGGAGATGGAATAGCAGACTGGTTAGAGGAGATGGAATAGCAGACTTGTAGGTGGAGACTATAGAGGAGATGGAATAGCAGACTGGTAGGTGGAGACTATAGAGGAGATGGAATAGCAGACTGGTAGGTGGAGACTATAGAGGAGATGGAATAGCAGACTGGTAAGTGGAGACTATAGAGGAGATGGAATAGCAGACTGGTAGGTGGACAGTATAGAGGAGATGGAATAGCAGACTGGTAAGTGGAGACTATAGAGGAGATGGAATAGCAGACTGGTAAGTGGAGACTATAGAGGAGATGGAATAGCAGACTGGTAAGTGGAGACTATAGAGGAGATGGAATAGCAGACTGGTTAGAGGAGACTATAGAGGAGATGGAATAGCAGACTGGTTAGAGGAGATGGAATAGCAGACTGGTAAGTGGAGACTATAGAGGAGATGGAATAGCAGACTGGTTAGAGGAGACTATAGAGGAGATGGAATAGCAGACTGGTTAGAGGAGATGGAATAGCAGACTGGTAGTTGGAGACTATAGAGGAGATGGAATAGCAGACTGGTTAGAGGAGATGCATACCTAGTCAATAGGACAACTGAAATGTGGGTTGTAAGGCATAATGTAAATGAAGTTAGGATATATACGGCACTGTTGGTATGTGTTGGGGGGGGGAGAACAGCATATGGTGGACAATGCAGGCAGCATTTAGTTGCGGACGTTAAAGTAGAACCCTCATCCCAGTCCATTCATCTGGCAACACAGCAGCAACCTTCCTTCACCCTCCTTTACTTTCTGTCCAAAAGGCATCAAACATTTCCACTAATAATCACCATGTTCTAGAATTGTGCATGATTCTAGAATTGTGCATGATTCTAGAATTGCGCATGATTCTACATAGCAGCTGCAGAGAAATCATTGACAACAACAACAAAAAAATCTAGGATTTTGCTGGTAGTTTAAGCTGTCATCTCCCATGTTCTGTGGTACAGCTCTGTCCCTCTCCTATCTGGACATATACTGCATCACCGCCTCTTCCTCTTTCCTCTGCGGCTGTCCCGCCACCCTTTCTTCCTCATCCTCTTCCTCACCCCCCTCTTCCTCACCCCCGCCGGACATCTGAACTTTGACCCATCCGTCGGTGGCGAGGCCATGTTTCTTCTGGTGTCGTTTGTAGTTGTCCCAGTGTCCCGTGGTGTAGCCACACTGCTGGCACTTATAAGGCTTCTCTCCTGTGTGTCTCAGCATGTGTCTCTTCAGATTCATACTCTGGTTACAGCTGTAGCTACACACTGTGCACTGGAACGGCTTGGCGCCCGAATGGACCCGCTGGTGACGTTTTAAGTTAGCCAGGTTCCCACAGGCGTAGTCACACAGGTGGCACTTGTACGGCTTCTCGCCCGTGTGCACGCGGTGATGGCGTTTCAGGTTGTCGAAGTGGGCGGAGGCGTAGTCGCACTGAGGGCACTTGTACGGCTTCTCTCCACTGTGCGTCTTCATGTGTCGCGCCAGGTGGTTGGGGTAGTGGGTGAGGAAGGGACAGGCACTGCAGGTGTAGACCTTGTCCCCGCGCTCTCCGGGGCTGTTGGGGCCAGATGACTCCTTGGTCAGCATGTCCAGGGTGCATTTGGCACAGATCTGTGCAGTGGAACCGTCCTCGTCCTCCAGGGGGGTACCACAGAGACGACAGGTAAAGGGGAAGAGCAGAGGAAGGAGAGAGTCTCTGTGTGTCTCCTCTGACTTCACTCCAGACCTAGACCCAGTCAAACACCTTCCTAAAGTCCCAGCCCCGACCCTAGCCCCAAGTCCAGGCCCCTCAAGAAGTCTTGGGGGCTGTTGCTCCAGTGGTGGTTGTAACCTTAGTCTGCTGTAGCGTGGCAGGTAGTCTCTGTTGTGGAGGTTTAGATCAGACCTCACCACTTCTGAAATCAGAGCAGAGGTGGGCCAAATTAGTCATCACACACACAGGGTTTTGGTTTAGTTTTACTATTTTTATGAGATTCTTCAAAGTAGCCACCCTTTGCCTTGATAACAGCTTTGCATTCTCTCAACCAGCTTCATGAGATAGTCACCTGGAATGCATTTTAATTAACAGGTGTGCCTTGTTAAAAGTTCATTTCTTTCCTTCTGATTGGCTCAAACGCATTAAGTTGTGTTGTGACATGGTAGGGGTGGTATACAGAAGATAGCCCTATTTGGTAAAAGACCAAGACCATATTATGGCAAGAACAGCTCAAATAAGCAAAGAGAAACGACAGTCTATCCTTACTTTAAGACATGAAGGTCTGTCAATATGGAAGACTAAGAACTTTGAACGTCTCTTCAAGTGCTATGATGAAACTGGCTCTGAGGACCGCCACAGGAAAGGAAGACCTAGAGTTACCTCTGCTGCAGAGGATTAGTTAGTTTACCAGCCTCAGAAATCTGCAATTAACTGCACCTCAGACTGGCAGCTTCATAAAATAGTACCCGCAAAACACCAGTCTCAACGTCAGCAGTGAAGAGGCAACTCTGAGATGCTGGACTTCTAGGCAGAGTTGCAAAGAAAAAGCCATATCTCAGACTGGCAAAATAACACAGACACTGGACAGAAGAACTCTGCCTAGAAGGCCAGCATCCCGGAGTCACCTCTTCACTGTTGACGTTGAGACTGATGTTTTGCGGGTAATATTTTATGAAGCTGCCAGTTAAGGACTTGTGAGGCATCTGTCTCTCAAACTAGACACTAATGTACTTGTCCTCTTGCTCAGTTGGGCACCGGGGCCTCCCACTCCTCTTTCTATTCTGGTTAGAGTCAGTTTGCGCTGTTCCATGAAGGGAGTAGTACATAGCGTTGTACGAGATCTTCAGTTTCTTGGCAATTTCTCGCATGGAATAGACTGACGAGTTTCAGAAGAAAGGTCTTTGTTTCTGGCCATTTTGATCCTGTAAACGAACCCACAAATGCCGACGCTCCAGATACTCAACTAGTCTAAAGAAGGCCAGTTTTATTGCTTCTTTAAATCAGAACAACAGTTTTCAGCTGTGCTAACATAATTGCAAACGTGTTTTCTAATGATCAATTAGCCTTTTAAAATGATAAACTTGGATAAGCTAACACAACGTGCCATTGGAACACAGGAGTGAAGGTTGCTGATAATGGGCCTCTGTACGCCTATGTAGATATTCCATTAAAAATCAGCCTTTTCCAGCAACAGTAGTCATTTACAACATTATCAATGTCTACACTGTATTTCGGATCAATTTGATGTTATTTTAAATGGACAATTAAAAAAAAAAAACATTTCTAAGTGACCCTAGACTTTTGAACGGTGGTGTAATTGTATGAAAATATACATGAACACATCTTTAAAGTATTCCAAATGGTGAAACTGAAGAACAGGCCTAAATCTTTAGTTCACATGTTTCATGAGCTGACATAAAAGATCCCAGAAATGTTCCACACACACAAAAAGCTTATTTCTCTCAAATGTTGTGCACACATTTGTTTACATCCTTGTTAGTGAGCCTTTGCCAAGATAATCCATCCACCTGACAGGTGTGGCATATCAAGAAGCTGATTGAACAGCATGATCATTACACAGGTGCACCTTGTGCTGGGGGCAATAAAAGGCCACTGTAAAATGTGCAGATGTCTCAAGTTGAGGCAGTGTGCAATTGTCATACTAATTGCAGGAATGCCGCCAGAGAATTGAATGTTCATTTCTCTACCATAAGCCGCCTCTGTCGTTTTAGAGGATTTGGCAGTAAGTCCAACCGGCTTCAGAACCGCAGACCACGTGTAACCACGCCAGCCCAGGACCTCCACATCTAGCTTCTTCACCTGCGGGATCGTCCTGCGGGATCGAGACCAGCCACCTGGACAGCTGATGAAACTGTGGGTTTGCACAAACTGTCAGAAACAGTCTCAGGGAAGCTCAACTGCGTGCTATTCTTCCTCACCAGGGTCTTGACCTGACTGCAGTTTGGCCTCGTAACAGACTTCAGTGGGCAAAACCTTCGATGGCCGCTGGCACACTGCTCTTGATGGAGGAATCATGGTTTTAACTGTACCGGGCAGATGGCGTCATGTGTGCGAGCGGTTTGCTGATGTTAGTGTTGTGAAAAGCCTCATTGTGGGGTTATGGTATGAGCAGCAGGTATAAGCTATGGACAACGAACACAATTGCATTGTATCGATGGCTATTTGAATGCACAGAGATGCCGTGACGAAATCCTGAGGCCCGTTGTGGTGCCACTCGTCCTCCACCATCACCTCATGTTTCAGCATGATAACGCACGGCCCCATTAAGCAAAGTTCTGTACACACTTCCTGGAAGCTGAAAATGTCCCAGTTCTTCCATGGCCTGCATACTCACTAGACATGTCACCCATTGAGCATGTTTGGGATGCTCCGGATTGACGTGTACGGAAGCCTGTTCCAGTTCCCGCCAATATCCAGCAACTGCGCAGAGCCATTGAAGAGGAGTGAGACAACATTCCACAATCAAGAGTCTGATCAACTCTATGTGAAGATGTGTCACTGCATGAGGCAAATGGTGATCACACCAGATATTGACTGGTTCTCTGATCCACAGCCTTACTTTTTATCTGTGACCAACAGATGCATATCTGTATCCCCAGTCATGTGAAATCCATAGATTAGGGCCTAATGAATTTATTTACATTGACTGATTTCCCTCTATGAACTAACTCAGTAAAATCTTTTAAACTGTTGCATTTTATATTTTTTCTGTGTAATTGAAAAATACCTTCAGCTGAAGCACTGGGCTCCTCCTTCCTCTTAAGACCATGCCCACTAGCAGGAGGACCAACAGCAGGAGGGCCATTAGCAGGAGGACCAACAGTAGAGGGATCAATAGGAGATCCGCAGGCAGGTCTCACTGCTCCCTGTCCCGCCCCCTGTCCCGGCTGTCCAGCCACATGCATCCTCTGATGCCTCTTCAGGTTGCCTAGGGAACTGCAGGCGAAGGAGCAGCAGTCACACCTGTATGGTTTCTCCCCAGTGTGAATCCTCAGGTGTCTCTGCAGGTTGACCAGCTGGGCCGAGGCGTAGGTACACAGGGGACAGTGGTACGGCTTCTCCCCGTTGTGAGTCTTCATGTGCCTCTTGACGTGATTGGCATAGCGTGAGGAGAACCCACACAACTGGCAGGAGTGGAGCTTGGAGTTGGGACCGTCGTCACCCATTATGGAGTTGTCGTCCGTTACGTCCCCTCCTTCCTCGCTGTCGTCCGCTTGTGACTGCGAACCGGAGCGAAAGCCACCGAACGCGCCGCTGAATCCCCCTCCCCCTCCTCCTCCCTTGCAGCAGCGGTGACAGTAGGGTCCCACCAGATCCAGACCACAGCCCCGGCAGGACAGGTAGGGGGGGAAGGGGGGCTCGAGGTCGGGCTGGGAGGTTGGACCATCCTCCTGGTCCCTGCAGCTCTCGGTGGCGGTGTGGGGCTCATCTGCGTCACTCTCCATACTGAGACGGCTGAAGGCACAACTCTCTTCCTCATCCCCCAGAGGGTACACAGAGAAGCCGATCTCAGCCGCTACAGAGTCTGAAAGGCAGATAAAAAAGATGTTACGATGAATCCTCACAGTCACAGGGTTAAATAAACTACCAGTAGACACGTTAGACTGAGAACCCATCTACACCACAGGAGGAGAGACACGTTAGACTGAGAACCCATCTACACCACAGGAGGAGAGACACATTAGACTGAGAACCCATCTACACCACAGGAGGAGAGACACACTGAGAACCCATCTACACCACAGGAGGAGAGACACGTTAGACTGAGAACCCATCTACACCACAGGAGGAGAGACACGTTAGACTGAGAACCCATCTACACCACAGGAGGAGAGACACATTAGACTGAGAACCCATCTACAGACACGTTAGACTGAGAACCCATCTACACCACAGGAGGAGAGACACGTTAGACTGAGAACCCATCTACACCACAGGAGAGTTAGACTGAGAACGTTAGACTGAGAACCCATCTACACCACTGGAGGAGAGACACGTTAGACTGAGAACCCATCTACACCACAGGAGGAGAGACACGTTAGACTGAGAACCCATCTACACCACAGGAGGAGAGACACGTTAGACTGAGAACCCATCTACACCACAGGAGGAGAGACACGTTAGACTGAGAACCCATCTACACCACAGGAGGAGAGACACGTTAGACTGAGAACCCATCTACACCACAGGAGGAGAGACACGTTAGACTGAGAACCCATCTACACCACAGGAGGAGGAGAGACTGAGAACGTTACAGACTGAGAACCCATCTACACCACAGGAGGAGAGACACGTTAGACTGAGAACCCATCTACACCACAGGAGGAGACTGAGAGATCACGTTACAGACTACACCACAGGAGAACCCATCTACACCACAGGAGGAGAGACACGTTAGACTGAGAACCCATCTACACCACAGGAGGAGAGACACGTTAGACTGAGAACCCATCTACACCACAGGAGGAGAGACACGTTAGACTGAGAACCCATCTACACCACAGGAGGAGAGACGTTAGACTGAGAACCCATCTACACCACAGGAGGAGAGACGTTAGACTGAGAACCCATCTACACCACAGGAGGAGACACGAGACTGAGAACCCATCTACACCACAGGAGGAGAGACACGTTAGACTGAGAACCCATCTACACCACAGGAGGAGAGACACGTTACAGACTGAGAACCCATCTACACCACAGGAGGAGAGACACGTTAGACTGAGAACCCATCTACACCACAGGAGGAGAGACGTTAGACTGAGAACCCATCTACACCACAGACACGTTAGACTGAGAACCCATCTACACCACAGAGGAGAGACACGTTAGACTGAGAACCCATCTACACCACAGGAGGAGAGACACGTTAGACTGAGAACCCATCTACACCACAGGAGGAGAGACACGTTAGACTGAGAACCCATCTACACCACAGGAGGAGAGACACGTTACAGACTGAGAACCCATCTACACCACAGGAGGAGAGACACGTTACAGACTGAGAACCCATCTACACCACAGGAGGAGAGACACGTTACAGACTGAGAACCCATCTACACCACAGGAGGAGAGACACGTTAGACTGAGAACCCATCTACACCACAGGAGGAGGACGTTAGACTGAGAACCCATCTACACCACAGGAGAAGAGATTGAGAACCCATCTACACCACAGGAGGAGAGACACGTTAGACTGAGAACCCATCTACACCACAGGAAGAGACACGTTACAGACTGAGAACCCATCTACACCACAGGAGTTACAGACTGAGAACCCATCTACACCACAGGAGGAGAGACACGTTACAGACCGAGAACCCATCTACACCACAGGAGGAGAGACACGTTAGACTGAGAACCCATCTACACCACAGGAGGAGAGACACGTTAGACTGAGAACCCATCTACACAACAGGAGGAGAGACACGTTAGACTGAGAACCCATCTACACCACAGGAGGAGAGACACGTTAGACTGAGAACCCATCTACACCACAGGAGGAGAGACACGTTAGACTGAGAACCCATCTACACCACAGGAGGAGAGACACACTGAGAACCCATCTACACCACAGGAGGAGAGACAGGTTAGACTGAGAACCCATCTACACCACAGGAGGAGAGACACGTTACAGACGAGAACCCATCTACACCACAGGAGGAGAGACACGTTAGACTGAGAACCCATCTACACCACAGGAGGAGAGACACGTTAGACTGAGAACCCATCTACACCACAGGAGGAGAGACAGGTTAGACTGAGAACCCATCTACACCACAGGAGGAGAGACACGTTACAGACCGAGAACCCATCTACACCACAGGAGGAGAGACACGTTAGACTGAGAACCCATCTACACCACAGGAGGAGAGACACGTTAGACTGAGAACCCATCTGAGAACCCATCACAACAGGAGGGAGAGACACGTTAGACTGAGAACCCATCTACACCACAGGAGGAGAGACACGTTACAGACTGAGAACCCATCTACACCACAGGAGGAGAGACACGTTAGACTGAGAACCCATCTACACCACAGGAGGAGAGACAGGTTAGACTGAGAACCCATCTACACCACAGGAGGAGAGACACGTTACAGACTGAGAACCCATCTACACCACAGGAGGAGAGACAGGTTACAGACTGAGAACCCATCTACACCACAGGAGGAGAGACACGTTAGACTGAGAACCCATCTACACCACAGGAGGAGAGACACGTTACAGACTGAGACGTTAGACTGAGAACCCATCTACACCACAGGAGGAGAGACACGTTAGACTGAGAACCCATCTACACCACAGGAGGAGAGACACGTTAGACTGAGAACCCATCTACACCACAGGAGGAGAGACACGTTAGACTGAGAACCCATCTACACCACAGGAGGAGAGACACGTTAGACTGAGAACCCAACCCATCTACACCACAGGAGGGAGAGACACGTTAGACTGAGAACCCATCTACACCACAGGAGGAGAGACACGTTAGACTGAGAACCCATCTACACCACAGGAGGAGAGACACGTTAGACTGAGAACCCATCTACACCACAGGAGGAGAGACACGTTAGACTGAGAACCCATCTACACCACAGGAGGAGAGACACGTTAGACTGAGAACCCATCTACACCACAGGAGGAGAGACACGTTAGACTGAGAACCCATCTACACCACAGGAGGAGAGACACGTTAGACTGAGAACCCATCTACACCACAGGAGGAGAGACACGTTAGACTGAGAACCCATCTACACCACAGGAGGAGAGACACGTTACAGACTGAGAACCCATCTACACCACAGGAGGAGAGACAGGTTACAGACTGAGAGCCCATCTACACCACAGGAGGAGAGACACATTAGACTGAGAACCCATCTACACCACAGGAGGAGAGACACGTTACAGACTGAGAACCCATCTACACCACAGGAGGAGAGACACGTTACAGACTGAGAACCCATCTACACCACAGGAGGAGAGACACGTTAGACTGAGAACCCATCTACACCACAGGAGGAGAGACACGTTACAGACTGAGAACCCATCTACACCACAGGAGGAGAGACACGTTAGACTGAGAACCCATCTACACCACAGGAGGAGAGACACGTTAGACTGAGAACCCATCTACACCACAGGAGGAGAGACACGTTAGACTGAGAACCCATCTACACCACAGGAGGAGAGACACATTAGACTGAGAACCCATCTACACCACAGGAGGAGAGACACATTAGACTGAGAACCCATCTACACCACAGGAGGAGAGACACAGACTGAGAACCCATCTACACCACAGGAGGAGAGACGTTACAGACGTTACAGACTGAGAACCCATCTACACCACAGGAGGAGAGACACGTTAGACTGAGAACCCATCTACACCACAGGAGGAGAGACACGTTACAGACTGAGAACCCTCTAGACTGAGAACCCATCTACACCACAGGAGGAGAGACACATTAGACTGAGAACCCATCTACACCACAGGAGGAGAGACACATTAGACTGAGAACCCATCTACACAACAGGAGGAGAGACACGTTAGACTGAGAACCCATCTACACCACAGGAGGAGAGGTGAACGACGAGTCTCTACAGTAAGGGGCGACATACTTTTTTTTTTTTTTTTTTTCATTTTTACTTTTTGTGGGGGGAGCCTTTCATTTTTATTACCAAAAAAACAAACATTCTACATTTAAACATTTGTTATATTCTTCAGATCAACAATGGATCGGCCATCTAAAGATATCCATGTGAACACTGTACAGAATGCACGTTTTTAAAAATCTCTCTTTTCTATTCTGTAGGCCAACAATAACAAGCAATCCTTTTTCTCCTATTAGGGATGGAACCAATGATGGATATAAACCCTGGATTGATGATGCTATGTTTTGACCATTGAGAGGCTTTGAATCCACCGGTCGGCCATGTTGGCACTCCCCAGTAGGAGCAGTCCTACATCGGAATTAATGGAATTCTACAGTGTTTCAGTTAAAAATGACAAACATTTTAAAAAGTATAACAATTGTAGTGGGGACAGTCGCATTAGTAATCTATAAAAAATTATACTTTAAGGAGAATGTTTAACTCATGTTTATGTCTGTAATAGAATAACGTGGCAAAAACAAAATGTAGACATTAAGTGCATTTCTATATCTTCCTAAATCTTTTTTTACACTGGTGAGGGCGAGCCAAGATGGAGGCAAGGTGGCTTCAACACAATGGTGAGGGAGAGCCAAGATGGAGGCACAGTGGCTTCAACACAATGGTGAGGGAGAATCAAGATGGAGGCACAGTGGCTTCAACACAATGGTGAGGGAGAACCAAGATGGAGGCACAGTGGCTTCAACACAATGGTGAGGGAGAACCAAGATGGAGGCACAGTGGCTTCAACACAATGGTGAGGGAGAATCAAGATGGAGGCACAGTGGCTTCAACACAATGGTGAGGGAGAACCAAGATGGAGGCACAGTGGCTTCAACACAATGGTGAGGGAGAATCAAGATGGAGGCACAGTGGCTTCAACACAATGGTGAGGGAGAACCAAGATGGAGGCACAGTGGCTTCAACACAATGGTGAGGGAGAGCCAAGATGGAGGCACAGTGGCTTCAACACAATGGTGAGGGAGAATCAAGATAGAGGCACAGTGGCTTCAACACAATGGTGAGGGAGAACCAAGATGGAGGCACAGTGGCTTCAACACAATGGTGAGGGAGAATCAAGATGGAGGCACAGTGGCTTCAACACAATGGTGAGGGAGAACCAAGATGGAGGCACAGTGGCTTCAACACAATGGTGAGGGCGAGCCAGGATTATTTACCTTTATTTATTTAACTAGGCAAGTCAGTTAAGAACAAATTGTTATTTTCAAATGACAGCCTAGGAACAACTGCCTTGCTCAGGGGCAGAACAACAGATTTTTACCTTGTCAGCTCGGGGATTCGAACTTGGGGGGGATTCGATTAGTTTCGGTTACTAGTCCAACGCTCTAACCACTAGGCTACCTGCCGCACCACAAGATGGAGGCAAGGTGGCTTCAAAACAGTGCCCCATATCAGGCATCTAGTGTATGTATAAATCATTGGATGTGACAAATGGATCATTTCCCAATGCTTCAACAAGCATCGGGTCTGGGTGTCACGGTGCGTCCCTGTCAGATGGTTAAGCACGGCACCTGTACTACCCTCTACTGTACCCCACCTCGCAAAGTTTGCATTTCCTTCTCATTTAACTTCTCAAAATATTGCCGTACAGGACTTCACTGCTGTCGCTAGCCTTTCTCAACTCCAAAATAATTATTTCCTTGACTCCTTGTACGTCAACTCCCATTGGTGAGTGTCAAGATTCGACTCCTAAGATTCAGTATTTTTGGAACGGAAGAGACTGATTAGTTGCAGTAATTCCGAGAACACAAACAATCACATCTTTCATAGCGAGCTAGCGAGGGACGGAGAGAGAGAGAGAGAGGCGAGGGGCACAGTATAGGCAGGTCTTTAAAACTTTTTTTTGTAGCAGGTTAGGAAAGCATTTTAGCTAACCTTAACCCTTTTTCTAACCTAAGTCTCCTACCTTCCACATAAATTCTCCTAACCGGCTACAAAAAAGGTAACTTCCGGTCGCAGCTGTACTACGTCTGGCCAGAACTGTGGTGGAATCAGGGCACCAAAACAGTAGAGCAGTTGAGCCTCGTGCTTCAACACTCTTTGTTGTGGAAATTGACCCACTAAGCAGTTAACTTTCTGCATCGACCAAAAAAAACATGTTTTTCTTTTTGGTTAGGGATTTTTTTTCTTAAACGTTTAAGGATCCCAATTTCGTTTAAACATTTACATCCCTATCTCCTATCAAGAGTGAAATAGCCAAACCTCCAAACCCAATAACCCATAGCAGATGTGCTGACAATACTTAGACAGTGTTAGACAGGTCAGACTAAACAGACAAGAATGCATCCCAACTGGCACCCTATTCCCTGTATAGTGCACTACTTTTGATTAGGGCACATAGGGCTCTGGTTAAAGTAGTGCACTACTTTTGATTAGGGCCCATAGGGCTCTGGTTAAAGTAGTGCACTATATAGGGGAAAAGGGTGCCATTTGGGACGGAGGTAAATCTGACAGACCTGCATTTGATTAAACCCTCAACAGAACAATTTAAAAGCCTTACTGTGAAACAGTGTCTTTCGAATCCTGGCTAAGACTGCATGCCCTAGACTCCAAAGAACATTTCAGTGTTCACAAGAAGGTATCTAGCTCCATCTCCGAGGTCAGACTAGAATACATTCAGAAGGTATCTAGCTCCATCTCCGAGGTCAGACTAGACTACATTCAGAAGGTATCTAGCTCCATCTCCGAGGTCAGACTAGACTACATTCAGAAGGTATCTAGCTCCATCTCCGAGGTCAGACTAGACTACATTCAGAAGGTATCTAGCTCCATCTCCGAGGTCAGACTAGACTACATTCAGAAGGTATCTAGCTCCATCTCCGAGGTCAGACTAGACTACATTCAGAAGGTATCTGGCACCATCTCCAAGGTCAGACTAGTATACATTTAGAAGGTATCTGGCTTCATCTCCAAGGTTAGACTAGAATACATTCAGAAGGTATCTAGCTCCATCTCCGAGGTCAGACTAGAATACATTCAGAAGGTGTCTGGCACCATCTCCGAGGTCAGACTAGAATACATTCAGAAGGTATCTAGCTCCATCTCCGAGGTCAGACTAGACTACATTCAGAAGGTATCTAGCTCCATCTCCGAGGTCAGACTAGACTACATTCAGAAGGTGTCTGGCACCATCTCCGAGGTCAGACTAGAATACATTTAGAAGGTATCTGGCTTCATCTCCAAGGTTAGACTAGACTACATTCAGAAGGTATCTAGCTCCATCTCCGAGGTCAGACTAGACTACATTCAGAAGGTATCTAGCTCCATCTCCGAGGTCAGACTAGACTACATTCAGAAGGTATCTAGCTCCATCTCCGAGGTCAGACTAGACTACATTCAGAAGGTGTCTGGCACCATCTCCGAGGTCAGACTAGAATACATTTAGAAGGTATCTGGCTTCATCTCCAAGGTTAGACTAGACTACATTCAGAAGGTATCTAGCTCCATCTCCGAGGTCAGACTAGACTACATTCAGAAGGTATCTAGCTCCATCTCCGAGGTCAGACTAGACTACATTCAGAAGGTATCTAGCTCCATCTCCGAGGTCAGACTAGACTACATTCAGAAGGTATCTAGCTCCATCTCCGAGGTCAGACTAGACTACATTCAGAAGGTATCTAGCTTCATCTCTGAGGTCAGACTAGAATACATTCAGAAGGTGTCTGGCACCATCTCCGAGGTCAGACTAGACTACATTCAGAAGGTATCTAGCTCCATCTCCGAGGTCAGACTAGACTACATTCAGAAGGTGTCTGGCACCATCTCCGAGGTCAGACTAGAATACATTTAGAAGGTATCTGGCTTCATCTCCAAGGTTAGACTAGACTACATTCAGAAGGTATCTAGCTCCATCTCCGAGGTCAGACTAGACTACATTCAGAAGGTATCTAGCTCCATCTCCGAGGTCAGACTAGACTACATTCAGAAGGTATCTAGCTTCATCTCCGAGGTCAGACTAGAATGCATTCAGTTGGAATCAAACCAATTCAAAAAGGCAAATACAATCTCTGTTCTAGCAAATAATCATTCATAGCTCTACGTAGATAGTGTTTCATACTCACAGTGCTGGCAGCTTGTATTACCGCTATGCTGTTTGCAGTATTTATCCAAATAATAAGGGGTGAAAGATAAATAAGATGCCTCTGTTGCAGTAGGCCTCCCCCCAAAAACATGAAGAAAGAACAGACAGTTTGGCTAGGCCTCTGTTCTCTCCCTCTCTAAATCCTTCGTTCTCCGTCTCCTTTTCACTCCCTTTATCTCGGTCTGTGAAGAAGCAGCCTTCTCTGACCTAGTCGTGGCTAGGCCTCTTTAGTGTTTTTCTTCTCCCTCAGTCTCTCTCCTTCTTTCTGGCCTTATCTCTCTCTGAACTAAACCCAGCAGCAGTAAGGAATGGGAGATAAACCTCCTTCTCCCAGCCAGGCAGAGAGAGACTGTGAGCAGGGTGGGAGTCTGATACAGCCTTTTATTGAGCTTGTCTGTCCCTGCTCTGCTAGAAACTCTGCCTGCTGGATGATTACCAAGCCTAATGATGATGACTATAATGGCAGTGGCTGATGGTAATGATGATGGTGATGATGATGATGATGACGATGACAGCGGGGGAGCAGGAGGCAGACAGGACATGATGATGATGATGATGATGATGATGAATAAATGGTTTCCAGGGTAATGGAGTCCTTGATGATAATGGTGTCCTTGATGATAATGGTGTCCTTGATGATAATGGCACTGCGTCTTTTTATCACCCTTATATAATAATGGCTGCTGCTTGCCACTGCTCTTTTTTAAAATATTTTCCTTTGCCATTTTTCAGATTGTTCTTTCTGACAAAGAGGCCACAGAGGGAGGGAGAAGAAGGAGAGAGAGGGAGAAGGAGAGAGAGGGAGAGGAAGAAGGAGAGAGAGGGAGAGGAAGAAGGAGAGAGAGGGAGAGGAAGAGAGCAGGAGGGAGAAGGAGAGAGCGGGAGGGAGAAAAAGGAGAGGGAGGGAGAAGGAGAGAGCAGGAGGGAGAAGAAGGAGAGAGCGGGAGGGAGAAGGAGAGAGCGGGAGGGAGAAGAAGGAGAGAGAGGGAGAGGAAGAAGGAGAGAGAGGGAGAGGAAGAAGGAGAGAGAGGGAGAGGAAGAAGGAGAGAGAGGGAGAGGAAGAGAAGGGGAGGGAGGGAGAAATGTCCCTGAGCAGCACCCAACCAGCAGTGGGTTTATTTCTCTCTCTCTGTCTGTCATACTAAAAAGAGGCTGTCACCAACACAGAGAGACAGCTCAATGTGTGGTCAAATGCTTTTATGCAAATATTGTTCATGGCACATTGCTTTAGTAAACCTAATCAAGGATTCTCAAAGAATTTTCAGAAAGATATTTACTGCTGGTTATGAACTTTGTGTAAAAAACAATCTCACAAAATAGCCACAGACCTAATACTCATAGAAAAAGCAGAAATATAAAAATGAATGATAAAATGTAGGCAAGCGTTTAGTTTTCCAACAGACAGTGATTTTTCTTTGTCTCTATTTTTTAAGTGATAAACACCACTGACTACAGCGTTACCCTGTGAACTACTTTCAGCGTTACCCTGTGAACTACTTACAGCGTTACCTCGTGAACTACTTACAGCGTTACCCTGTGAACTACTTACAGCGTTACCCTGTGAACTACTTACAGCGTTACCTCGTGAACTACTTACAGCGTTACCCTGTGAACTACTTACAGCGTTACCCTGTGAACTACTTACAGCGTGACCTCATGAACTACTTACAGCGTTACCTCGTGAACTACTTAAAGCGTTACCCTGTGAACTACTTACAGCGTTACCTCGTGAACTACTTACAGCGTAACCTCGTGAACTACTTACAGCGTTACCTCGTGAACTACTTACAGCGTTACCCTGTGAACTACTTAAAGCGTAACCTCGTGAACTACTTACAGCGTTACCTCGTGAACTACTTACAGCGTTACCCTGTGAACTACTTAAAGCGTAACCTCGTGAACTACTTACAGCGTTACCTCGTGAACTACTTACAGCGTTACCTCGTGAACTACTTACAGCGTTACCTCGTGAACTACTTAAAGCGTAACCTCGTGAACTACTTACAGCGTTACCTCGTGAACTACTTACAGCGTTACCCTGTGAACTACTTAAAGCGTTACCCTGTGAACTACTTACAGCGTTACCCTGTGAACTACTTACAGCGTTACCCTGTGAACTACTTACAGCGTGACCTCATGAACTACTTACAGCGTTACCTCGTGAACTACTTAAAGCGTTACCCTGTGAACTACTTACAGCGTTACCTCGTGAACTACTTACAGCGTAACCTCGTGAACTACTTACAGCGTTACCTCGTGAACTACTTACAGCGTTACCCTGTGAACTACTTACAGCGTTACCCCGTGAACTACTTAAAGCGTTACCTCGTGAACTACTTACAGCGTTACCCTGTGAACTACTTACAGCGTTACCCTGTGAACTACTTACAGCGTTACCCTGTGAACTACTTACAGCGTTACCCTGTGAACTACTTACAGCGTTACCCTGTGAACTACTTACAGCGTTACCCTGTGAACTACTTACAGCGTTACCTCGTGAACTACTTACAGCGTTACCTCGTGAACTACTTACAGCGTTACCCTGTGAACTACTTACAGCGTTACCTCGTGAACTACTTAAAGCGTTACCTCGTGAACTACTTACACCACTGACTACACTGTTACCTCGTGAACTACTTAAAGCGTTACCCTGTGAACTACTTACAGCGTTACCTCGTGAACTACTTAAAGCGTTACCCTGTGAACTACTTACAGCGTTACCCTGTGAACTACTTAAAGCGTTACCCTGTGAACTACTTACAGCGTTACCTCGTGAACTACTTACAGCACTGACTACACTGTTACCTCGTGAACTACTTAAAGCGTTACCTCGTGAACTACTTAAAGCGTTACCTCGTGAACTACTTACAGCGTTATCTCGTGAACTACTTACAGCGTTACCCTGTGAACTACTTAAAGCGTTACCTCGTGAACTACTTAAAGCGTTACCTCGTGAACTACTTACAGCGTGACCTCGTGAACTACTTAAAGCGTTACCTCGTGAACTACTTACAGTGTTACCTCGTGAACCACCTCGTGAATAACCCTTTTCAGGTTTCAGCACTAGATTTAAATTTGTGAAAGGGGCATACTCATAATGGTAAAATTAAATTGGCCCCCACAGGCACAACACAACCAGTGTTAAACAACCTCTATGTCAGGCAGTGTCAGAGGAAGGGCACCCCCCCCCCCAAAAAAAAATCCAAGACTCCGGCCACCCAAGCCATAGACTCTCCTACCAACCGGCAAACTGTACCAGAGCATTGGCTTTTGAACCAACAGGCTTCGAGACAGCTTCTACCCAGAAGCCATAAAACTACTAAATAGTGAATTAATGGTTACCCAGACTATCTGCACTGACTTATACACACTCACCAGACTATATACGGTGCATTCGGAAAGTATTCAGACCCCTTAACTTTTTACACATTTTGTTACGTTACAAATTTATTCTAAAATGATTCATTTGTTTTTTCCCCCCCTCATTAATCTACACACAATACCCCACAAAGAAAAAAAATATATATATATAATTTTTTGCACACGTGTTAAAATAAAACTGAAATATCACATTTACATAAGTATTCAGACCCTTTACTCAGTACTTTGTTGAAGCACCTTTGGTAGCGATTACAACCTTGAGTCTTATTGGGTATGACGCTACAAGCTTGGCAAACCTGTAATTGGGGAGGTTCTCCCATTCTTCTCTGCAGATCCTCTCAAGGTCTGTCAGGTTGGATGGGAAGCGTCACTGCACAGCTATTTTCAGGTCTCTCCAGAGAGTGTTCGATCGGACTCAAGTCCGGGCTCTGGTTGGGCCACTCAAGGACATTCAGAGACTTGTCCTGAAGTCACTCCTGTGTTGTCTTGGCTGTGTGCTTAGGGTCGTTATCCTGTTGAAGGTGAACCTTCACCCCAGTTTGAAGTCCTGAGCAGATTTTCATCAAGGATCTCTCTGTACTTTGCTCCGTTCATCTTTTCCTCGATCCTGACTAGTCTCCCTGTCCCTGCCGCTGAAAAACACGCCCACAGCAAAATGCTGCCACCACCATGCTTCACCGTAGGATTGGTGCCAGGTTTCCTCCAGACGTGACACTTGGCATTGTGAAAAATAGTTCAATCTTGGTTTCATCAGACCAGAGAATCTTGTTTCTTTTAGATGCCTTTTGGCCAACTCCAAGTGGGCTGTTGTGTGCCTTTTACTGAGGAGTGGCATCCATCTGACCACTCTACCATAAAGGCCTGATTGGTAGAGTTCTGCAGAGATGGTTGTCCTTCTGGAAATTTCTCCCGTCTCCACAGAGTAACTCTAGAGCTCTGTCAGAGTGACCATCATGGTTCTTGGTCACCTCCCTAACCAAGGCCCTTCTCCTCCAATTGCTCAGTTTGGCCGGGCAGGCCAGCTCTAGGAAGAGACTTTGGTGGTTCCAAACTTCTTCCATTTAATAATGATGGAGGCCACTCTGTTCTTGGGGACCTTTAATGCTGCAGAAATGTTTTGCTACCCTTCCCCAAATCTGTTCCATGACACAATCCTGTCCCCGAGCTCTATGGACAATTCCTTCAACCTCGTGGCTTTGTTTTTGCTCTGACATGCACTGTCAACTGTGGGACCTTATATAGCCAGGTGTGTTTCTTTCCAAATCATGTCCAGTCAATTGAATTGACCACAGGTGGACGCCAATCAAGTTGTAGAAACATCTCAAGGATGATTAATGGAAACAGGATGCACCTGAGCTCAAAGCAAAGGGTCTGAATACTTATGTAAATAAGATATTTGTTTTTTATTGTAATAAATTTGCAAACATTTCAAAAATGTTATCGCTTCGTCATTATGGTGTATTGTGATGTCAATATTTTTTATTTAACCAGGCAAGTCAGTTAAGAACAAATTCTTATTTTCAATGACAGCCTAGGAACAGTGGGTTTAACTGCCTTGTTCAGGGGGCAGAACAACAGATTTTTTCCCTGTCAGCTCAGGGATTCGATCTTGCAACCTTTCGGTTACTAGTCCAACGCTCTAACCACTAGGATACCTGCCGCCCCATGATGGGGTATTGTGATGTCATTATGGGGTATTGTGATGTCATTATGGGGTATTGTGTGTAGATTGAAGGATGAAATAAGGTAAACATCTCTCATCTTAGAAAAAGGCTGTAACGTAAAACAAAAGTCAAGGGGTCTGAAAACTTTCCGAATGCACGGTACACACAAACATCATTTACTGTTCTTTATTTTACTAATACCTAGTCACGTTACCCTGCCTTCCATGTACATATCTACCTTATTATTATCTATCCTGATGTCTAGTCACGTTACCCTGCCTTCATGTACATATCTACCTTATTATTATCTATCCTGATGTCTAGTCACTTTACCCTGCCTTCCATGTACATACTGTATCTACCTCAAATACCTTGTACCTCTGCACATTGATCTGATACTTCCTGTATATAGCTCCACATTGATCTGGTACTGGTACTCCCTGTATATAGCTCCACATTGATCTGATACTTCCTGTATATAGCTCCACATTGATCTGGTACTGGTACTCCCTGTATATAGCTCCACATTGATCTGGTACGGGTACTCCCTGTATACAGCTCCACATTGATCTGGTACTAGTACTCCCTGTATATAGCTCCACATTGATCTGGTACTAGTACTCCCTGTATATATAGCTCCACATTGATCTGGTACTGGTACTCCCTGTATATAGCTCCACATTGATCTGGTACGGGTACTCCCTGTATACAGCTCCACATTGATCTGGTACTGGTACTCCCTGTATATAGCTCCACATTGATCTGGTACTAGTACTCCCTGTATATAGCCCCACATTGATCTGGTACTCCCTGTATATAGCTCCACATTGATCTGGTACTTCCTGTATATATTGATCTGGTACTCCCTGTGTATAGCTCCACATTGATCTGGTACTTCCTGTATATAGCTCCACATTGATCTGGTACTGGTACTCCCTGTATATAGCTCCACATTGATCTGATACTTCCTGTATATAGCTCCACATTGATCTGGTACTTCCTGTATATAGCTCCACATTGATCTGGTACTTCCTGTATATAGCTCCACATTGATCTGGTACTTCCTGTATATAGCTCCACATTGATCTGGTACTTCCTGTATATAGCTCCACATTGATCTGGTACTTCCTGCATATAGCTCCACATTGATCTGGTACTCCCTGTATATAGCTCCACATTGATCTGGTACTACTAATTATTGTATAAACACAAACTCACTTCATTGACAACAGCTCTGCTAGGCGCAAGAAGTATGAATGTCCTGACTTATACGGAGGCCGTATCAGTCAAATGCTGTACGTCACCACAGATTCCACAATGACCATAAAATAGGCTTTTAGTGATTTACGCCTTGTGCACAACGGTTGCGTCAAAATGTATGTGTTCCAGCAGAAGCCAATTAAATTAATTGGGAGGGACTCTGCACTGCTGCAAATCACCAGCTGGACTAGTGTGCAGTGTGGCATGCTTTAGATTTATTGAACTTGTGTGTTGTTTTGTCTACCAGTAGTAAACCACCTTAGAAGTTACTCATGTGTAACGCGATTCCTTTTGTTGTTATGCGGCGCGTGGATTGTGAAGACTAAGTCAAATGTACCGTAGGGCAATAACCACATGGCGTTATGCTTGATCTGGTAATGTGGTGCGGAAGGCGCCGTACAGAGTGTGTGATGCAATTGCCGAGCCTTCAGATGCTTGTTGCCAAATCAACTCTCCATAACGGAGATGCCGTGCGCCCCGCATAGCTCCCACATCAACATGATTGTTTTGACGGTAGGTGGGACCGGTACATCCTATACAAACACATTTCCTTCACAACAAACACGGGAGAACTTTGACTAAAGGCCTCATCTGAACAAGTTTACATAAATAAACAGATTTCTATATCTCGTGTAGGGTTTTTATTTATTTATTTTTTTTAACACGAAAATGAGTTTGAACTCCTGGAAAGAGATCGGGGAGGTAAATAGGGATTCATGCGGTGGAGGTCAAAGGAACATCGACCGTGGATTGGCACACATTCAGGAAATCTGCTGTAACAATGTGGATATCCGTCATGATTGATGAAAACATTTTTTTTTTTAAAGAAATGGCCCACAATGGGGTTACTAAAGTCCGATTTTGATATATTTGGCTGTTTTTGCTGCATAACATTTAGAAGGTGACCCTTTTTGGGATTTAGAAGAAGTGACTGCTAACTCCCGTTTGTATCAGCTGTTAGCATAGCTAGCATACAGAAATCGGTGGTGGTGGTGGTGGAAGTAAAGTTGTTTTTAACTGTAATGCATTTGATTGATGACATGAAATGCATTGGGGTTGGCATCTATACAAGCATTATACTCCGATTTTTAATCTCAATATAGTGGGAAATACAAATGTAGGCTAATTTTGCTGGAGGGGGGCAATGAAGAGATTCGGATATTTCCCCCGTGGCTTCTCCGATGTTTTTGGTTGACCTCTTTACAGTATCTATGGAAACGCAAGCTTGCCACAAGAAGTGGACGCAGTTGCGGGACAAGTTCGCAAAACCACAAAAAAATATATATATATATAATCAAAAGGTTGAAATGGAGATGCATGTGGGAAATCGCCTTTTTACTTGATGCCATCTTGGCTGAGCTCCTATGTCAAGCACACGGGAATTGCAGTCCAACATCTCAGAAGTAGGAAGGTAATTCTTTCGCTTAGCCAGTTGCTTGTCATTAGCAGGCTGGCTAAGGAGATTAGCCCTGAGTGGTGCGTTTTAGGAGGAACTCCCCGAAGCACGATAGGTATGAATGCTCTTAACTTTTGCGGAGGCCACGTTACTGTAGAAGCTGTATGGACACTGCAGACGCTGGATGGACCATACAATCTCTCTCACTCACACACACACAGCCTCCACTCCTTAATAGCCTACAGCTGTTAGCTCTGTGCCTCTCTCAAATCAAATCTTATTTATCACATGCGCCAAATACAACTAGCTATATACAGGGAGTACCAGTCCCGGATCAATGTGGAGCTATAGACAGGAAGTACCAGATAAATATGGAGCTATATACAGGGAGTACCAGATCAATGTGGAGCTATATACAGGGAGTACCAGTCCCGGATCAATGTGGAGCTATATACAGGAAGTAAAAGATCAATGTGGAGCTATATACAGGAAGTACCAGTACCGGATCAATGTGGAGCTATAGACAGGAAGTACCAGATCAATAGGGAGCTATATACAGGGAGTACCAGTACCAGATCAAAGTGGAGCTATATACAGGGAGTACCAGTACCAGATCAAAGTGGAGCTATATACAGGGAGTACCAGTACCAGATCAGTGTGGAGCTATATACAGGGAGTACCAGTACCAGATCAATGTGGAGCTATATACAGGGAGTACCAGATCAATGTGGAGCTATATACAGGAGTACCAGATCAATGTGGAGCTATATACAGGGAGTACCAGACCAATGTGGAGCTATATACAGGGAGGGAGTACCAGTACCAGATCAATGTGGACCTATATACAGGGAGTACCAGATCAATGTGGAGCTATATACAGGGAGTACCAGTACAAGATCAATGTGGAGCTATATACAGGGAGTACCAGATAAATATGGAGCTATATACAGGGAGTACCAGATCAATGTGGAGCTATATACAGGGAGTACCAGTCCCGGATCAATGTGGAGCTATATACAGGAAGTAAAAGATCAATGTGGAGCTATATACAGGAAGTACCAGATCAATGTAGAGCTATATACAGGGAGTACCAGTACCAGATCAATGTGGAGGTATATACAGGGAGTACAAGTACCAGATCAATGAGGAGCTATATACAGGGAGTACCAGATCAATGTGGAGCTATATACAGGGAGTACCAGTACAAGATCAATGTGGAGCTATATACAGGGAGTACCAGATCAATGTGGAGCTATATACAGGGAGTACCAGTACCAGATCAATGTGGAGCTATATACAGGGAGTACCAGTACCAGATCAATGTGGAGCTATATACAGGGAGTACCAGATCAATGTGGAGCTATATACAGGGAGTACCAGATCAATGTGGAGCTATATACAGGGAGTACCAGTACCAGATCAATGTGGAGCTATATACAGGGAGTACCAGATCAATGTGGAGCTATATACAGGGAGTACCAGATCAATGTGGAGCTATATACAGGAAGTACCAGATCAATGTGGAGCTATATACAGGGAGTACCAGATCAATGTGGAGCTATATACAGGGAGTACCAGATCAATGTGGAGCTATATACAGGAAGTACCAGATCAATGTGGAGCTATATACAGGGAGTACCAGATCAATGTGGAGCTATATACAGGGAGTACCAGATCAATGTGGAGCTAAATACAGGAGTACCAGATCAATGTGGAGCTATATACAGGAAGTACCAGATCAATGTGGAGCTATATACAGGAGTACCAGGAAGTACCAGATCAATGTGGAGCTATATACAGGGAGTACCAGATCAATGTGGAGCTATATACAGGAGTACCAGATCAATGTGGAGCTATATACAGGAAGTACCAGATCAATGTGGAGCTATATACAGGAAGTACCAGATCAATGTGGAGCTATATACAGGAAGTACCAGATCAATGTGGAGCTATATACAGGGAGTACCAGATCAATGTGGAGCTAAATACAGGGAGTACCAGATCAATGTGGAGCTATATACAGGAAGTACCAGATCAATGTGGAGCTATATACAGGGAGTACCAGACCAATGTGGAGCTATATACAGGGAGTACCAGTACCAGATCAATGTGGAGCTATATACAGGAAGTACCAGATCAATGTGGAGCTATATACAGGGAGTACCAGATCAATGTGGAGCTATATACAGGGAGTACCAAATCAATGTGGAGCTATATACAGGGAGTACCAGTACCAGGTCAATGTGGAGCTATATACAGGGAGTACCAGTACCAGATCAATGTGGAGCTATATATATATGGAGTACCAGTACCAGATCAATGTGGAGCTATATATATATATATGGAGTACCAGTACCAGATCAATGTGGAGCTATATACAGGGAGTACCAGATCAATGTGGAGCTATATACAGGGAGTACAGATCAATGTGGAGCTATATACAGGGAGTACCAGTACCAGATCAATGGGGAGCTATATACAGGGAGTACCAGATCAATGTGGAGCTATATACAGGAGTACCAGATCAATGTGGAGCTATATACAGGAAGTACCAGATCAATGTGGAGCTATATACAGGAAGTACCAGATCAATGTGGAGCTATATACAGGGAGTACCAGATCAATGTGGAGCTATATACAGGGAGTACCAGATCAATGTGGAGCTATATACAGGGAGTACCAGTACCAGATCAATATGGAGCTATATACAGGGAGTACCCATACCAGATCAATGTGGAGCTATAGACAGGAAGTACCAGATCAATATGGAGCTACAGTGCCTTGCGAAAGTATTCGGCCCCCTTGAACTTTGCGACCTTTTGCCACATTTCAGGCTTCAAACATAAAGATATAAAACTGCATTTTTTTTGTGAAGAATCAACAACAAGTGGGACACAATCATGAAGTGGAACGACATTTATTGGATATTTCAAACAAATCAAATCAAACTGATTACAGCTGTAAGTCGCTTGGGGTATGTCTCTATCAGTTTTGCACATCGAGAGACTGACATTTTTTCCCATTCCTCTTTGCAAACAGCTCGAGCTCAGTGAGGTTGGATGGAGAGCATTTGTGAACAGCAGTTTTCAGTTCTTTCCACAGATTCTCGATTGGATTCAGGTCTGGACTTTGACTTGGCCATTCTAACACCTGGATATGTTTATTTTTGAACCATTCCATTGTAGATTTTGCTTTATGTTTTGGATCATTGTCTTGTTGGAAGACAAATCTCCATCCCAGTCTCAGGTCTGTTGCAGACTCCATCAGGTTTTCTTCCAGAATGGTCCTGTATTTGGCTCCATCCATCTTCCCATCAATTTTAACCATCTTCCCTGTCCCTGCTGAAGAAAAGCAGGCCCAAACCATGATGCTGCCACCACCATGTTTGACAGTGGGGATGGTGTGTTCAGGGTGATGAGCTGTGTTGCTTTTACGCCAAACATGACGTTTTGCATTGTTGCCAAAAAGTTCCATTTTGGTTTCATCTGACCAGAGCACCTTCTTCCACATGTTTGGTGTGTCTCCCAGGTGGCTTGTGGCAAACTTTAAACGACACTTTTTATGGATATCTTTAAGAAATGGCTTTCTTCTTGCCACTCTTGCATAAAGGCCAGATTTGTGCAATATACGACTGATTGTTGTCCTATGGACAGAGTCTCCCAACTCAGCTGTAGATCTCTGCAGTTCATCCAGAGTGATCATGGGCCTCTTGGCTGCATCTCTGATCAGTCTTCTCCTTGTATGAGCTGAAAGTTTAGAGGGACGGCCAGGTCTTGGTAGATTTGCAGTGGTCTGATACTCCTTCCATTTCAATATTATCGCTTGCACAGTGCTCCTTGGGATGTTTAAAGCTTGGGAAATCTTTTTGTATCCAAATCCGGCTTTAAACTTCTTCACAACAGTATCTCGGACCTGCCTGGTGTGTTCCTTGTTCTTCATGATGCTCTCTGCGCATTTAACGGACCTCTGAGACTATCACAGTGCAGGTGCATTTATAAGGAGACTTGATTACACACAGGTGGATTGTATTTATCATCATTAGTCATTTAGGTCAACATTGGATCATTCAGAGATCCTCACTGAACTTCTGGAGAGAGTTTGCTGCACTGAAAGTAAAGGGGCTGAATAATTTTGCACGCCCAATTTTTCAGTTTTTGATTTGTTAAAAAGTTTGAAATATCCAATAAATGTCGTTCCACTTCATGATTGTGTCCCACTTGTTGTTGATTCTTCACAAAAAATACAGTTTTATATCTTTATGTTTGAAGCCTGAAATGTGGCAAAAGGTCGCAAAGTTCAAGGGGGTCGAATACTTTCGCAAGGCACTGTATATACAGGGAGTACCAGTACCAGATCAATGTGGAGCTATATACAGGGAGTACCAGTACCAGATCAATGTAGAGCTGTAGACAGGAAGTACCAGATCAATGTGGAGCAACAGTACCAATCAAACATTTGGACACCTACTCATTCAAGTTTTTATTTTAAAATTGGACTTTTCTACATTGTAGAATAATAGTGAAGACATCAAAACTATGAAATAACACATATGGAATCATGTAGTAACCAAAAAAGTGTTAAACAAATCAAAATATATTTTGGATTCTTCAAAGTAGCCACCTTGACAGCTTTCCACACTCTTGGCATTCTATCAACCAGCTTATCCTTCTTGGTCAAATATCCCTTACACAGCCTGGAGGTGTGTTGGGTCATTGTCCTGTTGAGAAACAAATGATAGTCCCACTCAGCGGAAATTAGATGGGAAGCGTATCGCTGCAGAATTCTGTGGTAGCCATGCTGGTTGAGTGTGCCTTGAATTCTAAATAAATCCCAGACAGTGTCACCAGTAAAGCACCCCCACACCATAACACCTCCTCCTCCATGCTTCACGGTGGGAAATACACATGCAGAGATCATCCGTTCACCCGCACCACGTCTCACAAAGACATGGCGGTTTTAACCAAAAATCTCATTTGGGCTCATCAGATCAAAGGACAGTTTTCCACCGGTCTAATGTCCATTGCTCGTGTTTCTTCGCCCAAACAAGTCTCTTCTTCTTATTGGTGTCCTTTAGTAGTGGTTTCTTTGCAGCAATTCGACCATGAAGGCCTGATTCGCGCAGTCTCCTCTGAACAGTTGATGTTGAGATGTGTCTGTTACTTGAACTCTGAAGCATTTATTTGGGCTGCAATTTCTGAGGCTGGTAACTCTAACTAAGCCTCTGCAGCAGAGGTAACTCTGGGTCTTCCTTTCCTGTGGTGGTCCTCATGAGAGCCAGTTTCATCATAGCGCTTGATGGTTTTTGCGACTGCACTGCACAATGTTCCGTATTGACGGACCTTCATGTCTTAAAGTAATGGACTGTCGTTTCTTTTTGCTTATTTCAGCATAATATGGACTTGGTCCAAATAGGGTTATCTTCTGTATACCACCCCTACCTTGTCACAACACAACTGATTGGCTCAAACACATTAAGAAGAAAAGATCGGCTCTCGAGTGGGGCAGTGAGCTAAGGCACTGCATTGCACCTGTGCCACTAGAGATTCTGGGTACGAGTCCAGGCTCTGTCACAGCCGGCCGCGACCGCAAAATTGTCCCAGCGTCGTCTGGGGATATCCTTGTCCTATCGCGCACTAGCGACTCCTGTGGCAGGCCGGGCGCAGTGCACGTTGACACGGTCGCCAGGTGAACAGTGTTTCTCGGAGTTGCAGCGATGAGACAAGACGATAACTACCAATTGGATATCATGAAATTGGGGAGAATTTTTTTTTATTTATTTAAAGGAAAGAAATTACACCAATTACCTTTTAAGGGACACCTGGTAATTGAAATGCACTACCTCATGAAGCTGGTTGAGAGAATGCAAAGAGTGTGCAAAGCTGTCATCAAGGTAAAGGGTGGCTATTTGAAGAATCTCAAATTTAAAATATATTTAGACTTCTTTAACACTTTTTCGGTTACTACATGGTTCCATGTGTTATTTCATAGTTTTGCTTCATCATTATTCTACAACGTGAAAAACCCTGGAATGAGTAGGTGTCCAAACTAGTGGGCGTGTCCAAACTAGTAGGCGTGTCCAAACTAGTAGGTGTGTCCTAACTTTTGACTGGTACTGTATATCAGCTGTTATGACAGATGATGACATGGTTATGACCGTGTTACGACACTGAGTGTCAAATAAAGTGTTACCGAAAATAGCTTTTCATGCCAGGAGAGGCAGGCCTACCGTATCAGGCCAAATGGGTTCCGGAACGAAACAGTCAAGAACAGAGGAGGTGGATCCTGTTCCGGCAGGACACAGCTCAAATTAAGCACTGGATGCATCGTTAAAACAGTCCAACCTAAATTCCATCGCTAACGGGAAACCAGGCCCAGGCCATTAACGAGGGCTGTTATGAAGTTTGGTCGACTACCCATCAGTGCCATTCATTTGGACAGTTTTGGATTGGATTACCGTGAAAAACGGTCGCAGGGAATTTGACTGCGGTCGGGACTTGTGACTGCCGTTGTGGCGGTAATACAGTCACCACAACAGCCCTTAGCCTGGAGGTAGCAAACAGCCCCATCATACCTGACATGATAAAATAACAAAGGAGCCGTCTAAAGCCCAACAAGGCACGTGTCTAAAGCCCAACAAGGCACGTGTCTAAAGCCCAACGAGGCACGTGTCTAAAACCCAACGAGGCACGTGTCTAAAACCCAACGAGGCACCAGTCTAAAACCCAACGAGGCACCAGTCTAAAACCCCAAAAGGCACCAGTCTAAAACCCCAAAAGGCACCAGTCTAAAGCCCAACAAGGCACCAGTCTAAAGCCCAACAAGGCACCAGTCTAAAGCCCAACAAGGCACCAGTCTAAAGCCCAACAAGGCACCAGTCTAAAGTCCAACAAGGCACCAGTCTAAAGCCCAACAAAGCACCAGTCTAAAGCCCAACAAGGCTAGTATGCAGGTTAAGCAGATAACTCAGGCCTCAAAACCTTGACATAGGACTGGGTGATACGGCCAATATATAATTTTACAATATTTTTCAAATTTTTGGCAGTATTTGAACAATGACAGCTCTAAATATGTTTTATGAGTAGTGCTGTGCGTGACCCTAGAATGGCAACAAATGAATCCTGTGGTTTTAATTGGCTTTCTCTAATCTCATGGTTACCATACTCAACCAAACTAGGACCGAACTGACAGTGAAGTAGTCCAATTTGTGTAACTTTTCATTTAATTCAGCACCGCATCAAAATACCGTTATAGAAGATATTGTAAAAAAAAAAATCATACCATACATATGTATATTACCCATACTTTGACCCCGACTGTTCTAGGTTTCTCCAGAACATCTGAAATGTGTCTGGCAATGCAAGATTTATTCAGTGGTAAACGTTTTGACCTCCACGACATGCTTCTATCATGGAACAAGTCTCGGTTATAAAATAGATTTGATTTCAATCGCCCATCATTTACATTACGTTTTAGTCATTTAGCAAGACGCTCTTATGCATACATTTTCATACCATTTTTGTACTGATCAAGGCCTTGATTTAGGCCTAACAATTGTCTAGTTAAGATGAGATGCTCTACATCTCAAGTTATACACTGCTCAAAAAAATAAAGGGAGCACTAAAATAACACATCCTAGATCTGAATGAATGAAATATTCTTATTAAATATTTTTTTCTTTACATAGTTGAATGTGCTGACAACAAAATCACACAAAAATTATCAATTGAAATCAAATGTATCAACCCATGGAGGTCTGGATTTGGAGTCACACTCAAAATGAAAGTGGAAAACCACACTACAGGCTGATCCAACTTTGATGTAAAGTCCTTAAAACAAGTCAAAATGAGGCTCAGTAGTGTGTGTGTGGCCTCCACGTGCCTGTATGACCTCCCTACAACGCCTGGGCATGCTCCTGATGAGGTGGCGGATGGTCTCCTGAGGGATCTCCTCCCAGACCTGGACTAAAGCATCCGCCAACTCCTGGACAGTCTGTGGTGCAACGTGGCATTGGTGGATGGAGCGAGACATGATGTCCCAGATGTGCTCAATTGGATTCAGGTCTGGGGAACGGGTGGGCCAGTCCATAGCATCAATGCCTCCCTCTTGCAGGAACTGCTGACACACTCCAGCCACATGAGGTCTAGCATTGTCTTGCATTAGGAGGAACCCAGGGCTAACCGCACCAGCATATGGTCTCACAAGGGGTCTGAGGATCTCATCTCGGTACCTAATGGCAGTCAGGCTACCTCTGGCGAGCACATGGAGGGCTGTGCGGCCCCCCAAAGAAATGCCACCCCACACCATGACTGACCCACCGCCAAACCGGTCATGCTGGAGGATGTTGCAGGCAGCAGAACGTTCTCCACGGCGTCTCCAGGCTGTCACGTCTGTCACGTGCTCAGTGTGAACCTGCTTTCATCTGTGAAGAGCACAGGGCGCCAGTGGCGAATTTGCCAATCTTGGTGTTCTCTGGCAAATGCCAAACGTCCTGCACTGAGTTGGGCTGTAAGCACAACCCCCACCTGTGGACGTCGGGCCCTCATACCACCCTCATGGAGTCTGTTTCTGACCGTTTGAGCAGACACATGCACATTTGTGGCCTGCTGGAGGTCATTTTGCAGGGCTCTGGCAGTGCTCCTCCTGCTCCTCCTTGCACAAAGGCGGAGGTAGCGGTCCTGCTGCTGGGTTGTTGGCCTCCTCCACGTCTCCTGATGTACTGGCCTGTCTCCTGGTAGCGCCTCCATGCTCTGGACACTACGCTGACAGACACAGCAAACCTTCTTGCCACATTTCGCATTGATGTACCGTCCTGGATGAGCTGCACTACCTGAGCCACTTGTGTGGGTTGTAGACTCCATCTCATGCTACCACTAGAGTGAAAGCACCACCAGCATTCAAAAGTGACCAAAACATCAGCCAGGATGCATAGGAACTGAGAAGTGGTCGTTTTTTTTTTTTCACCTGCAGAACCACTCCTTTATTGGGGGTGTCTTGCTAAATGCCTATAATTTCCACCTGTTGTCTATTCCATTTGCACAACAGTATGTGAAATGTATTGTCAATCAGTGTTGCTTCCTAAGTGGACAGTTTGATTTCACAGAAGTGTGATTGACTTGGAGTTACATTGTGTTGTTTAAGTGTTCCCTTTATTTTTTTTGAGCAGTGTATTTCTGTCCCAACAAAACTGTAATACATTTAGTACCAACCTGAGTACTTGTCGTCCAAGCCTAGGATCTTGTCATGGCCGGGGTCACCAAACTCAAGGTTGTGTCCCAGAAGGAAATCTGCCTTCAAGGTCAGGCTTCCTGGAGCTACAATGGTTAATACACCATCTTCAGAATCCACTGAAACACAAAAAAAAACTGTATTTATATTTGTCAGGGAATTAATACTCAAGTATAATAATCTAGTATTAATAATCTAGTATAATAATCTAGTATAATAATCTAGTATTAATAATCTAGTATTAATAATCTAGTATAATAATCTAGTATATTCTAGTATAATAATCTAGTAATAATAATAATCTAGTATAATAACCTAGTATTAATAATCTAGTATTAATAGTATAATCTATCATAATCTAGTATTAATAATCTAGTATAATAATCTAGTATTAATAATCTAGTATACTAATCTAGTATTAATAATCTAGTATTAATAGTATAGTATAATAATCTAGTATTAATAATCTAGTATAATAAAATAGAGTTTCCTAGAAAATAGCTTTATATGAAGGTTAGAAGTCATAAGGATGTGAGGAAGTATGAATATTAATCAAGCCATGTTTTCCTAGCCTTACTGACAGAAATGTTAATTGATAAAGCCAGTGACTGATGTGGTGTACTATGAATATTACAGAATATTCATAGTACCACCTGCCAGTAATTTCCAAGACAGTCTGCCACAATTAAAGGGATACTACGGGATTTTGGCATTTTGTAAAATTGTATTTATTTATCCGTTATTTTACCAGGTAAATTGACTGAGAACACGTTTTTGCAGCAACGACCCGGGGAATAGTTACAGGGGAGAGGAGGGGATGAATGAGCCAATTGTAAACTGGGGATTATTAGGTGACCGTGATGGTTTGAGGGCCAGATTGGGAATTTAGCCAGGACACCGGGGTTAACACCCCTACTCTTACCATAAGTGCCATGGGATCTTTAATGACCTCAGAGAGTCAGGACACCCGTTTAACGTCCCATCCGAAAGACGGCACCCTACACAGGGCAGTGTCCCCAATCACTGCTCTGGGGCATTGGGATATATTTTTTTTTAGACCAGAGGAAAGAATGCCTCCTACTGGCCCTCAACACCACTTCCAGCAGCATCTGGTCTCCCATCCAGGAACTGACCAGGACCAACCCTGCTTAGCTTCAGAAGCAAGCCAGCGGTGGTATGCAGGGTGGTATGCTGGGTGGTATGCTGCTGGCAAATGACTGGAAGTCTACAGGTATTTTATTTTTAACCTTTATTTAACGAGGCAAGTCAGTTAAGAACAAATTCTTATTTACAATGACGGCCTACCCCGGATGATGCTGGGCCAATTGTGTGCCACCCTATGGGACTCCCAATCACAGCCGGATGTGATTCATTATGTATGGATTAGGTATGTAGACTTCCAGCCATTGTGCTAACACTAGTTAGCATTGGCTCGGGAAGGTACCACTAACTTCCTTCATACTGGACACAGAGACATGAAAATTGTATCCACAAGTTTATCTGACTCTGGGGAAGTAGTGCCAAAATCCCAAAGTATCCCTTTAAAGGCCTTCTGAGTGAACTAATACTCTGCTGCCCTCTAGTGGAGAGTGTGATGCATGACAGTACATGAGTCAGTGGCTGCCTCCCTGCATAATTCAGAGCCATATGGGGCCCTGGTCAAAAGTTGTGAACTATCTCGGGTTCACAACTTGTTCGGGCCAAACGCTACACCACGCTCGCGGACGTTAGTTTCTTTTCTGCAATGAGTGAATCCCCGAGCTGGCAAGGTAAAAATCTGTCATTCTGACCCTGAGCAAGGCAGTTAATCCACTGTTACGTGCAGAAGACACATTTCAGTTGGACAACTGACTAGGTATCTCCCTTTCCGAGAGTCTTCCCGGACCCTTCACCGAATGCCAACATATTCGAGGCAGTCTGATTTCTCCAGAAACCAATGGGTTTGGCCAGAGCCAGTCACACAGGTGGGTAAAGCTGCGTTTTTTTTAAAAATCAGTCATTGGCTTTGATACTCTGATTGGTTAGAGACGACCAAAAGCGTTGAGGACTTTGTTTTGTACAAAACGGCCCTCGTGCCCCTTGAAAAACCACAAACGACTTCAATGACGTCAGGCTCAGACTGAAGTATGTAGCGAACGACAGCAGAAAAAAATGATTTAGTGTGAGTCGTCAGACTAGAATAGGGCACCATTTGAGACGTAGCCTTAATTGGTCTTTGGAGAGGAGGTTTAGTTAAGGCAGTAGCCAATGTTAATGACGAGATCCCATCTGCTGCCATCGATGAGAAACCAAGACGCCTAGTAAAGTGTTTCTATGATGTTTCCTGTATGTCATATTCAAGTCTTTCCTGAATTGCCACCTCCTCAAAACACATTGGAAGGAAGGACCCCTGACATTTTTTCTCCAATATTGGTGAGGAGGCGAGGCGATTGGATGTGATGTAATCACAGGAAGTCAAATTGGTACAGAGCCACTTCCGGCATCTTACCTAATAAGTCATTTCCTGACTGATAGTTTTTAAAACTATTTTTTTTCTTACACATGTGTTCCTCAAAGATTATATAGTGAAAACAACTGTTTAAGCATAGCGAGGTTCTCCAGTAAAATGTCTATGTGGGGACATATTGTTTGTGTCCATTTCTATGTCTGGCATTTTTTTGGTCTGTAGCTACATGAACTTGATGATCCCCCTCTTCAGCGTGTTAGAAAGTGGTCACCATTAGTTCCCACCCTACAACTGGTCTAGTAAACAAAATTCTGTAGTGAATGAATACAGTTGTTCCTGTATTTCATATTTGACCATCTGCTCTCATACAGGAAACGTTAAAACCAGAGCACAAAGATCAGGAACGTCATTATCATGCATGTTGCCCTCTAGAGAATAGATCAACGTTTGAGCCCTTACACTTGACAGGTTGAGGATTCTGTTGTTTTCTTCTTGGCATCTTCCGGTCAGCCTCTCTCTTCTGCCACCTCTTCTGAAAGACCACTGGAACTATCAGCTCATTCTGTTTTTATCCATGAAACCGCTTCTCCAGTGGTTCTAATAGTCACACAAACACAGATACATATCGATGACAATCAACCAGATATGACAATGCATTTTCAAGCAATTAGCCCAAGCTATCTCTATTGCCCTGGTATGGGCATTTATTAGTTAGCTACCTAGCTAGCAAACTACACGTGAGATACACGGACCTGCCAGCTCCACACCAATGATTAAAATGCCATTTTAAACAACTAGATGGCTTGATAAGTAGAGTATGATAATGCAGGCAGATCGAATCGCTGGCTATCGTGTGGATGTTGTTGCAGCTTGCTCCTGGCCCTTAATGATCCTTTGTAGACAGCTAGCCAGCTGGTTAATGATGTTAGGCTAACGAATACACAACGTTACCAGGCTAATTTGTCTGGAAGAGCAAACAAAACAATAACGTGAGAATTATAGCTAGCCAATGTTAGATATGTATGTCCGGTTTGTTATATATGAAGTACTCTGAAAGCGTGATAGTTAATAATAGCGTGAAGGTTAACATTAGTAGCTAGTGAGCTAAACAGCAAGTACAGTATGTGCTAAATTAGCCAGCTAGCTAACGTTAGCTATCAAGCTACCTTTTATTTACAAAGCTACATTTAGTAAATAACCCTCTCGATTGTAGCCAGTAAAGCTCCATGTACCCGTGCATAAACGAGACCTAAATTACCGTGTCTATATATCCGCCATTTCTTTATCTGCAGCGGCGACAAAGAAAGGCAATTAATATTGTTTTTCATAACTTAATTGTTTTTTTTATTTCCATTGTATACATTCGCTTCCGCTGTTGTACGTATTTCCGCTTCCTAAATTAATTTCCGGTCGTCTGAGTCATGGTACTTGTAGTTATTTATTGTTTCTAATCATTTTAGCCATGTGAAATGTATATTTTTGTGTATTTCATGTGCTGTGACAGGAGAAGAAGACATTTATTATTATTAGAAGAAGACGTTATTATATTCTTATACATTCTTATTCAATGTCTTAAAAATGTATGTTGGGGAATTTATCAAGATCGCACATTTTAACCTATTTTATGGGGAAGTTTGAGGTTAAGCCTGATGGTTGCAGACTTCTACGCTACATTTTTGGGCAATTGCGTGACACTTAATGTTTAACCCATTTGAAAACGAATGAATGAGGCTGTGTTGTAACGTTTGACGAGGCTGAGATATTTATGAATCGGAGAGTGATCCCATCGGTCTATGTCACTAGAGCGTGCCACCCGCAGGCAGCCGGACGGTTGCACCCACCCTCCCCAATATGAACCAACAGGCGCCTGCGAGTGAAATAACGGGGATGCTCGCTCTACAAAGGGTAGGGGGATCTCCTCCGCAGCGTCATACGTCACTGCCCTGGGGCATTGGGATATTTTTTTTAGACCAGAGGAAAGACTCCTACTACTGGCCCTACTGGCCCTCCAACACCACTTCCAGCAGCATCTGGTCTCCCATCCAGGAACTGACCAGGACCAACCATGCTTAGCTTCAGAAGCAAACCAGCAGTGGTATGCTGGGTGGTATGCTGCTGGCAAATGAGGTGGAATATGTAATAACCTCGCCACTCCCGGCACTGCTGCCTTGGTCAGACCCCCTAATTAATAATAGACCGTCCGTGTGATGATACGGTGTCAAGCCTGTAAAACGAGGCGTTGAATGGTGCCGCTTTCGATGCGTCTCAAAGGGTTTCTTTAAATATGAAATAAGTGTTGACTTTTCTCCCCGCAAAATTGTTCAGCATATAATCTGAAATAATATAATATAAAATAATATATAAAATAAATAATAAATAATAATATATAATAAATAATAAAATAATATAATATGATAAAATGTTCAGCATATAATCTGAAATAATATAAAATAATATATAAAATAAATAATAATATATAATAAATAATAAAATAATATAATATGATAACATTTTCAGCATATAATCTGAAATAATATATAATAAATAATAATATAATATGATAAAATGTTCAGCATATAATCTGAAATAATATAAAATAATATATAAAATAAATAATAATATATAATAAATAATAAAATAAGATAATATGATAAAATGTTCATCATATAATCTGAAATAATATAAAATAATATATCAAATAAATAATAAATAATAATATATAATAAATAATAATATAATATGATAACATTTTCAGCATATAATCTGAAATAATATAATATAAAATAATATATATAATAAATAATAATATATAATAAATAATAAAATAATATAATATGATAAAATGTTCAGCATATAATCTGAAATAATATAATATGTTTTCTAGGCAATATATTATTGTCTATAAAACGGACCAACCTCAACAGTTTTTTTCGTGATATTTTAAAACGGGGCAAACATATATTTTTACCCAACTCTCTGTCCATAGCCTACTGTATATAACAAGGTTGGTTATGTATTGGGATGTTTATGTATTCCGGGTTGGTTGAATTTACATATCAATGAGGTTTTATGCCATTGGTCCTGCTTGCACCAGTCTAAAACCCAATGAGGCACCAGTCTAAAACCCAATGAGGCACCAGATTCCAAGAACACAGGATGAGATGTTACTATCCTTTGTGCAAGCACTTCCAAGAGTTAATGAACAGTGAGCGTGGTGGTGAAATTTGGGGAGCGCATCGTCAGTAGTGTACCTTTGGTTCCTAGGGTGTTTCGGCCTTTCACACTATACACCCTCCCCAAAGGCGGCCAGCGACAGGGTGATCAATCCTACGCTTGCGTCCCATTCCCAATTAGTCATAGGAGTTGCCTTGTTGTTGATAGCCAACATCCCATGGGACTATGCATGGCAGGGGCGTCCTCCTCCCTGAGTCAAGCATTGTTGACCGCATACCTCCTGGCCCTCTCACTTCAGGGCCCGCCCACCAGTCTAAAACCCAATGAGGCACCAGTCTAAAACCCAATGAGGCACCAGTCTAAAACCCAATGAGGCACCAGTCTAAAACCCAATGAGGCACCAGTCTAAAACCCAATGAGCCACCAGTCTAAAACCCAATGAGGCACCAGTCTAAAACCCAATGAGGCACCAGTCTAAAACCTGCTTGCAGATAAGGGGAGATCACGAATTCTTCACAGCCTGATGTTAATATGCAACTTTCTGAAATACGGTGTTCTATTTTCATATTCACAATGTTTACTGTGTGTGTGTGTGTGTGTGTGTGTGTGTGTGTGTGTGTGTGTGTGTGTGTGTGTGTGTGAGAGAGATGTTTTCACAAGTGGACAAAACATTAAGAACACCTGCTCTTTCCATGTCATAGACTGACCAGGTGAATCCAGGTGAAAGCTATGATCCCTTATTGATGTCACTTGTTAAATTTGCTTCAATCAAATACAAATCAAATTTTATTTGACACATGCGCCGATTACAACAAGTGTAGGACCAACCCTGCTTAGCTTATTGTGAAATGCTTACATACAAGCCCTTAAACAACAGAAGAAGAGTTAAGAAATATTGACCAAAAATACTAAAGTCAAAAATGATAAAAAGTAACACAATAATGAGGCTATATGCAGGGGGTACCAGTAATCTGTGGAGGTACAGGTCATTTGTACATGTAAGTAGGGGTGAAGTGACTATGCATAGTTAAACAGCAAGTAGCTACAAAACAATTGCAATGCGGTAGCAGATAAAACAGTCTATGACTTGGGTGACTGGAGTCTCTGACAATTTTATGGGCTTTCCTCTGACACCACCTATTCTGTAGGTCCTGGATGGAAGGACGCTTGGCCTCAGTGATGTACTGGGCCGTTCGCACTACCCTCTGTAGTGCCTTACAGTCAGATGCTGAGCAGTTGCCATACCAGGCGGTGATGTAACCGGTCAGGATGGTCTCGATGGTGCAGCTGTAGAACTTTTTGAGGATCTGGGGACCCATGCCAAATCTTTTCAGTCTCCCGAGGGGCAAAAGGTTTAGTCGTGTCCTCTTCACAATTGTCTTGGTGTGTTTTGACCATGATAGTTTGTTGGTGATGTGGACACCAAGGAACTTAACTCTCGACCCTCTCCACTACAGCCCCGTGAATGTTAATGGGGGCCTGATCGGCCCGCCTTTTCCTGTAGTCCACGATCAGCTCCTTTGTCTTGCTCACATTGAGGGAGAGGTTGTTGTCCTGGCACCACACGGCTAGTTCTCTGACCTCCCTATAGGCTGTCTCATGGTTGTCAGTGATCAGGCCTACCACTGTTGTGTGTTCAGTAAACTCAATGATGGTGTTGGAGTCGTGTTTGGCCACGCAGTCGTGGGTGAACAGGTAGTACAGGAGGGGACAAAGTACACACCCCTGAGGGGCCCCAGTGTTGCGGATCAGCGTGGCAGACGTGTTGTTACCTACCCTCACCACCTGGGGGCAGCCCGTCAGGAAGTCCAGGATCCATTTGCAGAGGGAGGTGTTTATCCCAGGGTCCTTAGCTTAGTGATGAGCTTTGTGGGCACTATGGTGTTGAACTCTGAACTGTAGTCAATTAACAGCATTCTCACATAGGTGTTATTTTTGTCCAGGTGGGAAAGGGCAGTGTGAAGTGCAATAGAGATTGGATCGTCTGTGGATCTGTTAGGGTGGTATGTGAATTGGAGTGGGTCTAGGGTTTCCGGGAGGATGCTGTTCATGTGAACCATGACCAACCTTTTAAAGCATTTCATGGCTACTGCCGTGAGTGCTACCGGGAGGTAATCATTTAGGGGAGAAGACAGGTTAAAGAAGGATTTTTAATTATTGAGACATGGATTGTGTGTGTGTGCCATTCAGAGGGTGAATGGGCAAGACAACATATTGAAGTGTCGTTGAACGGGGTTTGGTAGTAGGTGCCAGGAGCACCGGTTTGTGTCAAGAACTGCAACGCTGCTGGGTTTTTCATGCTCAAGTTTCCTGTTTGTTTCAAGAATGGTCCACCACCCAAAGGACATCCAGCCATCCAGCCTTGACACAACTGTGGAAAGTTATCCCTGGGGAACGCTTTCAACACCTTGTAGAGTGCATCCCTGGGGGCGCTTTCAACACCTTGTGTCAACATGGAGTCAACATGGGCCAGCATCCCTGTGCCAGCAACGCTTTCAACACCTTTGTCAACATGGACCAGCATCCCTGGGGAAGTCAACACCTTGGGCCAGCATCCCTGTGGAACGCTTTCAACACCTTGTAGAGTCAGTCAACATGGAACGGGCCAGCATCCCTGTGGAACCTTTCAACACCTTGTAGAGTCAACATGGGGGCCAGCATCCCTGTGGAACGCTTTCAACACCTTGTAGAGTCAACATGGGCCAGCATCCCTGTGGAACACTTTCAACACCTTGTAGAGTCAACATGGACCAGCATCCCTGTGGAACGCTTTCGACACCTTTTGTATATTGTTGTGAATTGTTAGGTATTTCTGCACTATTTGAGCTAGAAACACAAGCATATACAGTGGTGCAAAAAAGTATTTAGTCAGCCACCAATTGTGCAAGTTCTCCCACTTAAAAAGATGAGAGAGGCCTGTAATTTTCATCATAGGTACTACACCCGCAATAACATCTGCTAAACAAATACAATTGGATTTGATTTAGAGTCCATGCCACGACAAGTTGAGGCTGTTCTGAGGGCAAAAGGGGGATGTGCTGGTTATTGCTGTAAGACCGTGTTGGCTAGCATGCTCTAATTATAATGTTCACATTAGCTCCCTGCTCATTCATAGTTATTTCCATGCCAACAGATGAATCACGAATCTACAACCATCAACATACTGTTGACCTTCACATCTAATGTGCTTCCTTATGTCTTTAGTCAGAATAAACACCAATCAACTGGGCTCGCTGGCTCTTGATAAACACAACAGTAGAGAGATCACATCTCTTACACAGCCTATATCTCTCTATTCCGCCCTAAAGCCTTGATAAGAGGCCAAAGTTGGCAGCATTTTTACAAGCTATGCCTTTAATGACCCCTTTGTCATGACACCTTCTTACAAAAAGGGGATGAGCATCCTTTGGACAGTTGCTTGTTATGTAATAACCCATCTGTCATTAACATTATATGGGTCATCATTAAAGCTAGGACCATAGCCTCATAACATTAGAGGGGTCATCATTAAAGCTAGGCCCAGAGCCTCATAACATTAGATGGGTCATCATTAAAGCTAGGACCATAGCCTCATAACATTAGAGGGGTCATCATTAAAGCTAGGACCATAGCCTCATAACATTAGAGGGGTCATCATTAAAGCCAGGCCCAGATCCTCATAACATTAGATGGGTCATCATTAAAGCCAGGCCCAGATCCTCATAACATTAGAGGGGTCATCATTAAAGCTAGGCCCAGATCCTCATAACATTAGATGGGTCATCATTAAAGCTAGGACCATAGCCTCATAACATTAGAGGGGTCATCATTAAAGCTAGGACCATAGCCTCATAACATTAGAGGGGTCATCATTAAAGCCAGGCCCAGATCCTCATAACATTAGAGGGGTCATTAAAGCTAGGCCCAGATCCTCATAACATTAGATGGGTCATCATTAAAGCCAGGCCCAGATTCTCATAACATTAGAGGGGTCATCATTAAAGCCAGGCCCAGAGCCTCATAACATTAGATGGGTCATCATTAAAGCCAGGCCCAGATCCTCATAACATTAGATGGGACCATAGCCTCATAACATTAGAGGGGTCATCATTAAAGCTAGGACCATAGCCTCATAACATTAGAGGGGTCATCATTAAAGCCAGGCCCAGATCCTCATAACATTAGAGGGGTCATCATTAAAGCTAGGCCCAGATCCTCATAACATTAGATGGGTCATCATTAAAGCCAGGCCCAGATCCTCATAACATTAGAGGGGTCATCATTAAAGCTAGGCCCAGATCCTCATAACATTAGATGGGTCATCATTAAAGCTAGGACCATAGCCTCATAACATTAGAGGGGTCATCATTAAAGCTAGGCCCATAGCCTCATAACATTAGAGGGGTCATCATTAAAGCCAGGCCCAGATCCTCATAACATTAGAGGGGTCATCATTAAAGCTAGGCTCATAACAGATAGAGGGTCATCCTAGGACCATAACATTAGATGGGTCATCATTAACATTAAAGCCAGGCCCAGATTCTCATAACATTAGAGGGGTCATCATTAAAGCCAGGCCCAGAGCCTCATAACATTAGAGGGGTCATCATTAAAGCCAGGCCCAGATCCTCATAACATTAGAGGGGTCATCATTAAAGCCAGGCCCAGATTCTCATAACATTAGATGGGTCATCATTAGATGGGTCAGGCTCATAACAGAGGGTCATCATTAAAGCCAGGCCCAGATCCTCATAACATTAGAGGGGTCATCATTAAAGCCAGGCCCAGATCCTCATAACATTAGATGGGTCATCATTAAAGCCAGGCCCAGAGCCTCATAACATTAGATGGGTCATCATTAAAGCCAGGCCCAGAGCCTCATAACATTAGATGGGTCATCATTAAAGCCAGGCCCAGAGCCTCATAACATTAGATGGGTCATCATTAAAGCCAGGCCCAGAGCCTCATAACATTAGATGGGTCATCATTAAAGCCAGGCCCAGATCCTCATAACATTAGATGGGTCATCATTAAAGCCAGGCCCAGAGCCTCATAACATTAGATGGGTCATCATTAAAGCTAGGACCATAGCCTCATAACATTAGAGGGGTCATCATTAAAGCTAGGACCATAGCCTCATAACATTAGATGGGTCATCATTAAAGCCAGGCCCAGAGCCTCATAACATTAGATGGGCCATCATTAAAGCTAGGACCATAGCCTCATAACATTAGATGGGTCATCATTAAAGCTAGGCCCAGAGCCTCATAACATTAGATGGGTCATCATTAAAGCCAGGCCCAGATCCTTATAACATTAGATGGGCCATCATATGAATCAGGTAGTGAGGTTGTAATGGTAAACCATGTACTGTATGTCTCTAATAATAACTATTTTTTGTGTCCCAAATGGCACCCTATTCCCTTATATAGTGCACTACTTTTGACCAGAGTCTCATAGGCCTTGGTCAAAAGTAGTGCACTATATAGGGGAATAGGGTGCTGTTTCTGACAGTACCCCCCCCCCCCAAAGGTGCGGACGCCGACCTCAGACTGGGGACCCTTGCAGCGGGCCCCGAATAGACAGGAGACTCCGGCAGCGCCTGAGTGAAGGGCGACTCTGGCAGCTCCTGGCTGACGGACGACTCTGGTGGCTCCTGACTGATGGGTGGCTCTGGCGGCTCCTGCCTGACGGGCGGCTCTGGCGGCTCCTGACTGACGGGTGGCTCTGGCGGCTCCTGACTGACGGGCGGCTCTGGCGGCTCCTGACTGACGGGCGGCTCTGGCGGCTCCTGCTTGACGGGCGGATCTGGTGGCTCCTGCTTGACGGGCGGCTCTGGCGGCTCCTGACTGACGGGCGGCTCTGGCAGCGCTGGACAGGAGGGAGACTCTGGCAGCGCTGGACAGGAGGGAGACTCTGGAAGCGCTGGACAGGAGGAAGCACCTGGAGGGAGGAGACGGAGAGACAGCCTGGTGCGTGGGACTGCCACTGGATGGACCAGACCGTAGAGGCGCACTGGAGGTCTTGAGCACCGAGCCTGCACAACCTGTCCTGGCTGGATACTCCCTGTAGCCCGGCAAGTGAGGCGGGGTGGAACAGACCGCACAGGGCTGTGCTGGCGAACCGGGTGGACTGTGCTCTACCAGCCACTGTTCACAGCAATAGTCTGACCAGGTTTTCTTTCTCCAGGTTAATGTACCTGAACCCATCTTTGACCAGGGTCGACTTTTTCAATAGTCGCACCTTGAAACCAATGGCTTCTCACCCGCCGCCTTCCCTTTAAGTACGTCCCCGTCATTGTCCAGTGTGTGCGATTAGCGTCCACTCGGCATGTAGAAGAGATCGGGCAAGGGTGTCTTGCTCTTCACTCACTGGGTTACCACCCTTGGAAGAGGGTGGGACTTTCTCTTCTCTTTGCTCACTGGGTTACTACCCGTGGAAGAGGGTGGGACTTTCTTTGCTCACTGGGTTACCACCCTTGGAAGAGGGTGGGACTTTCTCTTCTCTTTGCTCACTGGGTTACCACCCTTGGAAGAGGGTGGGACTTTCTTTGCTCACTGGGTTACCACCCTTGGAAGAGGGTGGGACTTTCTTTGCTCACTGGGTTACCACCCTTGGAAGAGGGTGGGACTTTCTTTGCTCACTGGGTTACCACCCTTGGAAGAGGGTGGGACTTTCTTTGCTCACTGGGTTACCACCCGTGGAAGAGGGTGGGGCTTTCTTTGCTCACTGGGTTACCACCCGTGGAAGAGGGTGGGACTTTCTTTGCTCACTGGGTTACCACCCTTGGAAGAGGGTGGGACTTTCTTTGCTCACTGGGTTACCACCCTTGGAAGAGGGTGGGACTTTCTGTTTCCCACTTCACCCGGCTGACTGTTTCCTGGTTCCCTAATCTGATGCTGACTGTTTCCTGGTTCCCTAATCTGATGCTGACTGTTTCCTGGTGTTCTAATCTGATGCTGACTGTTTCCTGGTGTCCTAATCTGATGCTGACTGTTTCCTGGTGTCCTAATCTGATGCTGACTGTTTCCTGGTGTCCTAATCTGATGCTGACTGTTTCCTGGTGTCCTAATCTGATGCTGTCAGTTTCCTATTCTGATGCTGTCAATTTACTAATCTGCTGCTGTCAATTTCCTATTCTGATGCTGTCAGTTTCCTAATCTGATGCTGTCAATTTCCTAATCTGATGCTGACTGTTTACTGGTGTCCTAATCTGATGCTGACTGTTTGCTGGTGTCCTAATCTGATGCTGTCAGTTTCCTAATCTGATGCTGTTTCTGAACTTCTCTTGAAGATCATCTATTCTCTCATGTAGTCAGCGACCACTGGCCGGAACTGGGTGGCCAGACCAACCCCACTCTCAGCGACACCAGCGTCCAGGAAGTCCTACAGGATGTTAGGATCAGCGGACAGGAAGTCTGTGCTCCCCAACACCAGCAGTGCCGCCACGACCTCGGAACCAGAAACCTGTGTGGGATTGGATGAGCAGCAGGACAGCCAATCAGACTGTGAAGGAGCTGGGGTTGGGGGTGCTGGGATGCTGCATGACACAAAGACATTCTCCTTGCGGTGAGTGTCTCTTGTCATATTTTTCTCAATTATTTATATATTGAGCCTATTTTCTTATTTTGCTATGTTTCAATACAAGTCAGTAATGTATCCCCTCAGTTAAGAGAAACCAGTCAGTTCTATACAAATTAATGTATCCCCTCAGTTAAGAGAAACCAGTCAGTTCGATACAAATTCAATCGATTACAGAGACAGAATGGGGGTAGGCCTCACCTCCGAGGTGCTGATGACAGGTTGCCCTATTCTGGGCAGCTGGCATCGAAACCCCCACACACGGGCCTGAATGCCAAACGTCTCTTCAAATGGAATGACAATGATTCTAAGCACATAGCCAACACAACACAGGAATGGCTTCAGGACAAGTCTCGGAATGTCCTTGAGTGGCCCAGCCAGAGCCCGGACTTGAACCCGCTCCGAACATCTCTAGAGAGAGCTGAAAATAGCTCTGCAGCGACACTCCCCATCCAACCTGACATGAGAGGATCTGCAGAGAAGAATGGGAGAAACTCCCCAAATAAAGGTCTGCCAAGATGTCATACCCAAGAAGACTTGAGGCTGTAATCGCCGCCAAAGGTGCTTCAACAAAGTACTGAGTAAAGGGTCTGAATACTTATGTAAATGTCATATTTAAGTTTTTATTTTATTTTTATAAATATGCAAACATTTCTGAAAACCTGTTTTTGCTTCATTATGTTCTATTGTGTGTAGATTGATGAGGGGGGGGGGGGACTATTTAATCCCTTTTAGAATAAGGCTGAAATGTAATTAAAAAATGTGGTAAAAGTCTGAATACTTTCTGAATGCTCTGTAGATATCATTTCAACATCCTTCTCTGACTCAGTTATTCCTTTGATGCAATCTGCCCCATTTTATATATACAGTGGGTCAAAAAAGTATTTAGTCAGCCACCAATTGTGCAAGTTCTCCCACTTAAAAAGATGAGAGAGGCCTGTAATTTTCATCATAGGTACACTTAAACTATGACAGACAAAATGAGAGAAAAAAATCCAGAAAATCACATTGTGGATTTTTAATGAATTTATTTGCAAATTATGGTGTTTTACATAATAATAATAATAATACCGTAATACATGTCTGAAATGTAGCAGACCCATTCTTAATGTTTTTCACTGTTTTAGGGAACAAACGTTGAGGTGCGTGTGGAGATCGAGGCCCAACCTCGAGGTGCCCGCCAGTCCAGCCTGAGTAGTGTCTTGTCCATCCGCAGCCTATCAGCCGAGTCCCTGGACCGCACCCACTCAATAGGCCATGCACACTTGCAAGATCACCTTGGCCACTCCCACTCCAGGGAACATCTGGACTCCGCCCACTCCCAGGAATACCTGTGTGCCTCTGAACATGAAGGAGAGGGAGGAGAAGAGGGAGGAAGAGACAGAGGAAGCAGGGACCACCTGCCTGTTTGAGTCGGACAATATCTGTGCTCCGCCTACTCTGTAGACTACACCCTGCTTCCATTACAGGCTCCTCCCACCAGCTCCACCCTCTGAGGAAGAGAAGGGGGACATGGGGAGAGAGAGAGGAGGGAGAAATTGAAATAGAGAATGAAAGAGAGAGTGTGTGTGTGAAAGAGAAAGTCTCTGGGTGAGGGAGGGAGGGAGGGAGGGAGAGAGAGAGAGAGCAACGCAAGGATGGACAGAAAACATCGACACAAACCAGAAATGACTGAACTGTTGATTGATTAGTTTAGGTGGCTGTTAACCTCCATTTTATTTTACTGTTGTCCTTTCAGCAGATGCTGCTTCCCCAGATGCTGACCCTGGTCTACTTGAAATGATTATTACCAAGCCTTTACCCACGTATTTATAGTGGGTTTACGGTTTATCTGAGTGTTTGCAGATACAGTTAGTGTTAACTTGATTTTATGCAGACAGACAGACAGCAGGCAGGCAGACAGACAGACAGACAGACAGACAGACAGACAGACAGACAGACAGACAGACAGACAGACAGACAGTCCAGGCAGACAGGCAGGCAGACAGACAGTAAAGACAGACAGACAGACAGACCAGGCAGACAGGCAGACAGACAGACAGTCCAGGCAAGCAGACAGGCAGACAGACAGACAGACAGACAGACAGACAGACAGGCAGGCAGGCAGGCAGGCAGGCAGGCAGACAGAGCTAGGGTTGGTCTGCTTTCAAAATGGAACCCTATTCACATGATATGGGACAAGGTGCCATTTGGGACCAAATCTTGACCTTCCCTGGCTTAGAACATCTCTCCTAGAGTTGCATGGTTCTGCTCCACACTCACTGTGTATCCAGGCGTTAAACACCTCAACACACACAGTCGCTATTGAACTGCAGTACTATTGCTGTCAACAAACAGGAATCACCACCCAGACCCAAACAGGAAACACAGGACTCACCACCCACACCCAAACAGGAAACACAGGACTCACCACCCAGACCCAAACAGGAAACGCAGGACTCATCACCCAGACCCAAACCAGAAACACAGAAATCACCACCCACACCCAAAGAGGAAACACAGGAATCACCACCCAGACCCAAACAGGAAACACAGGAATCACCACCCAGACCCAAACAGGAAACACAGGAATCACCACCCAGACCCAAACAGGAAACACAGGAATCACCACCCAGACCCAAACAGGAAACACAGGAATCACCACCCATACCCAAACAGGAAACACAGGAATCACCACACAGACCCAAACAGGAAACGCAGGAATCACCACACAGACCCTCTCATTTGATCATAGAGCAGCTCAGAAAAAAACCCAGAAAGATTCCTGAGTGTGAAATCCCATGTGAAGATGACCTCAGTAGAGACAGACAGCCATGGGACTGGACATGGTCAAATGCATTGTGATGCTAAGGGCCTTAACACAGCCGTGGTATAATGTGTTATATGGGCCTTAACACAGTCGTGGTATAATGTGTTATAAGGGCCTTAACACAGCCGTGGTATAATGTGTTATAAGGGCCTTAACACAGCCGTGGTATAATGTGTTATATGGGCCTTAACACAGTCGTGGTATAATGTGTTATAAGGGCCTTAACACAGCCGTGGTATAATGTGTTATGAGGGCCTTAACACAGCCGTGGTATAATGTGTTATATGGGCCTTAACACAGTCGTGGTATAATGTGTAATAAGGGCCTTAACACAGCCGTGGTATAATGTGTTATAAGGGCCTTAACACAGCCGTGGTATAATGTGTTATAAGGGCCTTAACACAGTCGTGGTATAATGTGTTATAAGTGCCTTAACACAGCAGTGGTATAATGTGTTATAAGGCCTTAACACAGCCGTGGTATAATGTGTTATAAGGGCCTTAACACAGTCGTGGTATAATGTGTTATATGGGCCTTAACACAGCCGTGTTATATGGGCCTTAACACAGCCGTGGTATAATGTGTTATATGGGCCTTAACACAGTCGTGGTATAATGTGTAATAAGGGCCTTAACACAGCCGTGGGATAACGTGTTATAAGGGCCTTAACACAGCCGTGGGATAACGTGTTATAAGGGCCTTAACAAACGTGGTATAATGTGTAATAAGGGCCTTAACACAGCCGTGGTATAATGTGTTATAAGGGCCTTAACACAGCCGTGGTATAATGTGTTATATGGGCCTTAACACAGCCGTGGTATAATGTGTAATAAGGGCCTTAACACAGCCGTGGTATAATGTGTTATAAGGGCCTTAACACAGCCGTGGTATAATGTGTTATAAGGGCCTTAACACACCCGTGGTATAATGTGTTATAAGGGCCTTAACACAGCCGTGGGATAATGTGTTATAAGAAACACAGCCGTGGTATAATGTGTTATAAGGGCCTTAACACAGCCGTGGGATAATGTGTTATAAGGGCCTTAACACAGCCGTGGTATAATGTGTTATAAGGGCCTTAAACACGTGGTATAATGTGTAATAAGGGCCTTAACACAGCCGTGGTATAATGTGTTATATGGGCCTTAACACAGCCATGGTATAATGTGTAATAAGGGCCTTAACACACGTGGTATAATGGTAATAAGGGCCTTAACACAGCCGTGGTATAATGTGTTATAAGGGCCTTAACACAGCCGTGGTATAATGTGTAATAAGGGCCTTAACACAGCCGTGGTATAATGTGTAATAAGGGCCTTAACACAGACCGTGGTATAATGTGTTATAAGGGCCTTAACACAGCAGTGGTATAATGTGTTATCAGGGCCTTAACACAGCCGTGGTATAATGTGTTATAAGGGCCTTAACACAGTCGTGGTATAATGTGTTATATCTTAACACAGCCGTGTTATATGGGCCTTAACACAGCCGTGGTATAATGTGTTATATGGGCCTTAAACAGTCGTGGTATAATGTGAATAAGGGCCTTAACACAGATAACGTGTTATAAGGGCCAAACAGCCGTGGGATAACGTGTTATAAGGGCCTTAACAAAGCCGTGGTATAATGTGTAATAAGGGCCTTAACACAGCCGTGGTATAATGTGTTATAAGGGCCTTAACACAGCCGTGGTATAATGTGTTATATGGGCCTTAACACAGCCGTGGTATAATGTGTAATAAGGGCCTTAACACAGCCGTGGTATAATGTGTTATAAGGGCCTTAACACAGCCGTGGTATAATGTGTTATAAGGGCCTTAACACAGCCGTGGTATAATGTGTTATAAGGGCCTTAACACAGCCGTGGGATAATGTGTTATAAGAGCCTTAACACAGCCGTGGTATAATGTGTTATAATAACACAGCCGTGGGATAATGTGTTATAAGGGCCTTAACACAGCCGTGGTATAATGTGTTATAAGGGCCTTAACACAGCCGTGGTATAATGTGTAATAAGGGCCTTAACACAGCCGTGGTATAATGTGTTATATGGGCCTTAACACAGCCATGGTATAATGTGTAATAAGGGCCTTAACACAGCCGTGGTATAATGTGTAATAAGGGCCTTAACACAGCCGTGGTATAATGTGTTATAAGGGCCTTAACACAGCCGTGGTATAATGTGTAATAAGGGCCTTAACACAGCCGTGGTATAATGTGTAATAAGGGCCTTAACACAGCCGTGGTATAATGTGTTATAAGGGCCTTAACACAGCCGTGGTGTAATGTGTTATATGGGCCTTAACACAGCCGTGGTATAATGTGTAATAAGGGCCTTAACACAGCCGTGGTATAATGTGTTATAAGGGCCTTAACACAGCCGTGGTATAATGTGTTATAAGGGCCTTAACACAGCCGTGGTATAATGTGTAATAAGGGCCTTAACACAGCCGTGGTATAATGTGTAATAAGGGCCTTAACACAGCCGTGGTATAATGTGTAATAAGGGCCTTAACACAGCCGTGGTATAATGTGTAATAAGGGCCTTAACACAGCCGTGGTATAATGTGTTATAAGGGCCTTAACACAGCCGTGGTATAATGTGTTATATGGGCCTTAACACAGCCATGGTATAATGTGTAATAAGGGCCTTAACACAGCCGTGGTATAATGTGTTATAAGGGCCTTAACACAGCCGTGGTATAATGTGTTATAAGGGCCTTAACACAGCCGTGGTATAATGTGTTATAAGGGCCTTAACACAGCCGTGGTATAATGTGTTATAAGGGCCTTAACACAGCCGTGGTATAATGTGTTATAAGGGCCTTAACACAGCCGTGGTATAATGTGTAATAAGGGCCTTAACACAGCCGTGGGATAACGTGTTAAATCATTGTGAATTTTAAGAGGAAAAAAACACGAATAAAGGTTTCACCATGAAGGACAAAACTTTGTCTGTCTAGTTGTATTTTATCAGTCACCTAATCTCATCCAGGCTAGTCCTAGGCTGTGTCCCAAGTTGCCCTATGGGTCCTGGTCTAACGTAGTGCACTATAGAGAATAGGGTGCCAGGCTTAAAACCTTCCAACTCCAGTCTGGACCTCCAAGCCAGTTCCACTGCATTTCATCATTGTTCCCCTCTAATCAGGGACTGATTTAGACCTGGGACACCAGGTGGGTGATTCGCCTCTAATCAGGGACTGATTTAGACCTGGGACACCAGGTGGGTGATTCCCCTCTAATCAGGGCCTGATTTAGACCTGGGACACCAGGTGGGTGATTCTCTTCTAATCAGGGCCTGATTTAGACCTGGGACACCAGGTGGGTGATTCCCCTCTAATCAGGGTCTAGACCTGGGACACCAGGTGTATGATTCCCCTCTAATCAGGGACTGATTTAGACCTGGGACACCAGGTGGGTGATTCCCCTCTAATCAGGGACTGATTTAGACCTGGGACACCAGGTGGGTGATTCCCCTCTAATCAGGGACTGATTTAGACCTGGGACACCAGGTGGGTGATTCCCCCCCTCTAATCAGGGACTGATTTAGACCTGGGACACCAGGGGGTTGATTCCCCTCTAATCAGGGACTGATTTAGACCTGGGACATCAGGTGGGTGATTCCCCTCTAATCAGGGACTGATTTAGACCTGGGTCACCAGGTGGGTGATTCCCCTCTAATCAGGGTCTAGACCTGGGACACCAGGTGTATGATTCCCCTCTAATCAGGGACTGATTTAGACCTGGGACACCAGGTGGGTGATTCCCCCTCTAATCGGGGACTAATTTAGACCTGGGACACCAGGTGGGTGATTCCCCCTCTAATCAGGGACTGATTTAGACCTGGGACACCAGGTGGGTGATTCCCCTCTAATCAGGGACTGATTTAGACCTGGGACATCAGGTAGGTGATTCCCCTCTAATCAGGGACTGATTTAGACCTGGGACACCAGGTGGGTGATTCCCCTCTAATCAGGGACTGATTTAGACCTGGGACACCAGGTGGGTGTAATTAATTAGTGAGGTAGAACAGAAAACCAGCAGGTTACTGACCCAGTAAGGTGGAGTTGAGGATCCCTGCCCTATACTATAAATATAGCATGAAACATTTGACTTCTATAACATATGTATTAAAACACATGCGTTTACCTACAGACTAAAACATCGTTAATTAGTTACGTTGTGACCGACATTATTTCCACTGGTCTGAACAAAGTGTAGTAGGGTTGCACGCCCTGGCCTTAGAGCTTTTTATGTCTTTTTTTTGGTTTGGTCAGGATGTGATTTAGGGTGGGCGTTCTATGCTATTTTTTCTATGTTTTTGTATTTCTTTGTTTTGGCCGGGTATGGTTCTCAATCGGGGACAGCTGTCTATCGTTGGCTCTGATTAGGAATCATACTTAGGTAGCTTTTCCCCACAGGGGTTTTGTGGGTAGTTGTTTTCTGTTTTGTGTTTCTGCACCTGACAGGACTGTTTCGGTTTTCATTCATTCTCTTTGTTAATGTTGGTATTTGTTAATGTTGGTATTTAGTGTTCAGTTCATATAAACGTATGAACACTTGCCACGATGCACCTTGGTCCTCTCCATTCATCAGCCGTGACATAGGGACAGGAACAGGAGACACAGATAAGAGGGTACAGGGATCTCCTGTAATGACTGCTCATATTCAACAGAGGGCGCTGTGGCACTGATACTGATCCAGTCACTTCAGAATAGCGGTAGAGTTTGGCAAATTATATTATCTGCATCCAAGGACAGAACTTGATTTGGTCGAAGGTTATTATTGTTGAACTTAATTTGATACAGGGTATAGTTTTGATCATAAAGAGACCATGCAATTAGCATTCTATTATATAGTTGATGTGTAAGTTGATAGATTGGGTTAATTAAGGTCAATATGCCTACTAGGTTAAATAAATAATTATACGGTTACAGGACAGGTTATGTAGCCTAGAAAATAATTGCAAGAGTTGGCAGTGCTTGGTTATGGGTAACATAGACAAATGAAACAGGAAACGGTTACAGGGAAACGGTTACAGGACACGGTTACAGGACACGGTTACAGGGACACGGTTACAGGGACACGGTTACAGGACACGGTTACAGGACACGGTTACAGGGACACGGTTACAGGGACACGGTTACAGGGACACGGTTACAGGACACGGTTACAGGACACGGTTACAGGACACGGTTACAGGACACGGTTACAGGGACACGGTTACAGGACACGTTACAGGACACGGTTACAGGGACACGGTTACAGGACACGGTTACAGGACACGGTTACAGGACACGGTTACAGGACACGGTTACAGGACACGGTTACAGGGACACGGTTACAGGACACGGTTACAGGACACGGTTACAGGGACACGGTTACAGGGACACGGTTACAGGACACGGTTACAGGACACGGTTACAGGACACGGTTACAGGACACGGTTACAGGGACACGGTTACAGGACACGGTTACAGGACACGGTTACAGGGACACGGTTACAGGGACACGGTTACAGGGACACGGTTACAGGACACGGTTACAGGACACGGTTACAGGGACACGGTTACAGGGTCACGGTTACAGGACACGGTTACAGGGACACGGTTACAGGGACACGGTTACAGGGACACGGTTACAGGGAAACGGTTACAGGGACACGGTTACAGGGACACGGTTACAGGACACGGTTACAGGACACGGTTACAGAACACGGTTACAGGGACACGGTTACAGGACACGGTTACAGGACACGGTTACAGGACACGGTTACAGGGACACGGTTACAGGGACACGGTTACAGGGACACGGTTACAGGGAACACGGTTACAGGGACACGGTTACAGGGACACGGTTACAGGGACACGGTTACAGGGACACGGTTACAGGACACGGTTACAGGGACACGGTTACAGGGACACGGTTACAGGGACACGGTTACAGGACACGGTTACAGGACACGGTTACAGGACACGGTTACAGGGACACGGTTACAGGGACACGGTTACAGGGACACGGTTACAGGGACACGGTTACAGGGACACGGTTACAGGGAAACGGTTACAGGGACACGGTTACAGGGACACGGTTACAGGGAAACGGTTACAGGGACACGGTTACAGGGACAGGGTTACAGGACACGGTTACAGGGACACGGTTACAGGACACGGTTACAGGGACACGGTTACAGGGACACTGTTACAGGGAAACGGTTACAGGACACGGTTACAGGACACGGTTACAGGACACGGTTACAGGGACACGGTTACAGGGACACGGTTACAGGGACACGGTTACAGGGAAACGGTTACAGGGACACGGTTACAGGGACAGGGTTACAGGGACACGGTTACAGGGAAACGGTTACAGGACACGGTTACAGGACACGGTTACAGGGACACGGATACAGGACACGTTTACAGGGAAACTGTTACAGGGACACGGTTACAGAACACGGTTACAGGGTCACGGTTACAGGGACACGGTTACAGGACACGGTTACAGGGACACGGTTACAGGACACGGTTACAGGGAAACTGTTACAGGACACGGTTACAGGACACGGTTACAGGGACACGGTTACAGGGACACGGTTACGGGGACACGGTTACAGGACACGGTTACAGGGACACGGTTACAGGGACACGGTTACAGGGACACGGTTACGGGGACACGGTTACAGGGACACGGTTACAGAACACGGTTACAGGGACACGTTTACAGAGGACACGGTTACAGGACACGGTTACAGGGACACGGTTACAGGGACACGGTTACAGGGACACGGTTACAGGGAAACTGTTACAGGACACGGTTACAGGGACACGGTTACAGGGAAACTGTTACAGGACACGGTTACGGGGACACGGTTACAGGGACACGGTTACAGGGACACGGTTACGGGACACGTTCCCTGACTCAGACCTTTGCATGCAAACTGTCATGTTGTTGCAAGTTGGTCACTTGATTGACCAGATTTCTGGTCAAGGGATGATAGGTTTCAAATGTTTGTTTTGCTGTTTGTGACTTTGATTTTAAGAAGATTTTAGGCCCTCTAGTTTTTATTTTCTTAATGTTTTAAGTAATCCTAGCTACATAGTCCGGCTATGCACTAGTTTTTATAATTTCACAATATTCTATCAGATTTAAAGTTGTAGCTTCGGCTATAGGCTATCTACTCTTGTTCCATTCAAATTATACCACTGCGCCTTAAACACGTCACTCTTTGCTTCAAGCCACACCCCACCAAACGGAGCAAACGTACCACAAAGTCTGTTCAAGAACATACATGAGAGTTTGGGGGAAACGTGTCGTTCAGTACAAACCGTTCCGCAACGTAGCAAACGTTCGAGCGAATTGAACGCTCATTGAATCTACCCGCTAGCTGTGCAGCCTCTTGCTTTTATTCATCCACAATAGTTTGTCGTTGTCCATTTAGAAATTGAATTCCATATATAAGCTATGTCCATCAACATGGCCATAATTTAAACTATTTAAAAAACAAACTAGCTAGATCAGGTATTGGGTAACGCTAATGGGGGTGGGGCCACACAACATCTGAACTCCTCATGAGGGGCGCAGAAAGCGCTGACATGGGCTCATTGAGTATTATTTAACATGGGCTCATTGAGTATTATCTAACATGGGCTCATTGAGTATTATCTAACATGGGCTCACTGAGTATTATCTGACATGGGCTCATTGAGTATTATCTGACATGGGCTCATTGAGTATTATCTAACATGGGCTCACTGAGTATTATTTAACATGGGCTCATTGAGTATTATCTGACATGGGTTCACTGAGTATTATCTAACATGGGTTCACTGAGTATTATCTAACATGGGCTCATTGAGTATTATCTAACATGGGCTAATTGAGTATTATCTAACATGGGCTGAGTATTATCTAACATGGGCTCACTGAGTATTATCTAACATGGGCTCATTGAGTATTATCTGACATGGGCTCACTGAGTATTATCTAACATGGGCTCCCTGAGTATTATCTAACATGGGCTCACTGAGTATTATCTAACATGGGCTCATTGAGTATTATCTAACATGGGCTCATTGAGTATTATCTAACATGGGCTCATTGAGTATTATCTAACATGGGCTCATTGAGTATTATCTAACATGGGCTCATTGAGTATTATCTAACATGGGCTCATTGAGTATTATCTAACATGGGCTCATTGAGTATTATCTAACATGGGCTCACTGAGTATTATCTAACATGGGCTCACTGAGTATTATCTGACATGGGCTCATTGAGTATTATCTGACATGGGCTCATTGAGTATTATCTAACATGGGCTCACTGAGTATTATCTAACACGGGCTCATTGAGTATTATCTAACATGGGCTAATTGAGTATTATCTAACATGGGCTCACTGTATTATCTGACATGGGCTCATTGAGTATTATCTAACATGGGCTCACTGAGTATTATCTAACATGGGCTCACTGAGTATTATCTAACATGGGCTCACTGAGTATTATCTAACATGGGCTCACTGAGTATTATCTGACATGGGCTCATTGAGTATTATCTGACATGGGCTCATTGAGTATTATCTGACACAGTATTATCTAACATGGGCTCATTGAGTATTAACTAACATGGGCTCACTGAGTATTATCTAACATGGGCTCATTGAGTATTATCTGACATGGGCTCATTGAGTATTATCTAACATGGGCTCATTGCGTATTATCTGACATGGGCTCATTGAGTATTATCTAACATGGGCTCATTGAGTATTATCTGAGATGGGCTCATTGAGTATTATCTAACATGGGCTCATTGAGTATTATCTAACATGGGCTCATTGATTGACTATCAGTCACGGACATACAGTGGTGGAAAAAGTACTCTGTTCTCATACTTGAGTAAAAGTCAAGATCCCTTAATAGAAAATAACTCAAGTAAAAGTGAAAGATTCCCACTAAAATACTACTTGAGTAAAAGTCTAAAAGTATTTGGTTTTAAATATACTTAAGTATCAAAAGTAAAAGTATAAATAATTTCAAATTCTTTATATTAAGGAAACCAGATGCACTATTTTCTTGTTTTTTTAAAATGATTTAGGGATAGACAGGCGCACGCTCCAACTCTCAGACATAATTTACAAACAAAGCCTGTGTGTTTAGTGAGTCTTCCAGATCAGAGGCAGTAGGGATGACCTGGGATTTTCTCTTGATAAGTGCAGGAATTTGACTATTTTCCTGTGCTGCTAAGCCTTCAAAATGTAACTTGTACTTTTGGGTGTCAGGGAAAATGTATGGGGTAAAAAGTACATTATTTTCTTTATGAATGTAAGTGATGTAAAAGTAGTAAAAAAAATGTAATAGTAAAGTATAGATACCTCCAAAAACTACTTAAGTAGTACTTTAAAGTATTTTTACTTATGTACTTTACACCACTTTTGACCTAACAAGAGAAACTGCTGAAGCACAACTACATTTTGAAATGGTCCCTTGTGTATTATACTATTCTAGCAGTAATTTGAGACCTGACTGATTTGATTTGATCCCGGGGCCTTTAAAACGCGCGGTGCAGTTACCCATCTCTGAGCTAGATGATGTACACGATGTATTTTGCGCATAGGTTTACCCCGCCCGCATCCAATGTAGCATCCCTCCAGAAATGGGTGTGGCACACATTTCATTCGTGACCGCCCCCTATGTTCCGTCGTTCCTCGGTTCAGCAGTAGCCTACCGAAAAGCAACGGGGTTAAATGGAGGCTGCGTTGCCCATGCTTTCACTAGACCCTTGTTTCAGACAACGGGAGTTGGTCGGAACTAGGAAACACGGACATTTCTGACATGCTAAATGTTTGTAGTTATACACGTGCCGCGTTCAACGAATCAGCAATTCTGAGTTATCTGAGTTTCCTAGTTCCGACTGGATGTGAACGCCGCACAAATCCTATACCCGAGCAGTTCATTCCGCGCATCACTCACTCGTACTCGACTATTGTATGTAGGCTGGCTACTAGTCTACTGTTTATGTTTCGGAGCCAAAGCAAGCACAGGTTAAAGTAGGCTATCCACTTACCGCTGTCAGAGTTTATTTTACGCCTGCTACGCTGGGTTAGGCTACTGTCAGAGACACACCTAAAGCATGGATGCTCTGAAATCAGCTGGAAGAGCGATTATCAAGAGTCCCGGAGTTCCGCGGCACACATGGGGCACCTCCAAGCACGACAGTAAGTGTAGTATTCATGTCTACAGGATGTAGTTATATCGTTGCGCAGAAATGGTAACACGACAGCGCAATGCAACGAGACTAGGGAAAGGAAAGCGCTGACAATAGGCGATTTATGTAGCTGCCGTTCTATTCTCACCTCTCTTGTTGGTATAGGAAGTGAAGAACAGTTCAATTATGAGGTGTGATGTAAAATAATAGGTTGTAAGTGTGGCTATACAGTCGTGAATAGCAATAGTATAACGTTTTTAATTCCACATTATCAATTCAACACCTATTGCTTTCTTTTCTTTTTTCTGCCCGAGTGCACCAGGGAACTTGGCCACATTTCACATGTCCTAATGGTGTCCCAATGACTTGGGTTACCTAATTCCACCGTTCCCATAGTGAAAGCCCCATTGTCGGCTCATGTGTGATGAATCCGTTGTTTAAAGCATGTAAGCAACCGTAAGAGAGTATTCATACCCCTCGACTTATTTTCACATTTTGTTGTGTTTACAACCCACATTCAAATTAAATAGATGTTGTTTTTTCTCTCTCACCGATTTACACACAATACCCCATTAATGACAAAGTGAAAACATGTTTTTTAGACATTTTTTGCTCATTTAAAAAATATATAATACAGAAATATCTAATTTACATAAGTATTCACACCCCTGAGTCAATACTCTTTAGAAGCATCTTTGGCAGCAATTACAGGGGTGAGTCTTTCTGGGTAAGTCTCTAAGAGCTGTGAGTCTTTCTGGGTACGTCTCTAAGAGCTGTGAGTCTTTCTGGGTACGTCTCTAAGAGCTGTGAGTCTTTCTGGGTAAGACTCTAAGAGCTGTGAGTCTTTCTGGGTAAGACTCTAAGAGCTGTGAGTCTTTCTGGGTAAGACTCTAAGAGCTGTGAGTCTTTCTGGGTAAGTCTCTAAGAGCTGTGAGTCTTTCTGGGTACGTCTCTAAGAGCTGTGAGTCTTTCTGGGTAAGTCTCTAAGAGCTGTGAGTCTTTCTGGGTAAGACTCTAAGAGCTGTGAGTCTTTCTGGGTAAGACTCTAAGAGCTGTGAGTCTTTCTGGGTAAGACTCTAAGAGCTGTGAGTCTTTCTGGGTAAGACTAAGAGCTGTGAGTCTATCTGGGTAAGACTCTAAGAGCTGTGAGTCTTTCTGGGTCAGTCACTAAGAGCTGTGAGTCTTTCTGGGTCAGTCACTAAGAGCTGTGAGTCTTTCTGGGTCAGTCACTAAGAGCTTTGCACACCTGGATTGTACAACAATTATTATTTTCTAAATGATTCTTTGCTCTGTCAAATTGATGCCTGTATCTATTATTGCACACAGTGAGTCCATGCAACTTATTATGTGACTTGTTAAACACATGTTTACTCCTGAATTTATTTAGGCAACACCACCACCATAACAAAGGGGTTGAATACTTATTGTCTGAAGACATTTCAGCTTGTCATTTTTTATTAATTTCTGAACATTTGAAAAAACATAATTCCACTTTGACATTATGGGATGTGTGTAGCCCGGTGACAAAAAAATCATTTTAAATTCAGGCTGTTACACATCAAAATGTGGAAAAATAAATTCCTTTTGGGACATGTGAACTTTTATAACAAATTTCTATTCCATCCATTAATACCAATACCTTTGTTAAATTACGAGCCAAGTTGGTTTAGCCACGGAAAAATACAGGAACCTTTCCACTAGCCATGATTGGCTGAGATAATGAGCGGGCTGGATATGCCGGGAGATGAGTTTGGATTGGTCTGGCATGTAGCATGATTCTGTCTATAATGTGAGTTGCTCAGTATGTGTTGAGAGTTCTTTCTACCTCGTCGGGTTTTGAAAGATATGAAGTTAGCCATAGAGAAATACAAAGGTTTTGATACTTTTCTCAACAACATAGAGCCTGCTAAATTCAGGGCATCAATCGACAAATCTGTTGGGAAAAGTGATGGGCTACTTTCTGCCCACGCCACGGTCAGTGTGAACCGGAGTGACTTGACACAACGCTGGCACAAACAAGATGTAGCTACAAACAAAACTGAATTAAATGGTTCCAGTCTGCTGAGAAGTGTTCATCCATGTATATGGATAAGAGTCTAGCTTACATTTTCAAATATTATAAGTTTCTAATTTTGTCAGAAAGTCATTTTCATTGCAAGTGAAAGTGTACCGTTAACTAGCTAGCGAACGTTAGCTTGCTGGGTCGCCAGCTAACGTTTTATGTATGATCTGTGCAGTAATATTATTTGTATCTCAGAAAGCCATTTGCATGGCTAGTTATAGTCTAATGTTATCTAGCTAGCTAACATTGAACCTAGTTGGTTAGCTTTAGCTACCTGCAGATTTATTCTACAGCATTTCATGCATGGTGGCTAGCTATGACAATCTGGTTGTACTGTAGCTATGGTCTGGGATTGTGGTTCATTGTTTAACTAGGTAGCTACATGTCTAAACAAAAGACTCAGATGATTACATGACCCATCAAGTTAGCCAGATGTATCTGGGGGTGATTATGGCCATCTGTTGTATTTCATAAACCTGTGTACATGTCTAGACAATAGTGACCCATCCACTTAGCAAGATGTGGCTGCAGGGTGGTTGTAGCATTTCCTTCACATGACCCATCAATTTAACAAGTGTGTCTGGATAAGCATCATCTGAAAAGATAACATTAGCCATAAATATTTAATATCTTTAAAAAAAAAACGCAGTAACAAGGATTATCTACATATACTGAGCGGCTCATGTTATAGACAGAAGATGAGGTAGTCATTTAATCATGTTTAACACTATTATTGAGTCCATGCCAATTATGTGACTAGGTAAGCACTGTTGTACTCCTGAACTTATTTAGGCTTGCTATAAAAAAAGCAGTTGAATACTTACTGACTCAAGACATGTCAGCTTTTCATTTTTAATACATTTGTAAAAAATAAAAATAAAAAAGTCTAAACATAATTCCACTTTGACATTATGGGGTATTGTGTGGGTGTGTGTGTGTGTGGGTCTGTGTGTGTGTGTGGGTCTGTGCGTGTGTGTGTGTGTGGGTGTGTGGGTGAGGGGTGGGGTGTGTGTGTGTGTGGGGGTGTGTGAGTGTGCGGGTGTGTGGGTGTGCGTGGGCCAGTGACACAAATTCAGGATGTAACACAACAAAATGTACAGGTGCAGTGATCAGCTTCAAGGACCAGCTGTCAGAGCAGCTCACAGATCACTGCACCTGTACATAGCCCATCTATAAACAGCCCATCTATCTACCTCATCCCCATACTGGTATTTATTTATCTTGCTCCTTTGCACCCCAGTATCTCTACTTGCACATTCATCTTCTGCCAATCTACCATTCCAGTGTTTAATTGCTATATTGTAATTACTTCGTCACCATGGCCTATTTATTTCCTTAACTTACCTCATTTGCACTCACTGTATATAGACTTTTTGTTTTCTTTTGTTCTACTGTATTATTGACTGTATGTTTTGTTTATGTGTAACTCTGTTGTTGTTTGTGTCGAATTGCTACGCTTTATCTTGGCCAGGTCGCAGTTGCAAATGAGAACTTGTTCTCAACTAGCCTACCTGGTTAAATAAAGGTGAAATAAAAAATTAAATAAAACATGTGAAACAAGTCAAGGGGTGTGAATACTTTCTGAAGGCCCTGTACAGTATTCACATCTCTGAGTCAATACTTTCTGAAGGTCCTGTACAGTATTCACATCCCTGAGTCAATACTTTCTGAAGGTCCTGTACAGTATTCACATCCCTGAGTCAATACTTTCTGAAGGCCCTGTACAGTATTCAAATCCCTGAGTCAATACTTTCTGAAGGCCCTGTACAGTATTCACATCCCTGAGTCAATACTTTCTGAAGGTCCTGTACAGTATTCACATCCCTGAGTCAATACTTTCTGAAGGTCCTGTACAGTATTCACATCCCTGAATACTTTCTAGAAGCACCTTTTGGCGGCGATTACAGCTTTTACATTTTTTATTGATTTATTTGACCTTTATTTAACCAGGTCGGCCAGTTGAGAACAAGTTCTCATTTTACAACTGCGACCTGGCCAAGAATAAAGCAAAGCAGTGCTACAAAAACAACAACACAGAGTTACACATAAACAAACGCACAGTCAATAACACAAAATAAAATAAAAATAGAAAAATATATGTACAGTGTGTGTGCAAATGTAGAAGAGTAGGGAGGTAAAAGCAATAAATAGGCCCTAGAGGCGAAAATAATTACAATTTAGCATTAATACTGGAGTGATAAATGTGCAGATGATGATGTGCAAGTAGAGATACTGGGGTGCAAAAGAGCAAGAGGGTAAGTAATAATATGGGGATGAGGTAGTTGGGTGTGCTATTTACAGATGGGCTATGTATAGGGACAGTGATCGGTAAGCTGCTCTGACAGCTGATGCTTAAAGTTAGAGAGGCAGATATAAGACTCCAGCTTTAGAGATTTTTGCAATTCATTCCAGTCATTGGCAGCAGAGCTTTGAGTTGTCTTGGGTACGTCTGTATCAGCTTTGAGTCATCTTGGGTTTGTTTGTATCAGCTTTGAGTCATCTTGGGTATGTCTGTATCATCTTTGTACATCTGGATTTGTGGATTTGCTCCCATTCTTCCTTGCAGATTTTCTCAAGCTCTGTTAAGTTAGATGGGGAGCGGCAGTGAACAGCAATCTTCAAGTCTTTCCACAGATTTTCCATGGGATTCAAGTCTGGCCTTTGGCTGGCCCTACCCAAGGACAAAGTGTTGCTTTCACTGTAATGCTTTGGGTTGTTGTCCTGTTGGAACGTAAATCTTTGCCCACCCAGTCTAAGGTCGTTTGCACTCTGAAGCAGGTTCTCATCTAGGATTTGCCTGTATTTGGCTCCCTTCTTTGTTCCCTCTATCCTTACCAGTCTCTCGATCCCTGCTGCTGAAAAGCATTCCCATAGCATGACGCTGCCACCACCATGCTTCACGGTAGGGATGGTGTTAGACAGGTGATGAGCTGTGCCTGGTTTTCTCCAGACATAGCGCTCTTTGCATTCAGGCCAAAGCGTTACATTTTTGTTTCATCAGGCCAAGTTCCTGGGACTTCATGGTATAGTTTTTGCTCTGATGTGGTCTGTTAACTGTGGGACCTTATATAAACAGGTGTGTTTCTTTCTAAATAATGTCCAAACAATTGAATTGGCCACAGGTGGACTCTAATCAAGTTGTAGTGACATTTCAAAGATGACCAAAGGAAATTGGAGGCACCTGAGCTCAATTTGGAGTGTCATAGCAAAGGGGTGTAAATACTTATGTAAAATAGAAATCTCAATAAATATAGGATAAAAAATAAACAGAATATAACAAATATTGTACAATCCAGGTGTGCAAAGCTCCTAGAGACGTACCCAGAAAGACTGGCAGCTGTAATCGATGCCAAATGGGATTCTAACATGTACTTATTGACTCAGAGGTGTGAATACTTATGTAAATTGGTTATTTCTGTATAAAAAAATGTTCTAGAATGTTTTCACTTTGTCATTATGGGGTATTGTGATGTCATTATGGGGTATTGTGATGTCATTATGGGGTATTGTGATGTCATTATGGGGTTTTGTGATGTCATTATGGGGTATTGTGATGTCATTATGGGGTTTTGTGATGTCATTATGGGGTATTGTGATGTCATTATGGGGTATTGTGATGTCATTATGGGATTTTGTGATGTCATTATGGGGTATTGTGATGTCATTATGGGGTTTTGTGATGTCATTATGGGGTATTGTGTGTAGATGGATGAGAGAAAAAATATAATATAATAATAATATAATATAATGTAAATATATAATATAATATAAAAATATTTCAGGCTGCAACACAACAAAATGTGTAATAAGTCCAGGGGTAAAGACACTGTATAACCTATAGGTAGGTATAAAGTGACTAGGCAGCAGGATAGATAATAAACAGTAGCAGCAGTGTGTGATGAGTCATATAGTCATGTATGTAATGGTGGGAGTCGTGGCAAAAAAGGTATTCAGAAGCAGGTGTGAAGAGTCAGTGAAAATAGTCTCTAATGAGCACAATCAGATAGGGCTGCGGTGGACGGCTGCTCCGTTTCTTTTTTCTCATTCTGATGGCGCTTTTTTTTCCTCCCTGTTCGCTATTCTTCTCCGGTCTGCTGACACAATCATTTCCTCAAACTTCAGAGGAGCGCCAGGGTGAGGAGGTTACTAAAAAAAGTCCATCGGGGTCCACTGGGTCTGTCTCCACATCAGACATCATGTCTTCAGTTTGCCCCTGGAAATCACTGCTCCTCTTCAGCAGAGAGGTATTTTCACCGACTGGCCAGTGCCTGTGAAAATACAGGAAAGGTATCACATTACCAGTTTATGCTTCAAAACCAACTTTTATAAAAATAGGTTATATTTGATTAAAATTAAAATAAATCCATGACAGTACAGTAAGGCATTGTTGGCAGACTAGATGAATGCAGTTCAATGCATGATTAATATAATTCACCAATATATTTCTTGTTAGTCCAAAAAACATTTGCTATCAGGTTGTAAATCACAGCTGGCCTGTTACTTTGTTTGCTGCCTCTATTCAGGATGCAACTGTTTCAGTTTCAATGACTCAATATTCTGGACAAAAAAACAGATGAATGTAACTAAGGCTGGGAATGTCAATACAATCAACCTAGCAATGGTCACAAGTCAGTCATAACATGGATAATAGACTAGTGTACATGTGTCAAACTCAAGGCCCAAATAGCAAAAAAAAGTGGAGTGGGAGGCCCCGGTGCACAACTGAATAGGACACAGAAATGAGTATAAATGGCCGTGTCTAGACTTGACAGTTCATGTAGATTTAGTATTCTGATCAGAGTTCTTATGGAATTATGAATGCGTCATGCATCTACACCTACATTTACATGTGTCTACCGTGTACACAGTGTGTCCGGAGTCCCTTTTTCCCCACACTATATTCAAATGCCACTATGCATTCTACAAATGGTGGAATAGGCTAAATATGATAACACAACAACGACTGATGGCAGTAGCTAACTACTGTACTGTAGCTAACTAGCCATCTAACCTCTGTAGCTAGCCAGCAAGCAACGCTAAAGGGATTGCAAATGGGTTAGTATAACTATTTATTCCTTTAAATATTAGCTAGCTGGGTAGCATTTATGAGGCCAGCAAACACGTCCTCACAAGCCTGAAACGTATTTCCTCCAATAGAAAGAGGAGTGGGAGGCCCCGGTGCACAACTGAGCAAGAGGACAAGTACATTAGAGTGTCTAGTTTGAGAAACAGACGCCTCACAAGTCCTCAACTGGCAGCTTCATTAAAGAGTACCCACAAAACACCAGTCTCAACGTCAACAGTGAAGAGGCAAAGCCGGGATGCTGGCCATCTAGGCAGAGTTGCAAAAAAAAAAAGGCTGGCCAATAAATCTCAGACTGGCCAATAAAAATAAAAGATTAAGATGGGCAAAAGAACACAGACACTGGACTGAGTTGCACGTTTTTCTGTAAAAACAAATGTCTGTCCTGTGAAAATAAATAAATAAATATATATATATATATATATATATATGGCCCGTGCGTTGATTGAGTTTGACACCCCTGGGCTAGCGTATCTATTTATGTAGTTAGCTATTTATTTAGCAAGCTAAAAACACAGAGCCTACAGTTAGCTATCTATCTATCTGCTGGGAGGATGGCACGTCATTGGTTGAGTAGGTGAGGGACCAACTTTTTTCCCTTCATCGTTTTTCAGTGGCTACAGCTAGAGGCAGATGCCATTTGCTTAGCTAGCAAGAAATGTGAATCGGTTTGCTAGCTAGGCAACTAGCTATGCTGAACTTGGACAGTTAGCATATCTCTTAGTTGTCAATCAAATTCCTTTGGTATCGATCAAATGGGCTGGCAGGCAGGCAAGTTCCCATGACGTTGTCATAACGTGGGTTGCGGAACAAACATGGATTGGTAGGCAAGCTGCAGAAGACGAGCAGGCTACTATTCCCCATCTTTTGTCAGTGCAATTTGTGACGGTCAACTAGCTGAACAAGTTTGAGAGGGTTTTATCTAACGTTCCCTTGTTAGGTTTTGGTTAGCATTAGTTGTTGACTTTGTTTTTGTTGATGTGCATAGGCAACTGAGGGAGAGAGAGAGCCTACCTTTCCATGTTTGTTTGATTGATAGGACTGTGAAGTTCCCAAATGTAAGAGGACTCCCCTGGTATTTACATATTTACACAAATCCATTCATGCGGCTTTTTTTTTGCTAATGATCTAACATCGTGATGATGCTACTGCCTGTAAACACACGGTCAAGTTCAAAGTGGATGATGGCAGGCCCGTGTGGCAAATGGCTTATTTGCATATAGGTCTACTGTATTTGCATATAGGCAAATATGCCTTATTTGCATATAGGCCTCTGATTGGCTATGGCGCACCGGTCTGCACAGTCTCCGGTCCTGGACGAGACAGATGTTTTATTCACTGCAGTATATATTAATTGTCCAATCACACGGCCGTTTTCCCACTCTATATTGCTATATAATTTTTTACAAATGTCTTAGTTTTAAGTCATTCCCAAACATTCTATGAATTCATGATAATGTGAAAATGACCATATCTTAAAGTGCTCACTTTAAAAAAATAAAAAAATAAAAAAATAAAATAAAAATAGTGTCATATTCTTCCGGGGGGTTTATATGAACAGATTTGAATAAGATTTCATGTTGCTTAAAACACTGTCGGTTCCACTTTAATCTCAGCTGATTTACCAGCAGATAGTACACTGGTGTTGTGTGGACTGTTCTTCTTAAGACGGAAAAGGAAAAAAACATGACATTTACTTTATGCATGTGTAACAGTATAACTTTAGACCGTCCCCTCGCCCATTACCTGGGCGCGGACCAGGGACCCTCTGCACACATCAACAACAGTCACCCACGAAGCATCGTTACCCATCACTCCACAAAATAACTACTACTTCAAGGTCTCAGAGCACCAGCACCACCGCTAACTAAGCTAGCCGTTTCACATCCGTTACACCAGCACCACCGCTAACTAAGCTAGCCGTTTCACATCCGTTACACCAGCACCACCGCTAACTAAGCTAGCCGTTTCACATCCGTTACACCAGCACCACCGCTAACTAAGCTAGCCGTTTCACATCCGTTACACCAGCACCACCGCTAACTAAGCTAGCCGTTTCACATCCGTTACACCAGCACCACCGCTAACTAAGCTAGCCGTTTCACATCCGTTACACCAGCACCACCGCTAACTAAGCTAGCCGTTTCACATCCGTTACACCAGCACCACCGCTAACTAAGCTAGCCGTTTCACATCCGTTACACCAGCACCACCGCTAACTAAGCTAGCCGTTTCACATCCGTTACACCAGCACCACCGCTAACTAAGCTAGCCGTTTCACATCCGTTACACCAGCACCACCGCTAACTAAGCTAGCCGTTTCACATCCGTTACACATGGTATTCTCACCACTATTTCACCTCACACATTTAACAATACTAAGATAACTATCGTACAGCAACTTACCCTGGTTGCTCGCTTTTTGACTTTATTTTGTCTTAATTCAAAGTCGTAAACAAATACGAAATGTATCCTCACTTTTCTTGCGGCTTATATTTTTATGTTTGTCCTCCTCACCAGTTAATATGTAGACTCCTTACTGCCTGGTTATGAAAGTGACACCTCAGGATTTTTGACAATGAGGCCCTTTATATACTTCATCAGAGTCAGATGAAATCATGGATGCTATAGCCATACCTTGCCTAACAGATTGAGAAAAAGCCCAGCTTCCATGTCCCCACTTCAGCCAAGTGAAGAAAGCACCAAATCAGCACTTTCTGTTGCCATTTTTCTGGTGGCTGTCATCTGTCGAGGTCACAGTACTGGCCGGGACAGACATATCTTTATGACTGGCCCAGGCAGAGAGTACGGAGAGGACACAGCACGTGGTCAGAAGAGCAAGCTGTCACCTTGGATCGTGTCAGAGGAAATAGGAGTGAGGCGACCTCTAAATGTTCCAAAAGGTCAAACCTGACCAGCGACCATAAGGGACAAGGCTGCTCCTTGCTATGTACAGTAGACACAGCCTTCAGCACAGCTCCAGAGGGAAGGTATAACAGGAACAGCCTTCAGCACAGCTCCAGAGGGAAGGTATAACAGGAACAGCCTTCAGCACAGCTCCAGGGGGAAGGTATAACAGGAACAGCCTTCAGCACAGCTCCAGAGGGAAGGTATAACAGGAACAGCCTTCAGCACAGTTCCAGAGGGAAGGTATAACAGGAACAGCCTTCAGCCTTCAGCACCGCTCCAGAGGGAAGGTATAACAGGAACAGCCTTCAGCCTTCAGCCTAGCTCCAGAGGGAAGGTATAACAGGAACAGCCTTCAGCCTTCAGCCTAGCTCCAGAGGGAAGGTATAACAGGAACAGCCTTCAGCCTTCAGCACAGCTCCAGAGGGAAGGTATAACAGGAACAGCCTTCAGCCTTCAGCCCAGCTCCAGAGGGAAGGTATAACAGGAACAGCCTTCAGCCTTCAGCACAGCTCCAGAGGGAAGGTATAACAGGAACAGCCTTCAGCCCAGCTCCAGAGGGAAGGTATAACAGGAACAGCCTTCAGCCCAGCTCCAGAGGGAAGGTATAACAGGAACAGCCTTCAGCACAGCTCCAGAGGGAAGGTATAACAGGAACAGCCTTCAGCCTTCAGCCCAGCTCCATGTGGAAGGTATAACAGGAACAACCTTCAGCCCAGCTCCAGAGGGAAGGTATAACAGGAACAGCCTTCAGCCCAGCTCCAGGTGGAAGGTATAACAGGAACAGCCTTCAGCCTTCAGCCCAGCTCCAGAGGGAAGGTATAACAGGAACAGCCTTCAGCACAGCTCCAGAGGGAAGGTATAACAGGAACAGCCTTCAGCACAGCTCCAGAGGGAAGGTATAACAGGAACAGCCTTCAGCCCAGCTCCAGAGGGAAGGTATAACAGGAACAGCCTTCAGCACAGCTCCAGAGGGAAGGTATAACAGGAACAGCCTTCAGCACAGCTCCAGAGGGAAGGTATAACAGGAACAGCCTTCAGCCCAGCTCCAGAGGGATGGTATAACAGGAACAGCCTTCAGCCTTCAGCCCAGCTCCAGAGGGAAAATATAACTGGCATGTACAGTACAGTATATGTCTTTAGGTAAAGAGAATGAACCCAGCCGATTGTCTTCATAGATAATCAACCCAGCTGATTGTCTTCAAAGATATTGAACCCAGCTGATTGTCTTCAAAGATATTGAACCCAGCTGATTGTCTTCAAAGATATTGAACCCAGCTGATTGTCTTCAAAGATAATGAACCCAGCAGATTGTCTTCAAAGATATTGAACCCAGCTGATTATCTTCAAAGATAATGAACCCAGCTGATTATCTTCAAAGATAATGAACCCAGCTGATTGTCTTCAAAGATAATGAACCCAGCTGATTGTCTTCAAAGATAATGAACCCAGCTGATTATCTTCAAAGATAATGAACCCAGCAGATTATCTTCAAAGATATTGAACCCAGCTGATTATCTTCAAAGATAATGAACCCAGCTGATTATCTTCAAAGATAATGAACCCAGCTGATTGTCTTCAAAGATAATGAACCCAGCTGATTATCTTCAAAGATAATGAACCCAGCAGATTATCTTCAAAGATAATGAACCCAGCTGATTATCTTCAAAGATATTGAACCCAGCTGATTATCTTCAAAGATAATGAACCCAGCTGATTATCTTTAAAGATAATGAACCCAGCTGATTGTCTTCAAAGATAACAGATCCCTTTCAAAGATAATGAACCCAGCAGATTGTCTTCAAAGATAATGAACCCAGCTGATTATCTTCAAAGATAATGAACCCAGCTGATTATCTTTAAAGATAATGAACCCAGCTGATTGTCTTCAAAGATAACAGATCCCTTTCAAAGATAATGAACCCAGCAGATTGTCTTCAAAGATAATGAACCCAGCAGATTGTCTTCAAAGATAATGAACCCAGCAGATTGTCTTCTTGAATGTAGTCCCGTTTGAGCTCAGCAGCAGCAGCCGCTCCCCTCAACAAGCAATACAATACAGCTAGGAGAGGAAGCTGACTCACCAGGATATGAAAGACACGGCAAACCTGGAGTGATCTGATCTGAAATAATAGTTGGACTCACACATGATTAACTGTCATTAGATCAGAATAGAGGGAACTGGGGGTATAGGGAGTATTGAGCCTAAGGTACTATTAACTGTCATTAGATCAGAATAGAGGGAACTGGGGGTGTGATGGTGATATAATATGGTCCATGTACTGCCTGGCGGCAGAATGGTGTTGTTGCTCACATTGTCATTCTCCCAATTACCAAGTGGATTGGAAACACACACACAGCTTAGTTTACCTCCACATACTGTGTACATTCTCACAAATAAACCAAACGGACACACACAAATTGCCTGCACAGGGATCTGGTCATAGGGATCTGATTATAGGGATCTGGTCAAAGGGATCTGATTATAGGGATCTGATCATAGGGATCTGATTATAGGGATCTGATTATAGGGATCTGGTCATAGGGATCTGGTCATAGGGATCTGGTCATAGGGATCTGGTCATAGGGATCTGGTCAAAGGGATCTGGTCAAAGGGATCTGGTCAAAGGGATCTGGTAACAGGGATCTGGCCACAGGGAGTTGGTCAAAGGGATCTGATTATAGGGATCTGATCATAGGGATCTGATTATAGGGATCTGATTATAGGGATCTGGTCATAGGGATCTGGTCATAGGGATCTGGTCATAGGGATCTGGTCATAGGGATCTGGTCAAAGGGATCTGGTCAAAGGGATCTGGTCAAAGGGATCTGGTAACAGGGATCTGGCCACAGGGAGTTGGTCAAAGGGATCTGGTAACAGGGATCTGGTCATAGGGATCTGGTCATAGGGATCTGGTCATAGGGATCTGTTCATAGGGATCTGTTCATAGGGATCTGGTCATAGGGATCTGGTCAAAGGGATCTGGTCATAGGGATCTGGTAACAGGGATCTGGTCAACAGGATCTGGTCATAGGGATCTGGTCAAAGGGATCTGGTCATAGGGATCTGGTAACAGGGATCTGGTCAAAGGGATCTGGTCATAGTGATCTGGTCATAGGGATCTGGTCATAGGGATCTGATCATAGGGATCTGATCATAGGGATCTGATCATAGAGATCTGGTCAAAGGGATCTGGTCATAGGGATCTGGTCATAGGGATCTGGTAACAGGGATCTGGTCAAAGGGATCTGGTCATAGGGATCTGGTCAAAGGGATCTGGTCATAGGGATCTGGTCATAGGGATCTGGTCACAGGGATCTGGTTAACAGTAGTCCACCATAGTGAATAGGGTGCTATTAGGGACACAGCATATTCCCATTCATCTTTGACAACCATTACAATCCAATATGTCTGCCAAGCTTCAGCGTATGAAATTGTTTAATGTTAAGAGGTCCTATCTGAGATCTGTACAGGGCATTTTTCATATTCAACATCAGCCAGACTACCCTCTGTAGTGCCTTGCGGTCAGAGGCTGAGCAGTTGCCATAACAGGCAGTGATGCAACCGGTCAGGATGCTCTCGATGGTGCAGCTGTAAAACCTTTTGAGGATCTGAGGACCCATGACAAATCTTTTCAGACTCATGAGGGGGAGTAGGTTTTGTTGTGCCCTCTTCATGACTGTCTTGGTGTGTTTGGACCAAGGAACTTGAAGCTCTCAACCTGCTCCACTGCAGCCCCGTCGATGAGAATAAGGGCGTGCTCTGTCCTCCTTTTTCCTGTAGTCCACGATCATCTCCTTTGTCTTGAACACGCTGAGGGAGAGGTTGATGTCCTTGCACCACACGGCCAGGTCTCTGACCTCCTCCCTATAGGCTTTCTCGTCGTTGTCAGTGATCAGGCCTACCACTGTTGTGTCATCAGCAAACTTAATGATGGTGTTGGAGTCGTGCCTGGTCGTGCAGTCATGAGTGAACAGGGAGTACAGGAGGGGACTGAGCACGCACCCCTGAGGGGCCAACGTGTTAAGGATCAGCGTTGTTTCAATATTGTTTCTAATGAGTTTTATAGAATGATACATTGTTTCTAATGAGTTTTATGGAATGATACGTTGTTTCTAATGAGTTTTATAGACTGATAGAACAATACATTGTTTCCAATGAGTTTTATAGACTGATATGTTGGTTCCAATGAGTTTTATAGACTGATATGTTGGTTCTAATGAGTTTTATAGACTGATACGTTGGTTCTAATGAGTTTTATAGACTGATATGTTGGTTCTAATGACTTTTATAGACTGATAGACTGATATGTTGGTTCTAATGAGTTTTATAGAATGATATGTTGGTTCTAATGAGTTTTATAGACTGATAGAATGATATGTTGGTTCTAATGAGTTTTATAGAATGATACGTTGGTTCTAATGAGTTTTATAGACTGATATGTTGGTTCTAATGAGTTTTATAGACTGATATGTTGGTTCTAATGAGTTTTATAGACTGATATGTTGGTTCTAATTAGTTTTATAGACTGATATGTTGGTTCTAATGAGTTTTATAGACTGATAGAATGATACGTTGGTTCTAATGAGTTTTATAGACTGATATGTTGGTTCTAATGAGTTTTATAGACTGATATGTTGGTTCTAATTAGTTTTATAGACTGATATGTTGGTTCTAATTAGTTTTATAGACTGATAGAATGATACATTGTTTCTAATAAGTTTTCTAGAATGATACGTTGGTTGTAATTAGTTTTATAGAATGATAGAACAATATGCTGGTTGTAAATTAGTCTTATAGACTATTATAGGTGCTGTGGAGACGGGTTCCTTGTCTGCAGAGTGAAATCCAGGAGGTGTCCAAGTGGTTTCCAAACCTTTTTGAATCTGTGATCCGTACGTAGAGTGTCCTCAGCTTTATTCTGAGACCCGGGAGAGGAGCTACCCTTTTTAATGGGTTTCGCTCACCATTGGATTTGGGAGACACTGTCTTCCACCCTGAAGGAAGTTTGCGACAGAAATGCAGATATGGTTGATGTAGTCTTTTATTGAACTTTTATTTATCCAGGAAGTCCCATTGAGGTCTGAAGATCTGTTTTACAAGGGAGACCTGAGCAGCTCAATAAAATAGTGTACCTGTTTCCAACTTTCTATTTCGTCCCTGCTCTTAGTTACCAATAAATCTGATAGGGTTTGTTATGTACATGTGTGGTACTGACCATCTCCCCTATTCTTCAGTCATTACTTTTCTCCCTACTGAACCACAAAGCGCTGTTTCATTACAGACTGGGACGCTGGGACTGCTTCACCTGCACCTCTATGGGCCCTGGTCAAAAGTAGTGCACTATGTATGGAATAGGGTGCATTTGGGATGCAGACTGGGACTCAATGTACTCACTGTTCAATTCCAGCTTTATGTAGTTGAATGGACAACGAAAAAGAGAAAAGGTTTTATTTTTAGCACTTGGTCTTTGAACTCTCTTTACTTTGACAGGAGAGGAGAGAGGAGCTGAGATTTCCCGGGAATGTGTGATTTAGTTAGATTAGCGTCAGTTGGAAACAGTGGCTAGCTGACAGCTAGCGCTGCGTTGACTCAACTTTCTCTCCTTTTTAACGGACTTGAACTTGGCTGTTTTTTTTTTCTCCTGTTTTTCGACTTTTATTGGATTGGCATGTATTCAGACTGAATTCATTGGTAGATAATTGATGTAGAAAACAAAGATTACAGAGAGAATACATATTTTCTGGAACGTAGCTTTTGTATTAAGGAAAGTGACTTCCTTTTCTCATACTTGATGCGTTATGACTATGACGTCCGTTAGTAAACTACTCCAATGTCATCGTGTGAAATCAGTGTTTATAATATTTTAAAAGCTTGTTTTCTACCACTTTTATCCTTCCCGAATCAAATTTAGACTAGCTAGCAGTGGTGTAAAAAGGTTAAGTACACATATTTTGGGGGTATCTGTACTTTACTATTAATATTTTTGACAATTTTTATTTTTTACTTCACTACACTCTTAAAGGAGATTATGTATTTTTACTCCATATATTTGACCTGACACCCAAAAGTGTTTGTTACATTTTGAAGGCTTAGCAGGAAAGGAGAATGGTCCAATTCACACACTAATCATGAAAACATCCCTGGTCATCCCTACTGTCTCTAATCTGGAGGACTCACTAAACACATGCTTAGTTTGTAAATTATTTCTGAGAGTTGGAGCGTGCCCCTGGCTATTCATAAATAAATAACATCTAGAACATGTGGCAAGCTGTTTTGCTTCAAGTAAGGAATTTGAAATTATTTATACTTGTACTTTTACTTTTGATACTTCAGTATATTTAAAACCAAATTCTTTTAGACTTTTACTCAAGTCGTTTTTTACTGGGTGACTTTCACTTTTGAAAAAAAAAATATTTGATTGAATATTTAATAATATACTTGCAGTGAAGCCACTCAACAACTACATCACATTAGTCATCAAACAGACTCGCATCCAGACCCACAATGCAACCAGGATCAACTCCCTGCTGAAGGGCACGTCAACAGATCTCCCACAAGGTGAGAAACGGAGACCCGAACCAGTGATCCATCAGCCCCCGGCCCAAGCTCCCAACATCAAGGCCACCAGCCTTCCAAGATCCCCCCCCACAGTTCCCAGAGAGCTGCCGTTCAACCATCTGCAACTCCACTCCCACTTGTCTCCAATTCTACATCCCAACCCCCAGCTTCTCTCAGCCCATCCCATCTATCTCTGCTGGCCAACCTCTTTGATTTTTCTACGCAAAATATATCTTTCAACTATGCTGTGACGTTTAACATACAATTTCTATCTAATCGAATAGAATCTACAGATTACGAGTTGAAGATAAATACTTCTACTAAGAGTATTAGTATATTAATAATTGACTGACCCGGTCTTTCCAGATCTCCTAACAGTACTATTTCTTGGGTCAATTTTAGGTCAATATAATGAACGTTTCAGCCATTCCTGAACCTGAGACCAGAAACAGGCTACCTGAAGGCAAAACAAATGGCTTATTGACTCTGTATCCTTACAACTAAATCTGCAGAGCTTTGATGATTGTATGCCCCAAATATTCAACATTTTGTTGATGGCAAGAATTCTTTATAATAATTTTTAGCTGAAAAGCACTTTTACTTGAGTCATTTTCTATTAAAGGTGTCTTTACTTTTACTCAAGTATGAAAATTGGGTACTTTTTCCACCACTGCTAGCTAGCCTGTCTAGGGAAATAGATTTCTGCTTCACTGGTCTTTCCCCATCAGACAGTGTCTCTCCCCATCAGACAGTGTCTCTCCCCATCAGACATTGTCTCTCCCCATCAGACAGTGTCTCTCCCCATCAGACAGTGTCTCTCCCCATCAGACAGTGTCTCTCCCCATCAGACATTGTCTCTCCCCATCAGACAGTGTCTCTCCCCATCAGACAGTGTCTCTCCCCATCAGACAGTGTCTCTCCCCTCAGACAGTGTCTCTCCCCATCAGACAGTTTCTCTCCCCATCAGACAGTGTCTCTCCCCATCAGACAGTGTCTCTCCAACATACATTGTCTCTCCCCATCAGACAGTGTCTCTCCCCATCAGACAGTGTCTCTCCCCATCAGACAGTGTCTCTCCCCATCAGACAGTGTCTCTCCCCAACAGACTCTCCCCATCAGACATTGTCTCTCCCCATCAGACAGTGTCTCTCCCCATCAGACAGTGTCTCTCCCCATCAGACAGTGTCTCTCCCAATCCATCAGACAGTGTCTCTCCCCAACAGACATTGTCTCTCCCCATCAGACAGTGTCTCTCCCCATCAGACAGTGTCTCTCCCCATCAGACAGTGTCTCTCCCCATCAGACAGTGTCTCTCCCCATCAGACATTGTCTCTCCCCATCAGACAGTGTCTCTCCCCATCAGACATTGTCTCTCCCCATCAGACAGTGTCTCTCCCCATCAGACATTGTCTCTCCCCATCAGACAGTGTCTCTCCCCATCAGACAGTGTCTCTCCCCATCAGACAGTGTCTCTCCCCATCAGACAGTGTCTCTCCCCATCAGACAGTGTCTCTCCCCATCAGACATTGTCTCTCCCCATCAGACAGTGTCTCTCCCCATCAGACATTGTCTCTCCCCATCAGACAGTGTCTCTCCCCATCAGACAGTGTCTCTCCCCATCAGACAGTGTCTCATTGTCTCTCCCCATCAGACAGTGTCTCTCCCCATCAGACAGTGTCTCTCCCCATCAGACATTGTCTCTCCCCATCAGACAGTGTCTCTCCCCATCAGACAGTGTCTCTCCCCATCAGACAGTGTCTCTCCCATCAGACATCCATCAGACAGTGTCTCTCCCCATCCATCAGACAGTGTCTCTCCCCATCCATCAGACAGTGTCTCTCCCCATCCATCCATCAGACAGTGTCTCTCCCCATCCATCAGACAGTGTCTCTCCCCATCCATCAGACAGTGTCTCTCCCCATCCATCAGACAGTGTCTCTCCCCATCAGACATTGTCTCTCCCCATCAGACATTGTCTCTCCCCATCAGACAGTGTCTCTCCCCATCAGACATTGTCTCTCCCCATCAGACAGTGTCTCTCCCCATCAGACATTGTCTCTCCCCATCAGACATTGTCTCTCCCCATCAGACAGTGTCTCTCCCTATCAGACAGTGTCTCTCCCCATCAGACAGTGTCTCTCCCAATCCATCAGACAGTGTCTCTCCCCATCCATCAGACAGTGTCTCTCCCCATCCATCAGACAGTGTCTCTCCCCATCCATCAGACAGTGTCTCTCGTGTCATTGTGACTCAGACTTGTTTGTGTACAGGGAACATTGTCAATGTCAGCATGTTTCCTCTTGCTATTTGTCTATGCCCTCTATGGGCCCTGATCAAAAGTATTGTACCATATAGGAAATACAATGCAATTTGGGACACAGGCTGCATCTCTCTCTCCCCATCGCTCCCTGGAGATTTCATTCTCTGTCTGGGTTTCTGACATGAAAGTTCTCTCTCATCTCTGTCTTTCTCTCATCTGTCTGTCTTTCTCTCATCTCTGTCTCTCTCTCCCCATGTTAATCTCTGGAGGGGGAATAAAGATATGAATAATAGAAAGTAAATATTTGTATATTCTCTTCCCTTCCTTCTCAGGTCTGCGTTTAAGACCCAATCAAAGCTTAGAATGAGCCTACCTTTCTCTCTGCTTTTCTGTCTGTCTGTCTGCCTGCCTTTGTCTGTCTGCCTGCCTTTGTCTGTCTGTCTGTCTGCCTGCCTTTGTCTGTCTGCCTGCCTTTGTCTGTCGGCCTGCCTTTGTCTGTCGGCCTGCCTTTGTCTGTCTGTCTGCCTGCGTTTGTCTGTCGGCCTGCCTTTGTCTGTCTGTCTGCCTGCCTTTGTCTGTCTGCCTGCCTTTGTCTGTCTGCCTGCCTTTGTCTGTCTGCCTGCCTGCCTGCCTGCCTTTGTCTGTCTGTCTGTCTGTCTGTCTGTCTGTCTGTCTGTCTGTCTGTCTGTCTGTCTGTCTGTCTGTCTGTCTGTCTGTCTGTCTGTCTGTCTGTCTGTCTGAACGCTCGGATCAACCCTGCTCCTCAGCCCGAGGGTGCAGTGAACGCTCTGATCAACCCTACTCCTCGGCCCGAGGGTGCAGTGAACGCTCTGATCAACCCTACTCCTCGGTTCGAGGAGTGAACGCTCTGATCAACCCTACTCCTCGGCCCGAGGGTGCAGTGAACGCTCTGATCAACCTTACTCCTCGGCCCGAGGGTGCAGTGAACGCTCTGATCAACCCTACTCCTCGGCCCGAGGGTGCAGTGAACGCTCTGATCAACCTTACTCCTCGGCCCGAGGGTGCAGTGAACGCTCGGATCAACCCTACTCCTCGGCCCGAGGGTGCAGTGAACGCTTGGATCAACCCTACTCCTCGCCCCGAGGAGTGAACGCTCTGATCAACCCTACTCCTCGGCCCGAGGAGTGAACGCTCTGATCAACCCTACTCCTCGGCCCGAGGAGTGAACGCTCTGATCAACCCTACTCCTCGGCCCGAGGAGTGAATGCTCTGAGAGTTATGAACGGAAAATCTGAGAGCACAGTTAGTCACCAACACTCTGGATAACATAAAAACAGCCATCTCTGCTAGGTAGAGTAATGTTATACAATGTAGAAAATAGTAAGAAAAACACTGGAATGAGAATGTGTCTAAACTTCTGACTGGTTCTGAGAAAAAAGAAAAAAGATATATATACAGTTGAAGTCGGAAGTTTACATACACTGAGGTTGGAGTCATTAAAACTCCACAAATTTCTTGTTAACAAACTGTAGTTTTGGCAAGTCGGTTAGGACTAGAGGTTGACCGATTATGATTTTTCAGCGCCGATGCCGATTATTTGAGGCCCAAAGAAGCCGATACCGATTAATCGATTATTTATTTATTTGTAATAATGACAATTACAACAATACTGAATGAACACTTATTTTAACTTAATATAATACATCAATAAAATCAATTTAGCCTCAAGTAAATAATGAAACATGTTCAATTTGGTTTAAATAATGCAAAAACAAAGTGTTGGAGAAGAAAGTAAAAGTGCAATATGTGCTATGTTAAAAAGCTAACGTTTAAGTTCCTTGCTCAGAACATGAGAACATGAGAACATATGAAAGCTGGTGGTTCCTTTTAACATGAGTCTTCAATATTCCCGAGGTTGTAATAATATTTTATATCAATATTTTAGGTTGTAGTTATTATAGGAATTATAGGACTATTTCCCTCTATACAATTTGTATTTCATTAACCTTTGACTATTGGATGTTCTTATAGGCACTTTAGTATTGCCAGTGTAACAGTATAGCTTCCGTCCCTCTCCTCGCCCCTACCTGGGCTCGAACCAGCAACACAACGACAACAGCCACCATCGAAGCAGCGTTACCTATGCAGAGCAAGGGCGCACAACAAAGAGCTGCACGAAAGAATGTTTACGCGCCTGCTTCTGCCAACCACCGCTCAGTCAGATACTTAGATACTTGTATGCTTGTATGCTCAGTCAGATTATATGCAACGCAGGACACGCTAGATAATATCTAGTAATATCATCAACCATGTGTAGTTAACTAGTGATTATGATTGATTGTTTTTTACAAGATAAGTTTAATGCTAGCTAGCAACTTACCTTGGCTTACTGCAGTCGCGTAACAGGCAGTCTCCTTGTGGAGTGCAACAAGAGAGAGGCAGGTCGTTATAGCGTTAGACGAGTTAACTGTAAGGTTGCAAGATTGGATTCCCCAAGCTGACAAGGTGAAAATCTGTCGTTCTGCTCCTGAACAAGGCAGTTAACCCACTGTTGCTAGGCCGGCATTGAAAATAAGAATGTGTTCTTAACTGACTTGCCAAGTTAAATAAAGATTAAATAAAGGTATAAAAAAAATACAAGTAAAAAAATTGGCAAATCGGCGCCCCAAAATACCGATTGTTATGAAAACTTGAAATCGGCCCTAATTAATCGGCCATTTCGATTAATCGGTCGACCTCTAGTTAGGACCTCTATGTTGTGCATGACACAAGTAATTTTCCCAACAATTGTTTACAGACAGATTATTTCACTTATAATACACTGTATCACAATTCCAGTGGGTCAGAAGTTTACATACACTAAGTTGACTGTGCCTTTAAACAGCTTGGAAAATTCCAGAAAATGATGTCATGGCTTTAGAAGCTTCTGATAGGCTAATTGACATCATTTGAGTCAATTGGATGTGTACCTGTGGATGTATTTTAAGACCTACCTTCAAACCCAGTGCCTCTGTGCTTGACATCATGGGAAAATCAATAGAAATCAGCCAAGACCTCCACAAGTCTGATTCCTCCTCAGGAGCAATTTCCAAACGCCTGAAGGTACCACGTTTATCTGTACAAACAATAGTACCCAAGTATAAACACCATGGGACCACACAGCCGTCATACCGCTCTGGAAGGAGACGCATTCTGTCTCCTAAAGATGACCGTACTTTGGTGTGAAAAGTGCTAATCAATCCCAGAACAACAGCAAAGGACCATGTGAAGATGCTGGAGGAAACAGGTACAAAAGTATATATATCCACAGTAAAACGAGTCCTATATCGACATAACCTGAAAGGCCGCTCAGAAAGGAAGAAGCCACTGCTCCAAAACCTCCATAGAAATGCCAGACCGGTTTGCAACTGCACATGGGGACAAAGATTTACTGTTTGGAGAAATGTCCTCTGGTCTGATGAAACAAAAATAGAACTGTTTGGCCATAATGACCATCGTTATGTTTGGAGGAAAAAAGGGGGAGGCTTGCAAGCTGAAGAACACCATCCCAACCATGAAGCACGAGGTTTGCAGCATCATGTTGTGGGGATGCTTTGCTGCAGGAGGGGCTGGTGCATATCATGAGAAGGAAAATTATGTGGATATATTGAAGCAAAATCTCAAGACATCGGTCAGGAAGTTAAAGCTTGGTCATAAATGGACAATGACCCCAAGCATACTTCCAAAGTTGTGGCAAAATGGCTTAAGGACAACAAAGTCAAGGTATTGGAGTGGCCATCACAAAGCCCTGACCTCAAACCCTTAGAAGATTTGTGGGCAGAACTGAAAAAGCATGCGTGAGCAAGGAGGCCTACAAACCTGACTTAGTTACATCAGCTCTGTCAGGAGGAATGGGCCAAAATTCACCCAACTTATTGTGGGAGGCTTGTGAAAGGCAACCTGAACCGTTTGATCCATGTTAAACAATTTAAAGGCAATGCTACCAAATACTAATTGAGTGTATGTAAACTTCTCACCCACTGGGAATGTGATGAAAGAAATAAAAGCTGAAATAGATAATTCTCTCTACTATTATTCTGACATTTCACATTCTTAAAATAACGTGGTGATCCTAACTGACCTAAGACCGGGAATCTTTACTAGGATTAAATGTCAGGAATTGTGAAAAACTGAGTTTAAATAGATTTGGCTAAGGTGTATGTATATTTTTGACTTCAACTATTCACACTGTACCACAGACAGAATGAGGGACCGAGTGGCACAGCGATCTAAGGCATTGCATCGCAATGCTAGAGGTGTCACTACAGACCCGGGCTCGATCACGGCCATTGGGAGTCCCATAGGGCGGAGCACAATTGTCCCAGCATCGTCCGTGTTAGGGGTGGGTTTGGCACAGGGTAGGCCATCGTTGTAAATACGAATTTGTTCTTAGCTGGCTTGCCTAGTTAAATAAAGGTTAAATAAATGAGTAGAATGGACATTCCCACCTGAAACAGTGTTAGTTTGGGTGAACAGCAAGTAGTCTCTTTTCACAGGATTGAGCCCCTCCCTGGATTTTGTGCTAAATGCTTTACAACGAATCTTTCTTCATGTCCAACAAGCTTTCTCTGCCCTTAACCTTGTTCTGAACACCTCCAAAACAAAGGTCATGTGGTTTGGTAAGAAGAATGCCCCTCTCCCCACAGGTGTGATTACTACCTCTGAGGGTTTAGAGCTTGAGGTAGTCACCTCATACAAGTACTTGGGAGTATGGCTGGACGGTACACTGTCCTTCTCAGCACATATCAAAGCTGCAGGCTAAAGTTAAATCTAGACTTGGTTTCCTCTATTGTAATCGCTCCTCTTTCATCCCAGCTGCCAAACTAACCCTGCTTCAGATGACCGTCCTACCCATGCTAGATTACGGAGAAGTAATTTATAGATCGGCAGGTAAGGGTGCTCTCGAGCGGCTAGATGTTCTTTATCATTTGGCCAACAGATTTTCCACCAATGCACCTTATAGGACACATCACTGCACTCTATACTCCTCTGTAAACTGGTAATCTCTGTATACCCATCGCATGACCCAATAGTTGATGCTTATTTATAAAACCCTCTTCCGCCTCACTCCCCCCTATCTGAGATATCTACTGCAGCCCTTAACCTCCAGGTCCCCAAAGCACACACATCCCTGGGTGGCTCGTCTTTTCAGTTTTCTGCAGCTAGCGACTGGAACGAGCTGCAACAAAACACTCAAACGGGACAGTTTTATCTCAATCTCTTCATTCAAAGACTCAATCATGGACACTCTTACTAACAGTTGTGGCTGCTTTGTGTGATATATTGTTTTCTCTACCTTCTTGCCCCTTGTGCTGTTGGCTGTGCCCAATAATGTTTGTACCCTGTTTTGTGCTGCTTTCATGTTGTGTTTCTACCATATTGTTGTCATGTTGTGTTGCTACCATGTTGTAGTCATGTTGTGTTGCTACCATGTTGTGCTGCTACCATGTTGTTGTCATGTTGTGTTGCTACCATGTTGTGTTCCTACCATGCTGTGTTGCTACCATGTTGTTGTCATGTTGTGTTGCTACCATGTTGTGTTGCTACCATGTTGTTGTCATGTTGTGTTGCTACCATGCTGTGCTGCTACCATGTTGTGCTGCTTTCATGTTGTGTTGCTACCATGCTGTGTTGTCATGTGTTGCTGCCATGCTATGTTGTCGTTTCTCTTTATGTAGTGTTGTGTTGTCTCTCTAGTCGTGATGTGTGTTTTGTCCTATATTTTTTAATATATTTTTTATCCCCGTCCCCGTCCCCACAGGAGGTCTTTTTGACCTTTTTGATAGGCTGTCGTTGTAAATAAGATTTTGTTCTTAACTGAGTTGCCAAATTAAATAAAGTTGAAATACATACAATAAACAGGCCATGTATCTCTGACATAACTCCTGTTATCCTTATGTGCATTCTGAGATGGAGACCCCCCCCCCCAAAAAAAAAAAACCCCATTAAAATGATCCAATGTGATTGGATCTTCTTTGAACTATTGACCCCAAGAAAGCTCCTCCCTCAACCCCAAGGCAGAGCCTCTCCTAGCCATCATCTATGGGCCTATGCCCCTTCTAGTAATTCTATGGACTATGCGATCTCTGTACATACTTTTTTCAGCCACATGTCCACATGTAAAACAGGGTTACCCTGGGGGCACACCCTGGGGGGCACGTTTTGTTTTTCGCCCTAATAGTACGTAGTGGATTCAAATAACCAACTCATTGTGAAGCTTTAATTATTTGAATCGGCTGTGTAGTGCAAAAAACAAAACGTGCACCAATGGGGGGCCCAGGACCGAGTTTGGGAAATCCTGATCTAACGCACTCTTGCCATTGGGACTGTTGGCCTGGTTACATGGACGTTCTTTGGGAGTGTTGGCCTGGTTACATGGACGTTCTTTGGGACTGTTGGCCTGGTTACATGGACGTTCTTTGGAACTGTTGGCCTGGTTACGTGGACGTTCTTTGGGACTGTTGGCCTGGTTACGTAGACGTTCTTTGGGACTGTTGGCCTGGTTACGTAGGCGTTCTTTGGGACTGTTGGCCTGGTTACGTAGACGTTCTTTGGGACTGTTGGCCTGGTTACATAGACGTTCTTTGGGACTGTTGGCCTGGTTTACGTTCTTTGGAACTGTTGGCCTGGTTACGCGTTCTTTGGGACTGTTGGCCTGGTTACATGGACGTTCTTTGAGACTGTTGGCCTGGTTACATAGGCGTTCTTTGGGACTGTTGGCCTGGTTACATAGGCGTTCTTTGGGACTGTTGGCCTGGTTACATGGACGTTCTTTGGGACTGTTGGCCTGGTTACGTAGACGTTCTTTGGGACTGTTGGCCTGGTTACATGGACGTTCTTTGGAACTGTTGGCCTGGTTACGTAGACGTTCTTTGGGACTGTTGGCCTGGTTACATAGACGTTCTTTGGGACTGTTGGCCTGGTTACGTAGACGTTCTTTGGGACTGTTGGCCTGGTTACATGGCCGCCCTTCAGACCTTCTTTGGGACTGTGATGTTCGAGTCTGGGTGAATTAACATCTGGGGAGGATGGGAGACGCAAACAGCTGTGCTGCCTCGATAGCCCGTGGTGGAACACACCTTCTACGTCACTCATTATTTTCCAGAGAACGCATAGCCCCTCGTTGATTATCCACTGCGCGCAGTAAAGCATTGTTTTTCCGCATATCCAACCAATAAAGATCCTAGATAATGACTGTCTCAGATGATTGAATGAGGCAACTGTATAACTGATATTCATAAGAAGATATCTAAACTGTGCCTGCCTGTGTGTGTCACCCTCATCATTCATGTCATCTACTGGAAATCAGCTAATTAAACCAATGTTGGGTCGGGGGAACCCCGCCTGGAGAATAATGTAGGGGAAACACAATCATACTTTTTATACTTAACCATTTGAAATGTATTCAAATGTAATACTGGTGTACGGTACCTTTAGTTTCTCATATGTTCCTACCAGTCTTCCAGATACAGTCGGCTTTAACCCCTTCATTACCATAAAACCCCTGGAGATTAGAGACATGTCCATCTGACTGTGTCCAACTCACACACAGAGAGAGAGAGATTCATCTATCTCGTTAGAAGGGATTCCCTTGGGGACCCCAGTCCCCTCATCTATTAAATGGGATGCAGACAAGAGGCACTCTTTCTGTGAAGGGAGTGGAAGTGGTTGAAAGAGGATTGCCTCATCAGTGTGATCATGGCTCAGGCGACTAATGGTTTTCTTAGGTAGGTATTTTGCTGAGCTAGTTTTTTTTGCTGTACCATGGAAAGCAGCCTTTCTGCTTATGATCTAACAGATTTTGACATTATTTTAACTGATCTTTCTAATGGAATGTACCTCTAATTTTAATAGATCTTTGTAATGGAATGGATCTCGAATTTTAACTGATCTTTCTAATGGAATGTACCTCTAATTTGAATAGATATTTATAATGGAATGGATCTCTAATTGTAAAAGATATTTATAATGGAATGTATCTCTAATTTTAATGGATCTTTGTAATGGAATGGATCTCTAATTTTAATGGATCTTTGTAATGGAATGGATCTCTAATTTTAATAGATATATTTGAACAGATCTCAGAATTCCATCTCTGGAAAGGTTCGACTTTCCAACCTGAAGATCACTGACGTCATGATTTGACCTTGTATTTTTCTGTGTTCCCAGTTGTTTTGAATGTGGCAATAGTACCATGCATGAATCTACAGGTAACTAAAGCTAACCAACTAGGTTAAACTAGCTACACTACACTACCAAAAGTGTGTGGACATCTGCTCATCGAACATTCATTCCTAAATCATGGGAATTAATATGAATTTGGACCCTCTTTTGCTGTTGTAACAGCCTCCAATCTTCTGGGAAGAAGTTCCACTAGATGTTGGAACATTGCTGCTATAACGGCCTCCACTCTTCTGGGAAGAAGTTCCACTAGATGTTGGAACATTGCTGTTATAACGGCCTCCACTCTTCTGGGAAGGCTTTCCACTAGATGTTGGAACATTGCTGCTATAACAGCCTCCACTCTTCTGTGAAGAAGTTCCACTAGATGTTGGAACATTGCTACTATAACAGCCTTCACTCTTCTGGGAAGAAGTTCCACTTGATGTTGGAACATTGCTGAGGGGACTTGTTTCCATTCAGCCACAAGAGCATTAGTGCGGTCGGGCACTGATGTTGGGTGATTAGACCTGGCTCGCAGTCAGCGTTCCAATTCATCCCGAAAGTGTTCGGTGGGGTTGAGTTCAGGGCTCTGTGCAGGCCAGTCAAATTCTACCACACCGATCTCAACAAACAATTTCTGTTTGGCCCTCACTTTGTGCACGAGGGCATTGTCATGCTGAAACAGGAAAGGGCCTTTCCCAAACTGTTGCCACACAGTTGGCAGCACAGAATAATCTAGAATGTCATTGTATGCTGTAGCATTAAGATTTCCCTTCACTGGAACTAAGGGGCTTAGCCCGAACCATGAAAAACAGCCCCTGACCATTATTCCTCCTCCAACAAACTTTACAGTTGGCACTATGCATTTGGGCAGGTAGCGTTGTCCTGGTATCCGCCAAATCCACCGGACTGCCAGATGGTGAAGCGTGCTTCATCACTCCAGAGAATGCGTTTCCACTGCTCTAGAGTCCAATGGCGGCGAGCTTTACAATACTCCAGCCGACGCTTGGTATTGCGCATGGTGATCTTAGGCTTGTGTGCGGTTGCTCGGCCATGGAAACCCATTTCAAATTCCAGATGAACAGTTCTTGTGCTGAGTTTGCCTCCAGAGTTAGTTTGGAACTTGGTAGTGAAAGTTGCAACTGAGGACAGACTATTTTTACATGCAAAACGCTTCAGCTTGTGTGGCCTACCACTTTGCGGCTGAGCCATTGTTGCTCCTAAACGTTTCCACTTCACAATAACAGCACTTACAGTTGAACAGGGGCAGCTCTAGCAGGGCAGAAATTTAACAAACTGACTTGTTGGAAAGGTGGTATCCTATGATGGTGCCACGTTAAAAGTCACTGAGCTCTTCAGTAAGGCCGTTCTACTGCCCATGTTTGTCAAGCATTACCATAAACACTACATGAATCAATAGAATGAGGGTAATAGTATAGCTGGGTACAATGTTC
>NC_056433.1:4569564-4587064 GCF_018296145.1 Oncorhynchus tshawytscha | reverse complement strand
AAGCCATGTCTGCCTACGGTGGCCTTTCTCAATAGCAAGGCTATGCTCACTGAGTCTGTACATAGTCAAAGCTTTCTTTAAGTTTGGGTCAGTCACAGTGGTCAGGTATTCTGCTGCTGTGTACTCTCTGTGTAGGGCCAAATAGCATTCTAGTTTGCTCTCTCTCTCTCTTTCTCTCTCTCTCTCTTTCTCCATCTCTCTCTCTTTCTCTCTCTCTCTCTTTCTCCATCTCTCTCTCTTTCTCTCTCTCTCTATTTCTCTCTTTCTCCATCTATCTCTCTCTCTCTTTCTCCATCTATCTCTCTCTATCTCTCTTTCCCCAGATATCTCTCTCTGTCTCTCTCTCTGTCTCTCTCTCTCTCTCTCTTTCTTTCTCCATCTCTCTCTCTTTCTCTCTCTCTTTCTCCATCTCTCTCTCTTTCTCCATCTATATCTCTCTCTCTTTCTCTCTCCCTATCTCTCTCTCTCTTTCTCTATCTCTCTCTCTCTTTCTCTCTCTCTTTCTCCATTTATATCTCTCTCTCTTTCTCCATCTGTATCTCTCTCTCTTTCTCTATCTCCATCTATATCTCTCTTTCTTTCTCCATCTATATCACTTTCTTTCTTTCTCCATCTATATCTCTCTTTTTCTCCATCTCTCTCGTTTTCTCCATATAGTGTGCATATAGTGTGTATATTTTATGCATATAGTGTGTATATAGTGTGTATATAGTGTATATAGTGTGTATATAGTGTGTGTATATAGGGTGCATATAGTGTGTATATAAGGTGTATATAGTGTGCATATAGTGTGTATATAGCGTGTGCATATGGTGTGCAAATATAGCGTACAAGTAGTGTGCGTATATTGTGTGTGTATATAGGGTGCATATAGGGTGTATATAGTGTGTGTATATAAGGTGCATATAGTGTGCATATAGTGTGTATATAGTGTGCATATAGGGTGTATATAGTGTGCATATAGTGTGTATATTGTGTGCATATAGTGTGGATATAGGGTGTATATAGGGTGCATATGGTGTGCATATGGTGTGTATATAGTGTGTATATAGGGTGCATATAGTGTGCATATAGTGTGTATATAGTGTGCATTTAGTGTGTATATAGTGTGCATATAGTGTGTATATAGTGTGCATATAGTGTGCATATAGTGTGCATATAGTGTGTATATAGTGTGTATATAGTGTGCATATAGTGTGCATATCGTGTGTATATGGTGTGCATACGGTGTGTATATGGTGTGTATATAGTGTGTATATGGTGTGCATACGGTGTGTATATGGTGTGTATATGGTGTGTATATAGTGTGCATACGGTGTGTATACGGTGTGTATATGGTGTGCATACGGTGTGTATATGGTGTGTATATAGTGTGCATACGGTGTGTATATGGTGTGCATACGGTGTGTATATGGTGTGTATATGGTGTGTATATGATGTGCATACGGTGTGTATATGGTGTGTATATGGTGTGCATATAGTGTGTATATAGTGTGCATACGGTGTGCATACAGTGTGTATATAGTGTGCATATAGTGTGCATACGGTGTGTATATAGTGTTTATATAGTGTGCATACGGTGTGCATATAGTGTGCATATAGTGTGCATATAGTGTGTATATAGTGTGTATACGGTGTGCATAAGGTGTGTATATGGTGTGTATATAGTGTGCATATAGTGTGCATATTCAGTGCCATGAAAAAGTATTTGCCCCCTTTATATTTATTTCATTCAGGTCTGAGAAACATTATGAAATGAAGAAAATGTATTTCAGAAGAACATAATATGAGTTGGTCTACTAGATACTGTATGTTATCTGGCTATAGACTGTTCATTTATCAGACTAGATACTGTATGTTATCTGGCTATAGGCTGTTAATTTATCAGACTAGATACTGTATGTTATCTGGCTATAGACTGTTCATTTATCAGACTAGATACTGTATGTTATCTGGCTATAGACTGTAGGCTGTTCATTTATCAGACTAGATACTGTATGTTATCTGGCTATAGACTGTAGGCTGTTCATTTATCAGACTAGATACTGTATGTTATCTGGCTATAGACTGTAGGCTGTTCATTTATCAGACTAGATACTGTATGTTATCTGGCTATAGACTGTAGGCTGTTCATTTATCAGACTAGATACTGTATGTTATCTGGCTATAGACTGTAGGCTGTTCATTTATTAGACTAGATACTGTATGTTATCTGGCTATAGACTGTAGGCCTGTTCATTTATCAGACTAGATACTGTCTGTTATCTGGCTATAGACTGTTCATTTATCAGACTAGATACTGTATGTTATCTGGCTATAGACTGTAGGCTTGTTCATTTATCAGACTAGATACTGTATGTTATCTGGCTATAGACTGTTCATTTATCAGACTAGATACTGTATGTTATCTGGCTATAGGCTGTTCATTTATCAGACTAGATACTGTATGTTATCTGGCTATAGACTGTAGGCTGTTCATTTATCAGACTAGATACTGTATGTTATCTGGCTATAGACTGTTCATTTATCAGACTAGATACTGTATGTTATCTGGCTATAGGCTGTTAATTTATCAGACTAGATACTGTATGTTATCTGGCTATAGACTGTTCATTTATCAGACTAGATACTGTATGTTATCTGGCTATAGACTGTTCATTTATCAGACTAGATACTGTATGTTATCTGGCTATAGACTGTAGGCTGTTCATTTATCAGACTAGATACTGTATGTTATCTGGCTATAGACTGTTCATTTATCAGACTAGATACTGTATGTTATCTGGCTATAGGCTGTAGGCTTGTTCATTTATCAGACTAGATACTGTATGTTATCTGGCTATAGACTGTAGGCTTGTTCATTTATCAGACTAGATACTGTATGTTATCTGGCTATAGACTGTTCATTTATCAGACTAGATACTGTATGTTATCTGGCTATAGACTGTAGGCTTGTTCATTTAGCTGACAAGATACTGTATGTTATCTGGATATAGACTAGACAAGATCTGCTCATAAGTCCCATACCCTTATGTTATATTACATGATTTTATGTTAAAAATAAGTATATCTGAATAAAATAGAAAGGGTATGTTTTTCCCATTCCAGAGCGAGTGTGCATCTGAAGTGTTGAGCGTAAAAGTTGAGCGTAAATGTGATCATTTGAAACAGGTCCTATCCTCCGGATCTACAGTTATTTGGCAACTTTAGATTTGAATGATACAAACTTTAGAATGTTTTAGAAAATGCCAGGGCGGCAAGTGGTTCGAGCGTTGGGTCAGTAACCAAAACGGTTGCTAGATCGAATCCCCGAGCTGACAAGGTAACGAAAAATCTGTCGTTCTGCCCCCTGAACAAGGCAGTTAAACCCACTGTTCCCTGATAGGCCGTCATTGTAAATAAGAATTTGTTCTTAACTGACTTGCCTAGTTACATAACAACGTATATGAGACTACTGAAGATTTGAGAAAGTAAAAAAAAAGAAGCTTTCTCTGTTCTTCGCCTCAGACTACACACGCTGTTCTCTCATCGTGATTATTTTCACCCATCAGACTATTCTCAATTTAATCTTGTCTTTAACTAATATGTCAAATTTGTTGAGATTTGAATGGCCCAATATCAAATGGGCAGGTTGAGGGGCTTGGGGGAAAAGAGATGTCATCTGTATGTGAATGGAGGCCCCTTTTCTGCTGATTCGGTTATTTCACTCCATGCATCAACCACTGTTTGAGGAGCACGCAGCCTCTCGCTGCTAGACAATTGATATTCTGTATGCCGAGGGTCCTCCTACCCTGTTCCTGTAGATACCCAGTACTCTGTATGCCGAGGGCCCTCCTACCCTGTTCCTGTAGATACCCAGTACTCTGTATGCCGAGGGTCCTCCTACCCTGTTCCTGTACTCTGTATACCATGGGTTCTCCTACCCTGTTCCTGTACTCTGTATACCATGGGTTCTCCTACCCTGTTCCTGTACTCTGTATACCATGGGTCCTCCTACCCTGTTCCTGTAGATACCCAGTACTCTGTATGCCGAGGGTCCTCCTACCCTGTTCCTGTACTCTGTATACCATGGGTTCTCCTACCCTGTTCCTGTACTCTGTATACCATGGGTTCTCCTACCCTGTTCCTGTACTCTGTATACCATGGGTCCTCCTACCCTGTTCCTGTAGATACCCAGTACTCTGTATGCCGAGGGTCCTCCTACCCTGTTCCTGTACTCTGTATGCCGAGGGTCCTCCTACCCTGTTCCTGTAGATACCCAGTACTCTGTATGCCGAGGGTCCTCCTACCCTGTTCCTGTAGATACCCAGTACTCTGTATGCCGAGGGTCCCCCTACCCTGTTCCTGTAGATACCCAGTACTCTGTATGCCGAGGGTCCTCCTACCCTGTTCCGTTAGATACCCAGTACTCTGTATGACGAGGGTCCTGCTACCCTGTTCCTGTAGATACCCAGTACTCTGTATGACGAGGGTCCTCCTACCCTGTTCCTGTAGATACCCAGTACTCTGTATGACGAGGGTCCTCCTACCCTGTTCCTGTAGATACCCAGTACTCTGTATGCCGAGGGTCCTCCTACCCTGTTCCTGTAGATACCCAGTACTCTGTATGCCGAGGGTCCTCCTACCCTGTTCCTGTAGATACCCAGTACTCTGTATGCCGAGGGTCCTCCTACCCTGTTCCTGTAGATACCCAGTACTCTGTATGCCGAGGGTTCTCCTACCCTGTTCCTGTAGATACCCAGTACTCTGTATGCCGAGGGTCCTCCTACCCTGTTCCTGTAGATACCCAGTACTCTGTATGACGAGGGTCCTCCTACCCTGTTCCTGTAGATACCCAGTACTCTGTATGCCGAGGGTCCTCCTACCCTGTTCCTGTAGATAACCAGTACTCTGTATGCCGAGGGTCCTCCTACCCTGTTCCTGTAGATACCCAGTACTCTGTATGCCGAGGGTCCTCCTACCCTGTTCCTGTAGATACCCAGTACTCTGTATGCCGAGGGTCCTCCTACCCTGTTCCTGTAGATACCCAGTACTCTGTATGCCGAGGGTCCTCCTACCCTGTTCCTGTAGATACCCAGTACTCTGTATGCCGAGGGCTCTCCAACCCTGTTCCTGTAGATACCCAGTACTCTGTATGCAGAGGGTCCCCCTACCCTGTTCCTGTAGATACCCAGTACTCTGTATGCCGAGGATTCTCCTACCCTGTTCCTGTAGATACCCAGTACTCTGTATGCCGAGGGTCCTCCTACCCTGTTCCTGTAGATACCCAGTACTCTGTATGCCGAGCGTCCTCCTACCCTGTTCCTGTAGATACCCAGTACTCTGTATGCCGAGGGTCCTCCTACCCTGTTCCTGTAGATACCCAGTACTCTGTATGCCGAGGGTCCTCCTACCCTGTTCCTGTAGATACCCAGTACTCTGTATGCCGAGGGTCCTCCTACCCTGTTCCTGTAGATACCCAGTACTCTGTATGACGAGGGTCCTCCTACCCTGTTCCTGTAGATACCCAGTACTCTGTATGACGAGGGTCCTCCTACCCTGTTCCTGTAGATACCCAGTACTCTGTATGACGAGGGTCCTCCTACCCTGTTCCTGTAGATACCCAGTACTCTGTATGCCGAGGGTCCTCCTACCCTGTTCCTGTAGATACCCAGTACTCTGTATGCCGAGGGTCCTCCTACCCTGTTCCTGTAGATACCCAGTACTCTGTATGCCGAGCGTCCTCCTACCCTGTTCCTGTAGATACCCAGTACTCTGTATACCATGGGCCCTCCTACCCTGTTCCTGTACTCTGTATACCATGGGCTCTCCTACCCTGTTCCTGCAGATACCCAGTACTCTGTATGCCCTGGGCTCTCCAACCCTGTTCCTGTAGATACCCAGTACTCTGTATACCATGGGCTCTCCAACCCTGTTCCTGTACTCTGTATACCATGGGCTCTCCAACCCTGTTCCTGTACTCTGTATACCATGGGCTCTCCAACCCTGTTCCTGTACTCTGTATACCATGGGCTCTCCTACCCTGTTCCTGTACTCTGTATACCATGGGCTCTCCTACCCTGTTCCTGTACTCTGTGTACCATGGGCTCTCCTACCCTGTTCCTGTACCATGGGTCCTCATATGTCCCATACCATTATTTTATATTATATGATTTTATGTTTAAAAAAAAATCTGTATCTGAATAAAATAGAAAGTATATTTCCCATTCCTGGCAAGTCTTTGACCTCCTTGTAGGCTGTCTCATCGGCGTCGGTGATCAGTTGTTGTGTCGTCAACAAACTTAATGATGGTGTTGGAGTCACGCATGGCCACACAGGTGTGGGTGAACAGGGAGTACAAAGTCCGCACCCCTGAGGGGTCCCCGTGTTGAGGGTCAGCGTGGTGGAGGTGTTGATGCCGAAGATGCCTACGAACGGCTCTTCCCACTTGCCTTGATGTAGTAATGTGTCTCCAGCAGCGTAATGCCTGGGTGTCACACAACGTTAATGAAAACACAGTGTTATTAGAGACACAGTGTTATTAGAGACACAGCGTTATTAGAGACACAGTGTTATTAGAGACACAGCGTTAATGAAGACACAGTGTTATTAGAGACACAGCGTTATTAGAGACACAGCGTTAATGAAGACACAGCGTTATTAGAGACACAGTGTTATTAGAGACACAGTGTTATTAGAGACACAGCGTTAATGAAGACACAGTGTTATTAGAGACACAGCGTTATTAGAGACACAGCGTTATTAGAGACACAGTGTTATTAGAGACACAGTGTTATTAGAGACACAGTGTTATTAGAGACACAGTGTTATTAGAGACACAGCGTTAATGAAGACACAAACTTCTTCAGAGTATGTCTACTGTTTCTTTGGTAATCTACAGATCACCTTGTTGTACACAGTGATACACACACACACAAACACACACACAGATATCAAATAATGCAGTGCTGTGCTGTTCCATGTCATTTCAGCATACAGGACACTCCTCCCTAAAACTCTGAATACTTCATTTCTTCGTTCCCTCGCTCCTTTGTTCCCTCGCTCCTTCGTTCCCTCGCTTCTTTGTTCCCTCGCTCCTTCGTTCCCTCGCTCCTTCGTTCCCTCGCTCCTGCCACTCATCGCATCTGACACACACACGGGCACGATGACACGGTTATGAAATATTTATTAAGCGTCCCTCTTTCATATCTTTTGGGAGGTCAAATATATTTGAAAAGCCTGAAGCACTGTTAAATACTGTGTTTACTGTACTGTATGTGGCCTAGTGGAGATACAGTGTATATTTATGATTCTCAACTAGATGGTCCCTAGGAGAGAGAGAGAGAGAGAGAGAGAGATGCTAGTGTCAGCTCTTTTGATCTGGTTGGTGAGATGTGGTGTGAACTGAATGCATCCCACTACTCTTCAGGGCTGGTAGGGTTTACGGTGTGTGGGAAGGAGATTATCCGTTGAGCCAGTATGCACACAGAGGTATCAAGGACCTGAACCGTTGGTTTATTCTTCTATTGTTTGTTTCTCACCGTCTCTACCTTTTACTTTTTACTTTAATAGTGGAAGGTACTAACCAAGACAACATGTAAACTATTGGACATTAATCATTTAGAAGTTTAGATGGATCAGGATGAGAGAGAGAGAGGATGAGAGAGAGAGAGGATGAGAGAGAGAGAGAGGATGAGAGAGAGAGAGGATGAGAGAGAGGATGAGAAAACTGCTGGTGTGGCTCTGTGACAGATGGCTCAGCCTGCATGGAGCGCTCCAATGGTACAGGACAGCAGCATGCCCTCTACTATCATCTCTCTGGATGATCTCACTCCTCTCTCTCTCTCCCGCAACAGTTTGGGGAAGGCCCTTTCCTGTTTCAGCTTGACAATGCCCCCGTGCACAAAGTGAGGTCCATACAGAAATGGTTTGTGGAAGATTTTGACTGACCCGCACAGAACCTTAACCCCATCTTTGGGATGAATTGGAACGCAGACTGCGAGCCAGGCCTAATCGCCCAATATCAGTGCCTGAACTCACTAATGTTCTTGTGGCTGAATGGAAGCAAGTCCCTGCAGCAATGTTCCAACAGCTAGTGGAAAGCCTTCCCAGAAGTCTGGAGGCTGTTATAGCAGCAATGTTCCAACATCTAGTGGAAAGCCTTCCCAGAAGAGTGGAGGCTGTTATAGCAGCAAAGTTCAAACATCTAGTGGAAAGCCTTCCCTGAAGAGTGGAGGCTGTTATAGCAGCAATGTTCCAACATCTAGTGGAAAGCCTTCCCAGAAGAGGCTGTTATAGCAGCAATGTTCCAACATCTGGAAAGCCTTCCCAGAAGAGTGGAGGCTGTTATAGAAGCAGTGTTCCAACATCTAGTGGAAAGCCTTCCCAGAAGAGTGGAGGCTGTTATAGCAGCAATGTTCCAACATCTAGTGGAAAGCCTTCCCAGAAGAGTGGAGGCTGTTATAGCAGCAATGTTCCAACATCTAGTGGAAAGCCTTCCCAGAAGAGTGGAGGCTGTTATAGCAGCAATGTTCCAACATCTAGTGGAAAGCCTTCCCAGAAGAGTGGAGGCTGTTATAGCAGCAATGTTCCAACATCTAGTGGAAAGCCTTCCCAGAAGAGTGGAGGCTGTTATAGCAGCAATGTTCCTACATCTAGTAGAAAGGCTTCCCAGAAGAGTGGAGGCTGTTATAGCAGCAAAGGGGTGACCAACTCCATAATAATGCCGGTGATTTTTGGAATGAGATGTTCGACGAGCAGGCGTTTCCATACTTTTGGTGATGTAGGCTATCTAGAGGAAACCCATTCCACAATATATCTAACCTACAGTATCTATTTAGGAAAAGCAGTACTTTGGACATTTTGGACATTTTGCCCGATTTACAAATGAGCCTTTCAGCCTTTCATCCAATCACATTTTACTAATTGTGCACCTGTTGTGTTTTCTGTCCAATCAGAGCTGCCAGAGAACTGGACAGACACCAAGGAGACCCTATTGGAAGGGATGGTTTTCCAGGTCAAGTACCTGGGGATGACTCTGGTGGGACAGCCTAAAGGAGAGGACATGGCCGCTGCAGCTATACACAGGATAGTCTCTACGGTGAGTTAAGGTGTGTGTGTGTGTGTGTGTGTGCTCAGCAGTCTAGTTTATTCACAAAGAAAGATTCACACGGTCTACTCTTTATTATTAATGAGATCCTGTTTTGATCCATTGACTCATGATCTTAATCAGTTAATCAGTTAATCAGGAGTCAGTTTCCATCCGTGTGTCTACATGTTTTCTTACCTGTGTGGGCTCTTACCTACTCATTCAAGGGTTTTTCTTTATTTTTGACTATTTTCTACATTGTAGAATAATAGTGAAGACATCAGAACTATGAAATAACACATATGGAATCATGCAGTAACCAAAAGAAAAAGTGTTAAACAAATCTAGATAAGATTCTTCAAATAGCCACCCTTTGCCTCTCAACCAGCTTCATGAGGTAGTCACCTGGATTGCATTTCAATTAACAGGTGTGCCTTCATTTGTGGAATTTCTTTCCTTCTTAATGCGTTTGAGCCAATCAGTTGTGTTGTCACAAGGTAGGGGTGTTATACAGAAGTTAGCCCTCTTTGGTAAAATACCATATTATGACAAGAACAGCTCAAACAAGCAAATAGAAATTACAGTCCATCATTACTTTAAGTCAATCTGGAACATTTCAAGAATTTTGAACATTTCTTGAACTGTAGTCGCAAAAACCATCAAGCACCATGATGAAGCTGGATCTCATGAGGACCGCCACAGGAAAGGAAGAACCAGAGTTACCTCTGCTGCAGAGGATAAGTTCATTAGAGTTAACTGTCTCTCATGAGGACCGCCACAGGAAAGGAAGAACCAGAGTTACCTCTGCTGCAGAGGATAAGTTCATTAGAGTTAACTGTCTCTCATGAGGACCGCCACAGGAAAGGAAGAACCAGAGTTACCTCTGCTGCAGAGGATAAGTTCATTAGAGTTAACTGTCTCTCATGAAGACCGCCACAGGAAAGGAAGAACCAGAGTTACTACTGCTGCAGAGGATAAGTTCATTAGAGTTAACTGTCTCTCATGAGGACCGCCACAGGAAAGGAAGAACCAGAGTTACTACTGCTGCAGAGGCTAAGTTCATTAGAGTTACCAGCCTTAGAAATTACAGCCCAAATAAATGGTTCACAGAGTTACACTAAAGACACATCTCAACATCAACTGTTCAGAGGAGACTGTGTGAATCAAGCCTTCTTGGTCGAATTGCTGTAATGAAACCCTAACACTACTATAGGACACCAATAAGAAGAAGAGACTTGCTTGGGCCAAGAAACACGAGCAATGGACATTAGACCAGAGGAAATCTGTCCTTTAGTCTGATGAGTCTAAATCTGAGATTTTTGGTTCCAACCACCGTGTCTTTGTGAGACGCAGAGTAGGTGAATGGATGATCTCCGCATGTGTGGTTTCCACCGTGAAGCATGGAGGAGGAGGTGTGATGGTGTGGGGGTTATTTCCTGGTGACACTGTCTGTGATTTATTTAGAATTCAAGGCACACTTAACCAACATGGCTACCACAGCATTCTGCAGCAATACGCCATCCCATCTGGTTTGGGCTTAGTGGGACTATCATTTGATTTTCAAAAGGACAATGACCCAACACACCTCTAGGCTGTGTAAGGGATATTTGACCAAGTAGGAGAGTGATGGAGTGCTGCATCAGATGCTGCATAGGAGAGTGATGGAGTGCTGCATCAGATGACCTGGCCTCCAGGTGTCCTCGGATGCGGGGGTGTCCTCGGATGGGTCCACAGTGTCTCCTGACCCCTCCTGTCTCAGCCTCCAGTATTTATGCTGCAGTAGTTTATGTGTCGGGGGGCTAGGGTCAGTTTGTTATATCTGGAGTACTTCTCCTGTCCTATTCGGTGTCCTGTGTGAATCTAAGTGTGCGTTCTCTAATTCTCTCCTTCTCTCTCTCGGAGGACCTGAGCCCTAGGACCATGCCCCAGGATTACCTGACATGATGACTCCTTGCTGTCCCCAGTCCACCTGGCCGTGCTGCTGCTCCAGTTTCAACTGTTCTGCCTTCTTATTATTCGAACATGCTGATCATTTATGAACATTTGAACATCTTGGCCATGTTCTGTTATAATCTCCACCCGGCACAGCCAGAAGAGGACTGGCCACCCCACATATGCTCTCTCTAATTCTCTCTTTTTTTCTCTCTCTCGGAGGACCTGAGCCCTAGGACCATGCCCCAGGACTACCTGACATGATGACTCCTTGCTGTCCCCAGTCCATCTGACCGTGCTGCTGCTCCAGTTTCAACTGTTCTGCCTTATTATTATACGACCATGCTGGTCATTTATGAACATTTGAACATCTTGGCCATGTTCTGTTATAATCTCCACCCGGCACAGCCAGAAGAGGACTGGCCACCCCACATAGCCTGGTTCCTCTCTAGGTTTCTTCCTAGGTTTTGGCCTTTCTAGGGAGTTTTTCCTAGCCACCGTGCTTCTACACCTGCATTGCTTGCTTGGGGTTTTAGGCTGGGTTTCTGTACAGCACTTTGAGATATCAGCTGATGTACGAAGGGCTATATAAATAAATTTGAGTTGATTTATTTCAGCTTTTATTTCTTTCATCACATTCCCAGTGGTTTACATACACTCAATTAGTATTTGGTAGCATTGCCTTTAAACTGTTTAACTTAGCTCAAACTTTTCAGGTAGCCTTCCACAAGCTTCCCACAATAAGTTGGGTGGATTTTGGCCCATTCCTCTTGACAGAGGTTGTTTAACTGAGTCAGGTTTGTAGGCCTCCTTGCTCGCACACACTTTTTCAGTTCTGCCCACAAATGTTCTATAGGATTGAGGTCAGGGCTTTGTGATGGCCACTCCAATACCTTGACTTTGTTGTCCTTAAGCCATTTTGCCAGAACATTGGAAGTATGCTTGGGGTCATTGTCCATTTGGAAGACCCATTTGCAACCAAGCTTTAACTTCCTGACAGGAGTCTTGAGATGTTGCTTAAATATCATTTTCCTACCTCATGATGCCATCTATTTTGTGAAGTGCAACAGTCCCTCCTGCATTAAAGCACCCCCACAACATGATGCTGCCACCCCCGTGCTTCATGGTTGGGATGGTGTTCTTCGGCTTGCAAGCCTCCCCCTTTTTCCTCCAAACATAATGATGGTCATTATGGCCAAACAGTTCTATTTTTTGTTTTATCAGACCAGAGGACATTTCTCCAAAAAGTACCATCTTTGTCCCCATGTGTAGTTGCAAAAAGTAGTCTGGCTTTTTTTATGGCAGTTTTGGAGCAGTGGCTTCTTCCTTTCTGAGCGGCTTTTCAGGTTATGCCGATATAGGACTAGTTTTACTGTGGATTTGTGTGCATTTGTACCTGTTTCCTCCAGCATCTTTTCAAGGTCCTTTGCTGTTGTTCTGGGATTGATTTGCACGTTTGTAGCAAAGTACGCTCATCTCTAGGATACAGAACGCGTCTCCTTCCTGAGCGGTATGACAGCTGTGTGGTCCCATGGTGTTTATCCTTGCGTACTATTGTTTGTACAGATGAACGTGGTTCCTTCAGGCATTTGGAAATTGCTCCCAAGGATGAACCAGACTTGTGGAGATCTACAATTACTTTTCTGAAGTCTTGGCTGATTTCTTTTGATTTTCCTAATACATCCACAGGTACACCTCCAATTGACTCAAATTATGTCAATTAGCAAGAAGCTTCTAAAGTCATGACATCATTTTCTGGAATTTTCCAAGCTGTTTAAAGGCAAAGTCAACTTAGTGTATGTAAACTTCTGACCCACTGGAATTGTGATACAGTGAATTATAAGTGAAATAATCGGTCTGTAAACAATTGTTGGAAAAATGACTTGTGTCATGAATAAAGTAGTGTCAGGTGGAGCAGCACAGAGAACAAGAGCAGACTCAGACCAGAAATCAGGGATGAATGAACCAAGATATTTATTGTAACAGGGAGAGATGAAGAGCATTTCCAGGGATGTTCGGATGAGTTGTAGGAAACCAGATGTGGAGGCTGAGGTTGGAGTGAGCTTTTTGGGAAACAGGTCCGGAGGGGAATCCAAGGGAGTAAAGGGGAGTTGAATCCAGAACAAGGTAGCAGGGTGGTGAGATGTGGAACAGGAACCAGAGTCAGAAAACTGTAGTTACGGGATCTGAAATAATAACAAATAGCTAGAAGCATGACTGACTGAACAGAGATTACGATCTGGCTGAGGGGAAGTGGCAGGACTGAGTATTTGTAGAGGTCCTGATTATGGAACAGGTTGCAGCTGGTGGTGAACTGCTCTGACTCCAGCACACCTGTCTACAACCACACAATCACACACAGAGAGGAAGAGGGAGAGGGAAAGGGAAAGGGAGAGGGAAAGGGAGAGGGAAAGGGAAAGGGCAAGGGAAAGGGAGAGGGAAAGGGAAAGGGAGAGGGAAAGGGAGAGGGAAAGGGAGAGGGAAAGGGAGAAGGAAAGGGAATGGGAAAGGGAAAGGGAGAGGGGAAGGGAAAGGGAAAGGGAAAGGGAGAGGGAAAGGGAGAGGGAAAGGGCAAGGGAGAGGGAAAGGGAAAGGGAAAGGGAAAGGGAAAAGGGAGAGGGAAAGGGAGAGGGAGAGGGAAAGGGAGAGGGAGAGAAAATGAGGTGGAAACTGAGCTTCACTTCCTAACCTCCTGCCCAATGTATGACCATATTATAGACACACATTTCCCTCATATTACACAGGTCCACAAAGAATTTGAAAACAAATCCAATTTTGATAAACTCAAAAATCTACTGGGTGAAATTCCACAGTGTTCCATCACAGTAGCAAGATTTGTGACCTGTTGCCATGAGAAAAGGGCAACCAGTGAAGAATAAACACCAAATACAACCAATATTTACTTTAACCATGTGTACATTGTTACAACACTGTATATAGACATAATATGACATTTGAAATGTCTTTATTGTTTTGGAACTTCTGTATGTGTAATGTTTACAGTTAATTTTTATTGTTTATTTCACTTTTGTATATTATCTACTTCACTTGCTTTGGCAATGTTAACATGTGTTTCCCATACCAATAAAGCCCCTTGATTTGAATTGAGAATTTATATAGGTAATAGGATACCATTGTTGACGTTTCTATCAGCTTATAAATCTATTTTAAAACTGTTGTGTGTTTCCTATCCCCAGGCCCGGGCAAGTGCTAAGAAGTTCCGTAAGGTGACCTTGACCATCTCTCCTAAAGGAATCATCATCACAGACACAGAGACACAGGACCTCATAGAGAATGTGTCCATATATAGGTAAACAATATGACATCATAATGACCGGGTAAAGAATGTGTCCATATATAGGTAAACAATATGACATCATAATGACCTCGTAAAGAATGTGTCCATACATAGGTAAACAATATGACATCATAATGACCTCACAGAGAATGTATCCATACATAGGTAAACAATATGACATCATAATGACCTCTAGAGAACTTCTCCATATACAGGTAAACAATATGACATCATAATGACCTCATAGAGAATGTCTCCATATACAGGTAAACAATATGACATCATAATGACCTCTAGAGAACGTCTCCATATAGTGTTGTTTTATTTTGAAAACATGGCAGCTAAAAGATGAATTGCGTATGCAAAAGCACATCACAAACTACATCAAATATAAAACAATAACATTCCAACACGATAAGGAAGTCAGGGACTGCAAGGATGATGAATGGAAGCAGTTATTAAGATGACATTGAGAGCGGAGGAACTTCAGCCATGGATGGTCATGGAGGAGGGAGCCGGTCAGTGAGACAGTCGGGTCCGTAGCCCCAACACCCGTGCTCTGGGCTTTTTAGCTTGATGGTTAGCGAACTAGCTAGTTAGCGACTCCTCTCCACAAATTCTGTGTAGCACCCACACAGGAGATGCTTCTGCTGCCTCAGAGCTCTGAAAGCTCACCACACATAATTAACAGTTAGGAGTGTCTTCACAAGAACAAGCCATTTCGTATGCAGTCCTCCACTTCTCATCAAGTCGGTGTTGTGATGTTCAAATCCAATGTCCATTCAGTCCACAACGTTAGCTAGCTATCTGCTAGCTATCTGCTAGCTATCTGCTAGCTATCTGCTAGCAATACAACATCAGTCTTGATCCTCTGTCAAGAAGACTAATTACAACCAATTCAAAAGAGCAATCAATTAACTGAAGGCAGATGGAAGAAGTTTATTAAAAGACATAATGACATCCTAATGACCGTCTAGAGAACCGCTCCGTATACAGGTAAATAATGACATCATAATGACCATCTAGAGAACCGCTCCGTATAGAGGTACATAATGACATCATAATGACATCATAATGACCGTCTAGAGAACCGCTCCGTATACAGGTAAATAATGACATCATAATGACCGCCTAGAGAACCGCTCCGTATACAGGTAAATAATGACATCATAATGACATCATAATGACCGCCTAGAGAACCGCTCCGTATACAGGTAAATAATGACATCATAATGACCGTCTAGAGAACCGCTCCGTATACAGGTAAATAATGACTTCATAATGACCGTCTAGAGAACAGCTCCGTATACCCCTCTCCCCTCTAATAATCCCCATCTGACCCCCTCTAATCATCCCCTCTCCTCTCCCCCTCTAATCATCCCCCTCTCCTCTTCTCCTCTAATCATCCCCCTCTCCTCTCCTCCTCTAATCATCCCCCTCTCCTCTTCTCCTCTAATCATCCCCTCTAATTATCCCCCTCTCCTCTCCTCCTCTAATCAACCCCCTCTCCTCTCCTCTAATCATCCTCCTCTAATCATCCCCCCTCTCCTCTCCTCCTTTAATCAACCCCCTCTCCTCTCCTCTAATCATCCCCCTCTCCTCCTCTAATCATCCCCCTCCCCTCTCCTCTCCTCCTCTAATCCCTCCCCTCTCCTCTCCTCCTCTAATCATCCCCCTCTCCTCTTCTCCTCTAATCATCCCCCTCTACTCTCCTCTCCTCTAATCATCCCCCTCTCCTCTCCTCTAATCATCCCCCTCTCCTCTCCTCTAATCATCCCCCTCTCCTCTCCTCTCCTCTAATCACCCATCTCATCTCATCTCCTCCTCTAATCACCTCCTCTCTTCTCCTCTAATCATCCCCCTCTCCTCTTCTCCTCTAATCATCCCCCTCTCTTCTCCTCTAATCATCCCCCTCTCATCTCCTCTAATCATCCCCCTCTCCTCTCATCTCCTCTAATCATCCCCCTCTCCTCTCCTCTAATCATCTCCCTCTACTCTCTTCTAATCATCCCCCTCTCCCCTCCTCCTTTAATCATCCCCCTCTCCTCTAATCATCCCCCTCTCCTCTCCTCTAATCATCCCCTCTCCCTCCTCCTTTAATCATCCCCCTCTCCTCTCCTCTAATCATCCCCCTCTACTCTCCTCTCCTCTAATCATCCCCCTCTCCCCTCCTCCTTTAATCATCCCCTCTCCTCTCCTCTAATCATCCCCTCTACTCTCCTCTCCTCTAATCATCCCCTCTCCCCTCCTCCTTTAATCATCCCCCTCTCCTCTAATCATCCCCCTCTCTTCTCCTCTAATCATCCCCCTCTCCTCTCCTCTAATCATCCCCCTCTACTCTAATCATCCCCCTCTCCCCTCCTCCTTTAATCATCCCCCTCTCCTCTCCTCTAATCATCCCCCTCTACTCTCCTCTCCTCTAATCATCCCCCTCTCCCCTCCTCCTTTAATCATCCCCTCTCCTCTCCTCTAATCATCCCCCTCTACTCTCCTCTCCTCTAATCATCCCCCTCTCCCCTCCTCCTTTAATCATCCCCCTCTCCTCTAATCATCCCCCTCTCATCTCCTCTAATGATCCCCCTCTCCCCTCCTCCTCTAATCATCCCCCTCTACTCTCCTCTCCTCTAATCATCCCCCTCTCCCCTCCTCCTTTAATCATCCCCCTCTCCTCTCCTCTAATCATCCCCTCTACTCTCCTCTCCTCTAATCATCCCCCTCTCCTCTCCTCTAATCATCCCCCTCTACTCTCCTCTCCTCTAATCATCCCCCTCTACTCTCCTCTCCTCTAATCATCCCCCCTCTCCTCTCCTCTAATCATCCCCCTCTCCCCTCCTCCTTTAATCATCCCCCCTCCTCTCCTCTCCTCTAATCATCCCCCTCTACTCTCCTCTCCTCTAATCATCCCCCTCTCCCCTCCTCCTTTAATCATCCCCCCTCTCCTCTCCTCTAATCATCCCCCTCTCCTCTCCTCTAATCATCCCCCTCTCCCCTCCTCCTTTAATCATCCCCCTCTCCTCTCCTCTTCTCTTCTCTGCTCCTCCTCTCCTCTTATCTCCCCTCTCTGTACATCTGACAACCAGCTCTAAGGTCCCCCACATTGCCCAGTATTAATGGCCCTCTTCTGTGCCAATGCTAAGACTGGTCAGGTCACATGACCAGCCAGGAAGTCCAAAAGGATGGTTTAGTTTGATGAAGGGTTGATC
>NC_056433.1:4409564-4564564 GCF_018296145.1 Oncorhynchus tshawytscha | reverse complement strand
TGTGTGTGTGTGTGTGTGTGTGTGTGTGTGTGAGTGTGTGTGTGTGAGTGTGTGTGTGTGAGTGTGTGTGTGTGTGTGTGTGTGTGTGTGTGTGTGTGTGTGAGTGTGAGCGTGTGCGTGTGTGTGAGTGTGAGCGTGAGCGTGTGTGTGTGTGTGTGTGTGTGTGTGTGTGTGTGTGTGTGTGTCCTCCTCCCCAACCGAAACAACCCGCTACAGTGTATCCACTCAAATTCACAAAAGATAAGATTCAGATAATTTATTCACATTTTTACTGAAAACAAAACTCTTTTCCTAGTTGACCTGGATTCCATTGTATTATATTATTATATACAGATGTGATGTATATTCATGTGGATTGAGTATAATCTAGTCTTCCAATGTTTAGCACGGACTTGATATATATATATATATATATATTTATCCTGTTGTTTTAAGGACATTACATCAGTTGGATCAGCCTGTTGTGTGGTTTTCCACTTTAATTTGGAGTGTGACTCCAAATCCAGACCTCCATGGGTTGATAAATTTGATTTCCATTGATCATTTTTGTGTGATTTTGTTGTCAGCACATTCAACTATGTAAAGAAAAAAGTATTTAATAAGAATATTTCATTCATTCAGATCTAGGATGTGTTATTTTAGTGTTCCCTTTATTTTTTTGAGCAGTGTGTATATATTTACCCTGTTGCTACCTCAAACAGGTAGATTCTTGGAACTACCAGGTATTTTACCATCAAATCCACTTGTCCACTTGTCCTGCGCAATACACAGACAAGACGGGGCGGCAGGGTAGCCTAGTGGTTAGAGCGTTGGACTAGTAACCGGAAGGTTGCAAGTTCAAACCCCCGAGCTGACAAGGTACAAATCTGTCGTTCTGCCCCTGAACAGGCAGTTAACCCACTGTTCCTAGGCCGTCATTGAAAATAAGAATTTGTTCTTAACTGACTTGCCTGGTTAAATAAAAAATAAAAATTAAATAGCTACTTAAATCCACTGTGTCACACGTTTTGATCTTATCAGCAGCATACATGTATTTAGGCCACGGCTTCCAACTTCTCCTCACTTCTCCAGTATATAAAACCGATACGTCACAGTGGGGTTATTATATGATATATTTGGGGTGTCTTGGGCATTGCTATTTGGGTCACGCTGCTCATCAGAGACGCAGCTAGAAACACTGAGATCCGAGGTTATTACACGCTTGTTGTTGGACAGAGGAGTTAACGACGGACGGATGGACACACGCACACACACATAGAGAAACATGAACCCGTACTATTCTCCCTGCAGAACTATAAAGCATTTGTTATTTCTCTTTCTCTCTCTTTCTCTCTGTTTCATGTATATTAGATACCCAAACACATTGGAAACAACAGGGCCTTTATGTGTGATGTAAAAGCAGTGGTTTAACAGCTTTATGTTGTGATGATGTTTGAGCACCAACAAAGTCATACGGTATTTAACCACAACCATCAACACATTACCTTATTGAACCACAACCATCAACACATGACCTTATTGAACCACAACCATCAACACATTACCTTATTGAACCACAACCATCAACACATTACCTTATTGAACCACAACCATCAACACATGACCTTATTGAACCACAACCATCAACACATTACCTTATTGAACCACAACCATCAACACATGACCTTATTGAACCACAGCCATCAACACATTACCTTATTGAACCACAACCATCAACACATTACCTTATTGAACCACAACCATCAACACATTACCTTATTGAACCACAACCATCAACACATTGCGGTATGCACCACAACCATCAACACATTACCTTATTGAACCACAACCATCAACACATTACCTTATTGAACCACAACCATCAACACATTACCTTATTGAACCACAACCATCAACACATTACGGTATGCACCACAACCATCAACACATTACCTTATTGAACCACAACCATCAACACATTACCTTATTGAACCACAACCATCAACACATTACCTTATTGAACCACAACCATCAACACATTACGGTATGCACCACAACCATCAACACATTACCTTATTGAACCACAACCATCAACACATTACGGTATTTAACCACAACCATCAACACATTACCTTATTGAACCACAACCATCAACACATGACCTTATTGAACCACAACCATCAACACATTACCTTATTGAACCACAACCATCAACACATTACCTTATTGAACCACAACCATCAACACATTACCTTATTGAACCACAACCATCAACACATTACGGTATGCACCACAACCATCAACACATTACCTTATTGAACCACAACCATCAACACATTACCTTATTGAACCACAACCATCAACACATTACCTTATTGAACCACAACCATCAACACATTACGGTATGCACCACAACCATCAACACATTACCTTATTGAACCACAACCATCAACACATTACCTTATTGAACCACAACCATCAACACATTACGGTATGCACCATAACCATCAACACATTACGGTATGCACCACAACCATCAACACATTACCTTATTGAACCACAACCATCAACACATTACGGTATTTAACCACAACCATCAACACATTACCTTATTGAACCACAACCATCAACACATTACCTTATTGAACCACAACCATCAACACATTACGGTATTTAACCACAACCATCAACACATTACCTTATTGAACCACAACCATCAACACATTACCTTATTGAACCACAACCATCAACACATTACGGTATGCACCACAACCATCAACACATTACGGTATGCACCATAACCATCAACACATTACCTTATTGAACCACAACCATCAACACATTACGGTATGCACCATAACCATCAACACATTACCTTATTCTTCTGAACAGTCGGGAGTGTGAAATTCGCAAACCCTGTTAGTTGTGTGTGTGTGTGTGTGTCAGTGTGTGTGTGTGTTCGGTGTGTGTGTGTGTTCGGTGTGTGTGTGTGTCAGTGTGTGTGTGTGTGTGTGTGTGTTGTGTGTGTGTGTGTGTTCGGTGTGTGTGTGTGTGTTGTGTGTGCGTGTGTGTGTGTGTGTGTGTGTGTGTGCATGTGGCATGTCAGTGGAAAGGGTATGTGTGTGTGTGTGTGTGTCGGTGTGTGTGTGTGTGTGTGTGTCAGTGTGTGTGTCAGTGTGTGTGTGTGTCAGTGTGTTTGTCAGCGTGTGTGTGTGTTCAGTGTGTGTATCAGTGTGTGTGTTCGGTGTGTGCATGTGGCATGTCAGTGGAAAGGGTATTGAATAATACAGTGCCTTGCGAAAGTATTCGGCCCCCTTGAACTTTGCGACCTTTTGCCACATTTCAGGCTTCAAACATAAAGATATAAAACTGTATTTTTTTGTGAAGAATCAATCATCTCGGACCTGCCTGGTGTGTTCCTTGTTCTTCATGATGCTCTCTGCGCTTTTAACGGACCTCTGAGACTATCACAGTGCAGGTGCATTTATACGGAGACTTGATTACACACAGGTGGATTGTATTTATCATCATTAGTCATTTAGGTCAACATTGGATCATTCAGAGATCCTCACTGAACTTCTGGAGAGAGTTTGCTGCACTGAAAGTAAAGGGGCTGAATAATTTTGCACGCCCAATTTTTCAGTTTTTGATTTGTTAAAAAAGTTTGAAATATCCAATAAATGTCGTTCCACTTCATGATTGTGTCCCACTTGTTGTTGATTCTTCACAAAAATGTACAGTTTTATATCTCTATGTTTGAAGCCTGAAATGTGGCAAAAGGTCACAAAGTTCAAGGGGGCCGAATACTTTCGCAAGGCACTGTATTATTCCACATTGGACACTAATTGGGCTTCCAATGACATTGGTGTGTAGAATACAGTAGGCAGAGCAAGAGCAAGAGCTAGCTAGAACAGGCGGCAGGTAGCCTAGTGGTTAGGTTGTTAGATCGAATCCCAGAGCTGACGAGGTAAACATCTTTCCTTCTGCCCCCTGAACAAGGCAGTTAAACCCACTGTTCCTAGGCCGTCATTGTAAATAATCTTTTGTTCTTAACTGACTTGCCTAGTTAAATTTAAAAAACAGAGTAGAACAGAGTTAGTTAGCTAGAGCAGAGTTAGCTAGCTAGAGCAGAGTTAGTTAGCTATAGCAGAGTAGAACAGAGTTAGCTAGCTAGAGCAGAGTAGAACAGAGTTAGCTAGCTAGAGCAGAGTAGAACAGAGCAGAGTTAGCTAGCTAGAGCAGAGTAGAACAGAGTTAGCTAGCTAGAACAGAGTTAGCTAGCTAGAACAGAGTTAGCTAACTAGAACAGAGTAGAACAGAGTTAGCTAGCTAGAACAGAGTTAGCTGGCTAGAGCAGAGTAGAACAGAGTTAGCTAGCTAGAACAGAGTTAGCTAGCTAGAGCAGAGTAGAACAGAGTTAGCTAGCTAGAACAGAGTTAGCTAACTAGAGCAGAGTAGAACAGAGTTAGCTAGCTAGAACAGAGTTAGCTAGCTAGAGCAGAGTTAGCTAGCTAGAGCAGAGTAGAGCAGAGTTAGCTAGCTAGAGCAGAGTTAGCTAGCTAGAGCAGAGTTAGCTAGCTAGAACAGAGTTAGCTAGCTAGAACAGAGTAGAACAGAGATAGCTAGCTAGAACAGAGTAGAACAGAGATAGCTAGCTAGAACAGAGCAGAGATAGCTAGCTAGAACAGAGCAGAGTTAGCAAGCTAGAGCAGAGTAGAGCAGAGCAGAGTTAGCTACCCAGACTGTTCTGTCTTTGGTCAGACAGAACAGAGCTAACTAGGTAGCTAGAGCCGGTCTCAGCAGGCAAGTCACACAGCATCTGAAACATCGGAGAACAATCAACTGACCTTTATGGCACCCAAATATGAATTCAAAACTCACTATCATACCACAACAAGAATATAGTTTTGCCTTCTTCCCAGTTTGGATTGAAAAGGAATGATCATGTAAATGGTCACGGATGATAAACCGAAAAATGATCACCCCATAAAACCAAATAGTAAACGTGGACATTTTGCTGATATTGTTAGGTCAAACCTGTTGTCTACACACTGACCTGTCTCCTGAGTTGAAGCCTGACTCCAGCTCTAGGTTACGGCCTGGTTAGGCCAACCTGCATAAAGTCTCAACTGGATTGAAAAAATAGGAAAATACAATTAGAAAGAAATCAGTGTGGTTATGACTCCAACCTGCACGCTGGCTGCTATGACAACAGGAAACAGTGTGGTTTTGACTCCAACTATGACACGCTGGCTGCTATGACAACAGAAAACAGTGTGGTTATGACTCCAACCTGCACGCTGGCTGCTATGACAACAGAAATCAGTGTGGTTATGACTCCAACCTGCACGCTGGCTGCTATGACAACAGGAAACAGTGTGGTTTTGACTGGCTGCTATGACTACAGGGTTTATATAAAGCCAGGATACTATGGAAGGAGAGGGTCAAACACTGTCTCTGTTGTCTACTTAATATACACAGCTATTATCTATCCAAAGCCTTTGCGTGTGCGTGTGATACCTCCAGCACTCTGCATAAGGAAGCCATCTTAGGGCTGAGTCCCAAATGGCACCCTATTCCCTATGGGCTCTCTGGTCAAAAGTAGTGCACTATAAAGGGAATAGGGTGCCATTTGGGAAGCATATTGGATCAATACCGCTCCCTGTAGCTTCCTATAGTCCACTTAAAGAAGAAACAGCTAATGTAGTGCACTATATAGGGAATGGTTCTCTGGTCTAAAGTAGGGCACTATATAGGGAATAGGGTGCCATTTGGGAAGCATATTGGATCAATACCGCTCCCTGTAGCTTCCTATAGTCCACTTAAAGAAGAAAGAGCTAATGCATTCACTATGTCTGCATTCAAAATAGCAAAAAATTCCCTTTGGAGCCAATAGGGCCCTGGTCTAAAGTAGTGCACTATTTTGGGAATAGGGCCCTGGTCTAAAGTAGTGCACTATGTAGGGAATAGGGCTCTGGTCTAAAGTAGTGCACTATATAGGGAATAGGGCCCTGGTCTAAAGTAGTGCACTATGTAGGGAATAGGGCTCTGGTCTAAAGTAGTGCACTATATAGGGAGTAGGGCTCTGGTCTATAGTAGTGCACTACATAGGGAGTAGGGCCCTGGTCTAAAGTAGTGCACTATGTAGGGAGTAGGGTGACATTTGGGACATGTGTTGTATGGACCAGTGGGAAGATGTCAACGGTCATCCTATAGAATGCTTTAGTGAGCTTTGTTAAGACTGAAGGCCAGCCATTCACCTTGGCCTTTAGAACCAGCCATTCACCTTGGCCTTTAGAACCAGCCATTCACCTTGGCCTTTAGAACCAGCCACTCACCTTGGCCTTTAGAACCAGCCATTCACCTTGGCCTTTAGATAGGCCTTTAGAACCAGCCATTCACTTTGGCCTTTAGAACCAGCCATTCACCTTGGCCTTTAGAACCAGCAATTCACTTTGGCCTTTAGAACCAGCCATTCACCTTGGCCTTTAGAACCAGCCATTCACCTTGGCCTTTAGAACCAGCCATTCACTTTGGCCTTTAGAACCAGCCATTCACCTTCGCTTTTAGAACCAACCACTCACCATGGCCTTTAGAACCAGCCATTCACCATGGCTTTTAGAACCAACCACTCACCATGGCCTTTAGAACCAACCACTCACCATGGCCTTTAGATAGGCCTTTAGAACCAGCCATTCACCTTGGCCTTTAGAACCAGCCATTCACCTTGGCCTTTAGATAGGCCTTTAGAACCAGCCATTCACCTTGGCCTTTAGAACCAGCCATTCACCTTGGCCTTTAGAACCAGCCACTCACCATGGCCTTTAGAACTAGCCACTCACCATGGCCTTTAGAACCAGCCATTCACCTTGGCCTTTAGAACCAGCCATTCACCTTGGCCTTTAGAACCAGCCATTCACCATGGCCTTTAGAACCAACCACTCACCATGGCCTTTAGAACCAACCATTCACCTTGGCCTTTAGAACCAACCATTCACCTTGGCCTTTAGAACCAACCACTCACCATGGCCTTTAGAACCAGCCATTCACCTTGGCTTGTAGAACCAACCACTCACCATGGCCTTTAGAACCAGCCATTCACCATGGCTTTTAGAACCAACCATTCACCATGGCTTTTAGAACCAACCACTCACCACTGCTTTTAGATAGGCCTTTAGAACCAGCCATTCACCATGGCCTTTAGAACCAGCCATTCACCATGGCTTTTAGAACCAACCACTCACCATGGCCTTTAGAACCAGCCATTCACCATGGCTTTTAGAACCAACCACTCACCACGGCCTTTAGAACCAGCCATTCACCATGGCTTTTAGAACCAACCACTCACCATGGCCTTTAGAACCAGCCATTCACCATGGCTTTTAGAACCAACCACTCACCACGGCCTTTAGAACCAGCCATTCACCATGGCTTTTAGAACCAACCACTCACCATGGCCTTTAGAACCAGCCATTCACCATGGCTTTTAGAACCAACCATTCACTTTGGCCTTTAGAACCAGCCATTCACCTTGGCCTTTAGAACCAGCCATTCACTTTGGCCTTTAGAACCAGCCATTCACCTTGGCTTTTAGAACCAACCACTCACCATGGCCTTTAGAACCAACCACTCACCATGGCCTTTAGAACCAACCACTCACCATGGCCTTTAGAACCAGCCATTCACCATGGCCTTTAGAACCAACCACTCACCATGGCCTTTAGAACCAACCACTCACCATGGCTTTTAGAACCAACCACTCACCATGGCCTTTAGAACCAGCCATTCACCATGGCCTTTAGAACCAGCCATTCACCATGGCCTTTAGAACCAGCCACTCACCATGGCCTTTAGAACCAACCACTCACCATGGCCTTTAGAACCAGCCGTTCACCTTGGCCTTTAGAACCAGCTATTCACCATGGCCTTTAGAACCAACCACTCACCATGGCCTTTAGAACCAACCATTCACCTTGGCCTTTAGAACCAGCCATTCACCTTGGCCTTTAGAACCAGCCATTCACCTTGGCTTTTAGAACCAGGCACTCACCATGGCCTTTAGAACCAACCACTCACCATGGCCTTTAGAACCAGCCATTCACCTTGGCCTTTAGAACCAGCCATTCACCTTGGCCTTTAGAACCAGCCATTCACCTTGGCCTTTAGAACCAGCCATTCACCTTGGCTTTTAGAACCAGGCACTCACCATGGCCTTTAGAACCAACCACTCACCATGGCCTTTAGAACCAGCCATTCACCTTGGCCTTTAGAACCAGCCATTCACCATGGCCTTTAGAACCAGCCATTCACCATGGCCTTTAGAACCAGCCACTCACCATGGCCTTTAGAACCAACCACTCACCATGGCCTTTAGAACCAGCCGTTCACCTTGGCCTTTAGAACCAGCTATTCACCATGGCCTTTAGAACCAACCACTCACCATGGCCTTTAGAACCAACCATTCACCTTGGCCTTTAGAACCAGCCATTCACCTTGGCCTTTAGAACCAGCCATTCACCTTGGCTTTTAGAACCAACCACTCACCATGGCCTTTAGAACCAACCACTCACCTTGGCTTTTAGAACCAGCCATTCACCTTGGCCTTTAGAACCAGCCATTCACCTTGGCCTTTAGAACCAGCCATTCACCTTGGCCTTTAGAACCAGCCATTCACCTTGGCTTTTAGAACCAGGCACTCACTATGGCCTTTAGAACCAACCACTCACCATGGCCTTTAGAACCAGCCATTCACCTTGGCCTTTAGAACCAGCCATTCACCTTGGCCTTTAGAACCAATCACTCACCATGGCCTTTAGAACCAGCCATTCACCATTGCTTTTAGAACCAACCATTCACCATGGCTTTTAGAACCAACCACTCACCATGGCTTTTAGATAGGCCTTTAGAACCAACCACTCACCATGGCCTTTAGAACCAGCTATTCACCATGGCTTTTAGAACCAACCACTCACCATGGCCTTTAGAACCAGCCATTCACCATGGCTTTTAGAACCAACCACTCACCATGGCCTTTATAACCAGCCATTCACCATGGCTTTTAGAACCAACCACTCACCATGGCCTTTGAACCAACCACTCACCATGGCCTTTAGAACCAGCTATTCACCTTGGCTTTTAGAACCAACCACTCACCATGGCGTTTAGAACAAACCACTCACCATGGCCTTTAGAACCAACCATTCACCATGGCCTTTAGAACCAGCCATTCACCTTGGCTTTTAGAACCAACCACTCACCATGGCCTTTAGAACCAACCACTCACCATGGCCTTTAGAACCAACCACTCACCATGGCCTTTAGAACCAGCCATTCATCATGGCCTTTAGAACCAACCACTCACCATGGCCTTTAGAACCAACCACTCACCATGGCCTTTATAACCAACCACTCACCATGGCCTTTAGAACCAACCACTCACCATGGCCTTTAGAACCAGCCGTTCACCTTGGCTTTTAGAACCAACCACTCACCATGGCCTTTAGAACCAACCATTCACCATGGCCTTTAGAACCAACCACTCACCATGGCCTTTAGAACCAGCCACTCACCGTGGCCTTTAGAACCAACCAGTCACCATGGCCTTTAGAACCAACCACTCACTGTGGCCTTTAGAACCAACCACTCACCGTGGCCTTTAGAACTAACCATTCACCGTGGCCTTTAGAACCAGCCACTCACTGTGGCCTTTAGAACCAACCACTCACTGTGGCCTTTAGAACCAACCCCTCACTGTTGCCTTTAGAACCAGCCATTCACCTTGGCCTTTAGATAGGCCTTTAGAACCAGCCATTCACCTTGGCCTTTAGAACCAGCCATTCACCTTGGCCTTTAGAACCAGCCACTCACCATGGCCTTTAGAACCAACCACTCACCATGGCCTTTAGAACCAACCACTCACCGTGGCCTTTAGAACCAACCACTCACCGTGGCCTTTAGAACCAACCACTCACCATGGCCTTTAGAACCAACCATTCACCATGGCCTTTAGAACCAACCACTCACCGTGGACTTTAGAACCAACCACTCACCGTGGCCTTTAGAACCAACCACTCACCGTGGCCTTTAGAACCAGCCACTCACCGTGGCCTTTAGAACCAGCCACTCACCGTGGCCTTTAGAACCAGCCACTCACCATGGCCTTTAGAACCAACCACTCACCATGGCCTTTAGAACCAACCACTCACCGTGGCCTTTAGAACCAACCACTCACCATGGCCTTTAGAACCAACCATTCATCATGGCCTTTAGAATCAACCACTCACCGTGGACTTTAGAACCAACCACTCACCGTGGCCTTTAGAACAAACCACTCACCGTGGCCTTTAGAACCAGCCACTCACCGTGGCCTTTAGAACCAGCCACTCACCGTGGCCTTTAGAACCAGCCACTCACCATGGCCCTTAGAACCAACCACTTACCATGGCCTTTAGAACCAACCACTCACCATGGCCTTTAGAACCAACCACTCACCGTGGCCTTTAGAACCAGCCTCTCACCGTGACTCTCCGTTGATTTGCTGCATGACAATAGGTTTTCTGAAAGTTGATTATACATTTTTCCCACAGACCAGGTATACAAGTTATGCATGCCAGGATCAGTAATGTAGTTGATATTGTTTTGAACATGTCGTCAATAAATTGTTAATCGTTGCTTTTGTTTTGTTGGCTGTTGTTCAAACTGGGGTGATAATGAGTTACACAGTGCTGATCTTGGATCAGGTTTGCCTTTTAGATCTCAATTAAAACGATTATATAGACAGGGGGGAACCTGATCCCAGCACTCTTACTCCTCAATACATAAGGCCCCTGGGCACCAATAATGATTAACTGGCAATGAATGAATTTCTTTCTAAGCCCCCTTCAGAGGTTTTAGAGATTTGACAAGATAGCATAAGATTTAGTAATGAGGTTTTAAGACTGTAAAGCTTTAGTGATTTGTTCTGTTATTTTCTTCTCTGCACTGTGATAGTCAGATTTTCCTCCCAAATGGCACCCTAATCACTATCAGGCCCTGGTCAAAAGTAGTGTACTATAGTGTACTATATAGTATATAATATATCTTTGGTCCGTCTGTGATCTATGGCCTACTTAATATTCATGACTTCCCCTTCACACCCTGCTGTGATTGGCCTGCTGTTTGTCCCGTATGAACCAGGTTAGGAAGAGCAGTAGTGGAGTTACTAGTTTAAAACTCATCCTATATCTGTCTCTCTCTAACTGTGATGGATGGCATTGGGGTCTGTAGGCCAGAGATAGATGAGGATACAATATACTTTCATTACAAATCAAATTATCATGGAAAATGTTTTATAAAAATGTCATATCAACTTCTTATGATGAAGTTAACGTGTAAATGTTCAATGAATTGATCGTCACCAATGGATATCTCTCTCTTCTCCATTTAACTAGTTGAAACATCTGAAAATATACTGTATGTGTAGCCAGAGGAGGGTTTATCCATACCCTAGGCCCCATTGGTTGATGGGAGTTGTATTGTTCTCCCCTCCTGCAGAATCTCCTACTGTACTGCAGATAAAACCCAGGACAAAGTGTTTGCCTACGTCTCCCAGATTCAGTTAGACGAGACCCTCGAGTGCCACGCCTTCCTCTGTCACAAGAAGAAGATCGTAAGTGACAAGTGGGCACTAGTTCAAAACACTTTTCACTTTCCGTCTCTGTTTACAACTTTTGATAATGAACCCAAGACACATGCCTGAATATTTCAGAATTAAACACGGATGAAAGTAATTTAATGTCGTTAATTTTAATTTCTATTTAATTTAATTTAATTTGTCTATTTAATTTAATTTAATTTGTCTATTTAATTTAATTTCTATCTTTATATGTCGTTAGGGAAACACGAGAAGTTACCAATCATTGAAATAATGTTTCCAATCCAAAACAATTCTTATTTTAGACGTTTACATCTGAAATTATGATGGTGTCTGGCTCCATCTTGTGGTACTGTAGGTGCTTGCAAACCACAATCAAATTATGTTATACAGTATGTCTCTGTTCTGTGGTTTGTCAGGCCCAAGCTGTGACTCTCACCGTAGCCCAGGCCTTCACAGTAGCTCTGGACCTGTGGGAGATTGCTCAGGAAGGTGAGTACTAACTCTAACCGTAGCCCAGGCCTTCACAGTAGCTCTGGACCTGTGGGAGATTGCTCAGGAAGGTGAGTACTAACTCTAACCGTAGCCTAGGCCTTCACAGTAGCTCTGGACCTGTGGGAGATTGCTCAGGAAGGTGAGTACTAACTCTAACCGTAGCCCAGGCCTTCACAGTAGTTCTGGACCTATGGGAGATTGCTCAGGAAGGTGAGGATTAGGGTGAATGTCAGCAAAACATTTTTACTGTCCGTTCTCCAACGTTTTGTCTCCAACGTTTTGTCTCCAACGTTTTACCTCCAACGATTTGTCTCCAACGTTTTACCTCCAACGTTTTGTCTCCAACGTTTTACCTCTAACGTTTTGTCTCCAACGTTTTACCTCCAACGTTTTGTCTCCAACGTTTTACCTCCAACGTTTTGTCTCCAACGTTTTACCTCTAACGTTTTGTCTCCAACGTTTTGTCTCCAACGTTTTGTCTCCAACATTTTGTCTCCAACGTTTTGTCTCCAACGTTTTACCTCCAACGTTTTGTCTCCAACGTTTTGTCTCCAACGTTTTGTCTCCAACGTTTTGTCTCCAACGTTTTACCTCCAACGTTTTGTCTCCAACGTTTTACCTCCAACGTTTTGTCTCCAACGTTTTACCTCCAACGTTTTGTCTCCAACGTTTTACCTCTAACGTTTTGTCTCCAACGTTTTGTCTCCAACGTTTTGTCTCCAACGTTTTGTCTCCAACGTTCTCCAACGTTTTTCAGCTGGACTACATGTTCCTGGGGTCTGACACTTTTCCTCTCCTCTCTGTCCTCAGATAAAAGTCAGAAGGCCAGGAGGACATGCTGCTCGTGTTCTGTCAGTGATGGACAGACAGAGACTACAAACACACACAGCGTCTCAGGTAGGTCAACTTCATTTGTAGTACTCTTCCTGTAATGATCTTGACATCTATTGGTCTATAAATCTTTGCACGCTTGTTAAGGTACACCCACTAGGGCTGGGCAATATAGCCTAAACGTACTGCAGGGCTTCAGACCTTCGCCAGACAGCCACAAGTAGTTATTTCACTTCCTCCACTCTCCTCCTCACCCTCAGGAACCTAGCCTGATCAGTGCTGAATGTTTAGGGTCTATTCTCTCTCTCTCTCCCTCTCTCTCTCTCTCTCTCCCTCCTTATCTCTCTCTCTCTCTCCCTCCTTATCTCTCTCTCTCTCTCTCTCCCTCCTTATCTCTCTCTCTGTCTCTCTCCCTCCTTATCTCTCTCTCTGTCTCTCTCTCTCTCTCTCTCTCTCTCTCCTCTCTTTCTCTCTCTCTCTCTCTCTCACTCTCTCCTTATCTCTCTCTCCCTCTCTCTCTCCTTCTCTCTCTCTCTCTCCCCCCTTCCCTCCCTCCGTCCCCCTCTCTCTCTCTGTCTCAGACTCAGAGAAGCAGCAGCCCCTGAGGAAGGAGGAGAAACAGAGACGGCCATTTTTCTCCATGTCATTCAGCTCTCCTTCACCCAGTAACAAACCCGCCAGGAAACGACCAATCAAACACGGCTCCTGGGTAAGTCATGTCCTTGGGTTCCAGGCCCTTGATTGGTCTAGCCAGTCATCATTATCACGCCTGATATAACGTAAACAATATGTATTCTCCATGGACAAGCTGGGACTGTTAAAGGCTATTGCTAATGATAAGAGGTGAACCCCATTAGACATGGCATTACCTCCACTATAGTTGAGATGGATGTCCTCCAGTATAGTTGACCTCCAGTATAGTTGACCTCCAGTATAATTGAGATGGATGACCTCCAGTATAGTTGAGGTGGATGACCTCCAGTGTAGTTGACCTCCAGTATAGTTGACCTCCAGTATAATTGAGATGGATGACCTCCAGTATAGTTGAGGCGGATGACCTCCAGTGTAGTTGACCTCCAGTATAGTTGAGATGGATGACCTCCAGTATAGTTGAGGTGGATGACCTCCAGTATAGTTGAGATGGATGACCTCCAGTATAGTTGAGGTGGATGACCTCCAGTGTAGTTGACCTCCAGTATAGTTGAGATGGATGACCTCCAGTATAGTTGAGGTGGATGACCTCCAGTATAGTTGAGGTGGATGACCTCCAGTATAGTTGAGATGGATGACCTCCAGTATAGTTGAGGTGGATGAGCTCCAGTATAGTTGACCTCCAGTATAGTTGAGATGGATGACCTCCAGTATAGTTGAGGTGGATGACCTCCAGTGTAGTTGACCTCCAGTATAGTTGAGATGGATGACCTCCAGTATAGTTGAGGTGGATGACCTCCAGTATAGTTGAGATGGATGACCTCCAGTATAGTTGAGGTGGATGAGCTCCAGTATAGTTGACCTCCAGTATAGTTGAGGTGGATGACCTCCAGTATAGTTGACCTCCAGTATAGTTGAGATGGATGACCTCCAGTATAGTTGAGGTGGATGACCTCCAGTATAGTTGACCTCCAGTATAGTTGACCTCCAGTAAAGTTGAGATGGATGACCTCCAGTATAGTGGTGGTGGATGTCCTCCACTATAGTTGAGGTGGATGACCTCCAGTATAGTTGAGATGGATGACCTCCAGTATAGTTGACCTCCAGTATAGTTGAGATGGATGACCTCCAGTGTAGTCCTTCACCCAGTAACAAACCCGCCAGGAAACGACCAATCAAACACGGCTCCTGGGTAAGTCATGTCCTTGGGTTCCAGGCCCTTGATTGGTCTAGCCAGTCATCATTATCACGCCTGATATAACGTAAACAATATGTATTCTCCATGGACAAGCTGGGACTGTTAAAGGCTATTGCTAATGATAAGAGGTGAACCCCATTAGACATGGCATTACCTCCACTATAGTTGAGATGGATGTCCTCCAGTATAGTTGACCTCCAGTATAGTTGACCTCCAGTATAATTGAGATGGATGACCTCCAGTATAGTTGAGGTGGATGACCTCCAGTGTAGTTGACCTCCAGTATAGTTGACCTCCAGTATAATTGAGATGGATGACCTCCAGTATAGTTGAGGTGGATGACCTCCAGTGTAGTTGACCTCCAGTATAGTTGAGATGGATGACCTCCAGTATAGTTGAGGTGGATGACCTCCAGTATAGTTGAGATGGATGACCTCCAGTATAGTTGAGGTGGATGACCTCCAGTGTAGTTGACCTCCAGTATAGTTGACTCCAGTATAATTGAGATGGATGACCTCCAGTATAGTTGAGGTGGATGACCTCCAGTGTAGTTGACCTCCAGTATAGTTGAGATGGATGACCTCCAGTATAGTTGAGGTGGATGACCTCCAGTATAGTTGAGATGGATGACCTCCAGTATAGTTGAGGTGGATGAGCTCCAGTATAGTTGACCTCCAGTATAGTTGAGATGGATGACCTCCAGTATAGTTGAGGTGGATGATCTCCAGTATAGTTGAGATGGATGACCTCCACTATAGTTGAGGTGGATGTTCTCCAGTATAGTTGACCTCCAGTGTAGTTGATCTCCAGTATAGTTGAGATGGATGACCTCCAGTATAGTTGTGGTGGATGTCCTCCACTATAGTTGAGGTGGATGACCTCCAGTATAGTTGAGATGGATGACCTCCAGTATAGTTGACCTCCAGTATAGTTGAGATGGATGACCTCCAGTGTAGTCCTTCACCCAGTAACAAACCCGCCAGGAAACGACCAATCAAACACGGCTCCTGGGTAAGTCATGTCCTTGGGTTCCAGGCCCTTGATTGGTCTAGCCAGTCATCATTATCACGCCTGATATAACGTAAACAATATGTATTCTCCATGGACAAGCTGGGACTGTTAAAGGCTATTGCTAATGATAAGAGGTGAACCCCATTAGACATGGCATTACCTCCACTATAGTTGAGATGGATGACCTCCAGTATAGTTGACCTCCAGTATAGTTGACCTCCAGTATAATTGAGATGGATGACCTCCAGTATAGTTGAGGTGGATGACCTCCAGTGTAGTTGACCTCCAGTATAGTTGAGATGGATGACCTCCAGTATAGTTGAGGTGGATGACCTCCAGTATAGTTGAGATGGATGACCTCCAGTATAGTTGAGGTGGATGACCTCCAGTATAGTTGACCTCCAGTATAGTTGAGATGGATGACCTCCAGTATAGTTGAGGTGGATGATCTCCAGTATAGTTGAGATGGATGATCTCCACTATAGTTGAGGTGGATGTTCTCCAGTATAGTTGACCTCCAGTGTAGTTGATCTCCAGTATAGTTGAGATGGATGACCTCCAGTATAGTTGTGGTGGATGACCTCCACTATAGTTGAGGTGGATGTTCTCCAGTATAGTTGACCTCCAGTGTAGTTGATCTCCAGTATAGTTGAGATGGATGACCTCCAGTATAGTTGTGGTGGATGTCCTCCACTATAGTTGAGGTGGATGACCTCCAGTATAGTTGAGATGGATGACCTCCAGTATAGTTGACCTCCAGTATAGTTGAGATGGATGACCTCCAGTGTAGTTGAGATGGATGACCTCCAGTATAGTTGACCTCCAGTATAGTTGACCTCCAGTATAGTTGAGATGGATGACCTCCAGTATAATTGAGGTGGTTGACCTCCAGTATAGTTGAGGTGGATGACCTCCAGTATAGTTGACCTCCAGTATAGTTGAGATGGATGACCTCCAGTATAGTTGAGGTGGATGATCTCCAGTATAGTTGACTTCCAGTATAGTTGATCTCCAGTATAATTGAGATGGATGACCTCCAGTATAGTTGAGATGGATGACCTCCAGTGTAGTTGAGGTGGATGACCTCCAGTGTAGTTGAGGTGGATGACCTCCGGTATAGTTGAGGTGGATGACCTCCAGTGTAGTTGAGGTGGATGACCTCCAGTATAGTTGAGGTGGATGACCTCCGGTATAGTTGAGGTGGATGACCTCCAGTGTAGTTGAGGTGGATGACCTCCAGTATAGTTGACCTCCAGTATAGTTGAGATGGATGACCTCCAGTATAGTTGAGATGGATGACCTCATGTATAGTTGTCCTCCAGTATAGTTGATCTCCAGTATAATTGAGGTGGATGACCTCCAGTATAGTTGAGATGGATGACCTCCAGTATAGTTGAGGTGGATGACCTCCAGTATAGTTGAGGTGGATGACCTCCAGTATAGTTGAGATGGATGACCTCCAGTATAGTTGAGGTGGATGACCTCCAGTATAGTTGTCCTCCAGTATAGTTAAGATGGATGACCTCCAGTATAGTTGAGGTGGATGACCTCCAGTATAGTTGAGGTGGATGACCTCATGTATAGGTATCCTCCAGTATAGTTGATCTCCAGTATAATTGAGGTGGATGACCTCCAGTATAGTTGAGATGGATGACCTCCAGTATAGTTGAGGTGGATGACCTCCAGTATAGTTGAGATGGATGATCTCCAGTATAGTTGAGGTGGAAGACCTCCAGTATAGTGACCTCCAGTATAGTTGAGATGGATGATCTCCAGTATAGTTGACCTCCAGTATAGTTGAGGTGGATGACCTCCAGTATAGTTGAGATGGATGACCTCCAGTATAGTTGAGGTGGATGACCTCCAGTATAGTTGACCTCCAGTATTGTTGACCTCCAGTATAATTGAGGTGGATGTCTCCAGTATAGTTGAGGTGGATGATCTCCAGTATAGTTGACCTCCAGTATAGTTGAGATGGATGACCTGTTCCTGGAGGTCATTCACCTGTAAGGTGTATATTCTACCTGGAGGTCATTCACCTGTAAGGTGTATATTCTACCCCTGTTCCTGGAGGTCATTCACCTGTAAGGTGTATATTCTACCTGGAGGTCATTCACCTGTAAGGTTTATATTCTACCTGGAGGTCATTCACCTGTAAGGTGTATATTCTACCCCTGTTCCTGGAGGTCATTCACCTGTAAGGTGTATATTCTACCCCTGCTCCTGGAGGTCATTCACCTGTAAGGTGTATATTCTACCTGGAGGTCATTCACCTGTAAGGTGTATATTCTACCTGGAGGTCATTCACCTGTAAGGTGTATATTCTACCTGGAGGTCATTCACCTGTAAGGTTTATATTCTACCTGGAGGTCATTCACCTGTAAGGTGTATATTCTACCCCTGTTCCTGGAGGTCATTCACCTGTAAGGTGTATATTCTACCTGGAGGTCATTCACCTGTAAGGTGTATATTCTACCCCTGTTCCTGGAGGTCATTCACCTGTAAGGTGTATATTCTACCTGGAGGTCATTCACCTGTAAGGTGTATATTCTACCTGGAGGTCATTCACCTGTAAGGTGTATATTCTACCTGGAGGTCATTCACCTGTAAGGTGTATATTCTACCCCTGTTCCTGGAGGTCATTCACCTGTAAGTTGTATATTCTACCTGGAGGTCATTCACCTGTAAGGTGTATATTCTACCCCTGTTCCTGGAGGTCATCATCCTGTAATTTGTATATTCTACCTGGAGGTCATTCACCTGTAAGGTGTATATTCTACCTGGAGGTCATTCACCTGTAAGGTGTATATTCTACCCCTGTTCCTGGAGGTCATTCACCTGTAAGGTGTATATTCTACCTGGAGGTCATTCACCTGTAATGTGTATATTCTACCCCTGTTCCTGGAGGTCATTCACCTGTAAGGTGTATATTCTACCTGGAGGTCATTCACCTGTAAGGTGTATATTCTACCTGGAGGTCATTCACCTGTAAGGTGTATATTCTACCTGGAGGTCATTCACCTGTAAGGTGTATATTCTACCTGGAGGTCATTCACCTGTAAGGTGTATATTCTACCTGGAGGTCATTCACCTGTAAGGTGTATATTCTACCTGGAGGTCATTCACCTGTAGGGTGTATATTCTACCCCTGCTCCTGGAGGTCATTCACCTGTAAGGTTTATATTCTACCTGGAGGTCATTCACCTGTAAGGTGTATATTCTACCTGGAGGTCATTCACCTGTAAGGTGTATATTCTACCTGGAGGTCATTCACCTGTAAGGTGTATATTCTACCTGGAGGTCATTCACCTGTAAGGTGTATATTCTACCCCTGTTGCTGGAGTGCTGCAGGTAAATTGTAAAGTAAAGTACAGATTTTTAAAAACAACTACTTAAGTAGTTTAAAGTATTTTTACTTCAGTACTTTACACCCCTGCCTACCCCTTGATTCTAATTGGTCCAAACATGTATCTGGCCCTGTTTGGGAGTCTTGGCCAGTGTAGGCCATCATTGTAAATAACAATTTGTTTTTTTAACTGTCTTGCCTTGTTAAATAAAGGTTTAAAAAAAACACAAAAAACACAAGAGTAGTTAACATTATGCAGCTGTGTTGGCATATCCTTACCACTAGATGGCAGCGTTTCCCTGTGAATGCTACCATAGACTAAGTCGGCTCTTATTGGTTAAATATTCCATCCACCTCATCTGATACGTGTCTTATTTTTTCTCTACTGATTGGGATCTTGGTAAACCCATAAAAAAGATGCACAATTTGTCAGTGCCACAAACCAGTAGAATAATATTGACAAACAAATATTGATGTTAAATATTGATATTGAAAACTGTCTGAGCTGAGTATACTGCCATGCAACTCTTGCTAATTTACCTAATCAAGAAAGCATCACTTCAGGATTTAATTGAAGCTATATTGAAGGTAATGACAAATTGTTGCTGATACACTGAGGAGGTGTATGCAATAGATACTGGTTCTTGAGTTTGTAGGTTATATTGCCTACGCATTGATGCATACTGCAGTACAGTCTCATCGAGTTGTCTTGGTACTGTTTCTATTCCTGGTACTGTTTCTATTCCTGGTACTGTTTCTATTCCTGGTACTGTTTCTAATATAGGTACTGTTTCTATTCCTGCTACTGTTTCTATTCCTGCTACTGTTTCTATTCCTGGTACTGTTTCTATTCATGGTATTGTTTCTATTCCTGGTACTGTTTCTAATATAGGTACTGTTTCTATTCCTGGTTCTGTTTCTATTCCTGGTACTGTTTCTATTCCTGGTTCTGTTTCTATTCCTGGTACTGTTTCTAATATAGGTACTGTTTCTATTCCTGGTTCTGTTTCTATTCCTGGTACTGTTTCTATTCCTGGTTCTGTTTCTATTCCTGGTACTGTTTCTATTCCTGGTTCTGTTTCTATTCCTGGTACTGTTTCTAATATAGGTACTGTTTCTATTCCTGGTTCTGTTTCTATTCCTGGTACTGTTTCTAATATAGGTACTGTTTCTATTCCTGGTACTGTTTCTATTCCTGGTACTGTTTCTAATATAGGTACTGTTTCTATTCCTGGTTCTGTTTCTATTCCTGGTACTGTTTCTATTCCTGGTACTGTTTCTAATATAGGTACTGTTTCTATTCCTGGTTCTGTTTCTATTCCTGGTACTGTTTCTATTCTTGGTACTGTTTCTATTCCTGGTTCTGTTTCTATTCCTGGTACTGTTTCTAATATAGGTACTGTTTCTATTCCTGGTACTGTTTCTATTCCTGGTACTGTTTCTATTCCTGGTACTGTTTCTAATATAGGTACTGTTTCTATTCCTGGTTCTGTTTCCTAGGTACTGTTTCTATTCCTGGTTCTGTTTCTATTCCTGGTACTATTTCTAATATAGGTACTGTTTCTATTCCTGGTTCTGTTTCTATTCCTGGTACTGTTTCTAATATAGGTACTGTTTCTATTCCTGGTTCTGTTTCTATTCCTGGTACTGTTTCTATTCCTGGTACTGTTTCTATTCCTGGTTCTGTTTCTATTCCTGGTACTGTTTCTATTCCTGGTACTGTTTCTAATATAGGTACTGTTTCTATTCCTGGTTCTGTTTCTATTCCTGGTACTGTTTCTATTCCTGGTTCTGTTTCTATTCCTGGTACTGTTTCTATTCCTGGTACTGTTTCTATTCCTGGTTCTGTTTCTATTCCTGGTACTGTTTCTATTCCTGGTACTGTTTCTAATATAGGTACTGTTTCTATTCCTGGTTCTGTTTCTATTCCTGGTACTGTTTCTATTCCTGGTACTGTTTCTATTCCTGGTTCTGTTTCTATTCCTGGTTCTGTTTCTATTCCTGGTTCTGTTTCTATTCCTGGTACTGTTTCTATTCCTGGTACTGTTTCTATTACTGGTACTGTTTCTATTCCTGGTTCTGTTTCTATTCCTGGTACTGTTTCTATTCCTGGTTCTGTTTCTATTCCTGGTTCTGTTTCTATTCCTGGTACTGTTTCTATTCCTGGTTCTGTTTCTATTCCTGGTTCTGTTTCTATTCCTGGTACTGTTTCTATTCCTGGTTCTGTTTCTATTCCTGGTACTGTTTCTAATATAGGTACTGTTTCTATTCCTGGTTCTGTTTCTATTCCTGGTACTGTTTCTATTCCTGGTTCTGTTTCTATTCCTGGTACTGTTTCTATTCCTGGTACTGTTTCTAATATAGGTACTGTTTCTATTCCTGGTACTGTTTCTATTCCTGGTACTGTTTCTAATATAGGTACTGTTTCTATTCCTGGTACTGTTTCTATTCCTGGTTCTGTTTCTATTCCTGGTACTGTTTCTATTCCTGGTTCTGTTTCTATTCCTGGTTCTGTTTCTATTCCTATTCCTGGTACTGTTTCTAATATAGGTACTGTTTCTATTCCTGGTACTGTACTGTTTTATTCCTGGTACTGTTTCTATTCCTGGTACTGTTTCTAATATAGGTACTGTTTCTATTCCTGGTACTGTTTCTATTCCTGGTACTGTTTCTATTCCTGGTACTGTTTTTATTCCTGGTTCTGTTTCTATTCACAGGATGTGGAGGATGGCCTCGATGATGCATTCTCAAGGTAATATTTACATGATGTTTTACATTATATTGTATCTAAAGTACTGTATATCTCATTTCTATACTCAAGGTCACATCGATACGCTAAGATAATTAGAAATATATAATTAATGATATCAGTAATCTGTTCAACAGCAAATAGTCTTTGAGAAATGAATACATTCCCAAATGTATCAGTACTTCGATAAAGGTAATTTAATTTCACCCTTTCGAACGGGCTTCAGATCCAACCATTCTACCGCAACAGCATTGTGAAACTAACGACATAAATCCTTTATCTGACCAAGGCAAACTAACTGCGGCCATCTTCATTGAGTTATCAAAAGCATTTTGATTTAGTTCGTCATTCTGTCTTCGTAGGAAAACGTCGAAACAGTGGTTTCGCTAACAGATTCCTAAACCGGTTCCATAACAGATTCCTAAACCGGTTCCATAACAGATTCCTAAACCGGTTCCATAACAGATTCCTAAACCGGTTCCATAACAGATTCCTAAACCGGTTCCATGCATTTAAGCAATAGAAAACAACGTGTTTGCATAGAAGGTCAGAAAACACAACTTCTTGGACTTTAATAGAGGTGTACCTCAAGGCTCAGTATTACCCCCCCCCTTTCTTTTCTCTGTATTCATAAATCTATTGCCTCTAATTTGTCAGAATACACTTGTTCACTTATACACTGATGCAACAGTGCTTTTGTACATCAGGTTAAAATATTGTGCAGATACAAGCAACTCTCCGATATGATTTTAACACTTTACAAAAATGGTTTCTAGCAAATAATTTGGTTTTAAATCGAATTAAGTCCTATACCCTGCTGTTTGGTACACGGCAAAAAATAAACTCCGCCGATGGTCATTTCTAAATTCATGCAGGTGATGGAACAGTGCTTTAAATCATTGGTTGTTCTAAAAAGGACGGATTCTGAATTCTCTTTTGGAAGGCATATTGATTCAGCGAGCTCCAACGTCAAAATTAATTACAGATTTCTTAAGTTGGATCTTAGATTAATTCTGTTTGAGGAAGTGAAATAGGATTTCCGAATCTACAGCGTCTCATGAGGGACGATAATCACTAACCATACACGGAATCGGTCAGGATACACACCTCCAAGACTGAAATCTCGTTTTTTTTTCGAATGAGCAACAGAAAAACACGTGCCAATCGGCTCTTTAAAACGGTTCTTTAAATAAGCTTTGTTGTACTAGTAAAGGTCAAATACACTGCATTTTAAAGCAGTCAGCAATACTATAATGAATTCAGAGCTAGGGAAATTATACCGAGGCTGAATATATGCAGGTGGCAGCCAATGATCCTCTCAGCAGACCAGACAATCAGCAGACCGGACAATCAGCAGACCGGACAATCAGCTGACCGGACAATCAGCTGACCGGACAATCAGCTGACCAGACAATCAGCTGAACGGACAATCAGCAGACCAGACAATCAGCTGACCAGACAATCAGCTGACTGGACAATCAGCTGACTGGACAATCAGCTGACTGGACAATCAGTTGACCAGACAATCAGCAGACCGGACAATCAGCTGACCAGACAATCAGCTGAACGGACAATCAGCTGACCAGACAATCAGCTGACCAGACAATCAGCTGACCGGACAATCAGCTGACCAGACAATCAGGAGACCAGACAATCAGCAGACCAGACAATGCCCTCAGGCCTGGAGGGAAGCTAAAGTCATTCCCGCTACCCAGGAATAGTAAAGCCCCCATTACTGGCTCAAATAGCCGACCAATCAGTCTGTTACATGTACAACAAACTTTCAGCTTATAGGGAAGGACACTCAACAAGCACAGCACTTACACAAATTACTGATGATTGGCTGAGAGAAATTGATGATGAAATGATTGTGGGGGCTGTCTTGTTAGACTTCAGTGTGGCTTTTGACATTATCGATCACAGTCTGCTGCTACAATAAATATTTAACTTTCATGAAATCACAAGTGTAATACATCAAAATAAAGCTTAACTTGTTGTTAATCCAGCCGCCCTGTCAGATTTCAAAAAGGCTTTAAGGCGAAAGCAAACCATGCGATTATCTGAGGACGGCGCTCAGCACACAAAACATTACATACAGTTACCAGCCAAGTAGACTAGTCACGAAAGTCAGAAATATGATGATCTTCATATGGTTGCACTCACAAGACTCCCAGTTACACAATAAATGTTCATTTTGTTCGATAAAGTCCCTCTTTATATCTTGAAACCTCCATTTTGTTGGCACATTTTGTTCTGTAATCCAATGGCTCAAATGCGGTCACAAGAGGCAGACGAAAATTCCAAATAGTATCCGTAAAGTTTGTAGAAACATGTAAAACGATGTTTATAATCAATCCTCAGGTTGTTTTTAGCCTAAATAATCGATAATATTTCAACTGGCAACAGCGTCGTCAATATAAAAGAAAAACAAGAAAGGTGCTCTCTGCAGGACCCAGCTCTGGGGACATCCCACTATCCACTGACTCAATGTGGTCATTCTCCCTCATTTTTCAGAATACAAGCCTGAAACAATGTCTAAAGACTGTTCACATCTAGTGTTAGCCATAGGGAACGGAATCTGGGTCTTATCCCTTTAAATGGTGGATAGGCTTTCATTGGAAAAACAGCCATTTCAAAATAATGGCACTTCCTGGATGGATTTTCCTCATGTTTTTGCCTGCCTTTTCAGTTCTGTTATACTCACAGACAATATTTTTTAAGTTTTAGAAACTTTGGAGTGTTGTCTTCCAATTCTACTAATTGTATGCATTTCCTAGCTTCTGGTCCTGAGTAGCAGGCAGTTTACTTTGGGCCAGAGGTGAAAATAGTGAGGTTAACAAAGAGCTGCAGTTCGTTTCAGAGTGGGTAGCAAGGAATAAGTTAGTCCTAAATATATCCAAAACTAAAAACATTGTATTTGGGACAAATCATTCACTAAACCCTAAACCTCAACTATATTTCGTAATGAATAATGTGGAAATTGAGCAAATTGAGGTGACTAAACTGCTTGGAGTAACCCTGGATTGTAAACTGTCATGGTCAAAACATATTGATTCAACAGTAGCTAAGATAAAATTAATAAATCCCTAATAAAATTCAAACTCTTCTGCAGAAATGGAAAGTAAAATCACAGAAAATAGATAGTGTGGCGGAAGCCACAGAGAAGTACTTGGGTACTTGGGTTTACAACGTTTTACTGCAGACGGATTACAAGGTGTATTGAATGAAAGAGTCCCGTCCTCCCAGGCCGTGGGCCTTGTTTAGGGGCAGTATTTTACCCCACTTGGGCTTTTACTTCTGTAATGTGATTGATCACGTTACCCCTCACAAGCAAAACGTGAGAACGCCATGATGAAGATGAAGTAAATATGGAACATTACGCTAAAAAATACATTCAAATGAATCCGATATTCGCCCTACTACAAAGCCAAACATGGAACACATTCCACACAGGTAACACACAGAACACATTTAAAAACACACACACACACACACACACACACACACACACACACACACACACACACACTACTGTACTAAAGTCCTATGGTGTCAAACCCGATTCAAAAGTCGAACGAGCAAACACTAAGGAGGCAGGGGAGGCGGGTAGCCTAGTGATTAGAGCAGGTAGCCTAGTGGTTAGAGCAGTAGCCTAGTGGTTAGAGCAGGTAGTCCCTAGTGGGTAGAGCAGGTAGCCTAGTGATTAGAGCAGGTAGCCTAGTGGTTAGAGCAGGTAGCCTAGTGATTAGAGCAGGTAGCCTAGTGGTTAGAGCAGGTAGCCTAGTGGTTAGAGCAGGTAGCCTAGTGGTTAGAGCAGGTAGCCTAGTGGTTAGAGCAGGTAGCCTAGTGATTAGAGCAGGTAGCCTAGTGGTAGAGCAGGTAGCCTAGTGATTAGAGCAGGTAGCCTAGTGGTTAGCTAAAAAATACATTAGCCTAGTGGTTAAAGCAGGTAGCCTAGTGGTTAGAGCAGGTAGTCTAGTGGGTAGAGCAGGTAGCCTAGTGATTAGAGCAGGTAGCCTAGTGGTTAGAGCAGGTAGCCTAGTGGTTAGAGCAGGTAGCCAAAAGTGGTTAGAGCAAGCCTAAGTGGTTAGGGGAGGCAGGTAGCCTAGTGATTAGAGCAGGTAGCCTAGTGGTTAGAGCAGGTAGCCTAGTGGTTAGAGCAGGTAGCCTAGTGGTAGAGCAGGTAGCCTAGTGATTAGAGCAGGTAGCCTAGTGGTTAGAGCAGGTAGCCTAGTGGTTAGAGCAGGTAGCCTAGTGGTTAGAGCAGGTAGCCTAGTGGTTAGAGCAGGTAGCCTAGTGGTTAGAGCAGGTAGCCTAGTGGTTAGAGCAGGTAGCCTAGTGGTTAGAGCAGGTAGCCTAGTGGTTAGAGCAGGTAGCCAAGTGGTTAGAGCAGGTAGCCAAGTGGTTAGAGTGTTGGGCTAGTAACCAAAAGGTTGCAAGATCAAATCCCCGAGCTGACAAGGTACAAATCTGTCGTTCTGCCCCTGAACAAGTCAGTTAACCCACTGTTCCTAGGCTGTCACTGTAAATAAGAATTTGTTCTTAACTGACTTGCCTAGTTTAAATTTAAAAAAATACAAATAAAGAGAGAAGAAATGTGGTCATGGGAGCAGAGGAATATCACAGATCAAAAATGTAAATATCTTAAACAGTACATAGTAAGCAAAGAAACTTGATTCAAACATGTCCCCATTTTTTTTAACACAAATTGTGCACCAGCAATATTCACTTGTCATTGTCAAGTTTTCGCTCTCAATTCCTCTAATTGCTCTCTCTCTCTCTCAATTCAATTCAATTCAAGGGCTTTATTGGCATGGGAAACATGTGTTAACATTGCCAAAGCTCTCTCTCTCTCTCTCTCTCTCTCTCCTTTCTCTCTCTCTCTCTCTCTCTCCTTTCTCTCTCTCTCTCTCTCTCTCCTTTCTCTCTCTCTCCTCTCTCTCTCTCCTTTCTCTCTCTCTCCTTTCTCTCTCTCTCTCTCTCCTCTCTCTCTCTCCTCTCTTCTCTCCTTTCTCTCTCTCTCTCTCCTTTCTCTCTCTCTCCTTTCTCTCTCTCTCTTTCTCTCTCTCTCCTTTCTCTCTCTCCTTTCTCTCTCTCTCTCTCTCTCTCTCTCTCTCTTCCTCTCTCTCTCCTTTCTCTCTCTCCTTTCTCTCTCTCTCATCTCTCTCTCTTTTTATTCAACAAATACATCTGTTCAGGAATATAACTGTGAAATGATGCTGCCACAATAAACAGGATATAGAGACGATAAACAGAATATACAGACACAAAAATATGTAGATGCAGAATTTACACATTTCCACATATAGCATATACACTATGAACACTGTGAACACTATGAACACTATGTACACTATGAACACTATGAACACTATGTACACTATGAACACTATGAACACTATGTACACTATGAACACTATGTACACTATGAACACTATGAACACTATGTACACTATGAACACTATGTACACTATGAACACTATGTACACTATGAACACTATGTACACTATGAACACTATGTACACTATGAACACTATGTACACTATGAACACTATGTACACTATGTACACTATGAACACTATGTACACTATGAACACTATGTACACTATGAACACTATGTACACTATGAACACTATGTACACTATGAACACTATGTACACTATGAACACTATGTACACTATGAACACTAACACTATGTACACTATGAACACTATGTACACTATGTACACTATGTGCACTGAACACTATGTAACACTATAACACTATGAAACATGTACTGAACACTATGTACACTATGAACACTATGTACACTATGAACACTATGAACACTATGAACACTATGTACACTATGAACACTATGTACACTATGAACACTATGTGAACACTATGAACACTATGTACACTATGAACACTACGTACACTATGTACACTATGAACACTATGTACACTATGTACACTATGTACACTATGAACACTATGTACACTATGAACACTATGTACACTATGAACACTACGTACACTATGTACACTACGAACACTACGTACACTATGTACACTATGAACACTATGTACACTATGTACACTATGAACACTATGTACACTATGAACACTATGTACACTATGAACACTATGTACACTATGTACACTATGAACACTATGTACACTATGAACACTATGTACACTATGAACACTATGTACACTATGTACACTATGAACACTATGTACACTATGAACACTATGTACACTATGAACACTATGTACACTATGAACACTATGTACACTATGAACACTACGTACACTATGTACACTATGAACACTATGTACACTATGTACACTATGAACACTATGTACACTATGAACACTATGTACACTATGAACACTACGTACACTATGTACACTACGAACATGAACACGTACACTATGTACACTATGAACACTATGTACACTATGAACACTATGTACTACTATGTACACTATGTACACTATGAACACTATGTACACTATGAACACTATGTACACTATGAACACTATGTACACTATGTACACTATGAACACTATGTACACTATGAACACTATGAACACTATGTACACTATGAACACTATGAACACTATGTACACTATGAACACTATGAACACTATGTACACTATGAACACTGTGAACACTACGAACACTATGTACACTATGTACACTATGAACACTATCTACACTATGAACACTATGTACACTATGAACACTATGTACACTATGTACACTATGAACACTATGTACACTATGTACACTATGAACACTATGAACACTATGTACACTACGAACACTACGTACACTATGTACACTATGAACACTATGTACACTATGTACACTATGAACACTATGTACACTATGAACACTATGTACACTATGAACACTATGAACACTATGTACACTATGAACACTATGTACACTATGAACACTATGTACTCTATGAACACTAACACTGTGCAGTTCTGGGAAGAATAGTGCAGGGTGCTGGTTTGTGGATGAATAGTGCAGGGTGCTGGTCTGTGGATGAATAGTGCAGGGTGCTGGTCTGTGGATGAATAGTGCAGGGTGCTGGTCTGTGGATGAATAGTGCATGGTGCCTAGTCTGTGGATGAATAGTGCATGGTGTCTAGTCTGTGGATGAATAGTGCAGGGTGCAAAGTCTGTGGATGAATAGTGCATGGTGCCTAGTCTGTGGATGAATAGTGCAGGGTGCCTAGTCTGCGAATGAATAGTGCAGGGTGCCTAGTCTGTGGATGAATAGTGCATGGTGCCTAGTCTGTGGATGAATAGTGCATGGTGCCTAGTCTGTGGATGAATAGTGCAGGGTGCCTAGTCTGCGAATGAATAGTGCAGGGTGCCTAGTCTGTGGATGAATAGTGCATGGTGCCTAGTCTGTGGATGAATAGTGCAGGGTGCCTAGTCTGTGGATGAATAGTGCATGGTGCCTAGTCTGTGGATGAATAGTGCAGGGTGCCAAGTCTGTGGATGAATAGTGTGGGGTGCCTAGTCTGTGGATGAATAGTGCAGGGTGCCTAGTCTGTGGATGAATAGTGCATGGTGCCTAGTCTGTGGATGAATAGTGCAGGGTGCTGGTCTGTGGACGAATAGCGCAGGGTGCCTAGTCTGTGGATGAATAGTGCAGGGTGTCTAGTCTGTGGATGAATAGTCCACGGTGTAAAGTCCATGGATGAGAGGACCAGGTGGACGGTTGGTGGGGGCCACGGCGTGGGGGAAGAAACTGTTCAGGTGGTGGGAGGTTTTGGTCGTGATTGACCTGAACCATTTGCCAGAGGGGAGTCTTTGGAAGTGATGATTTTTCCTGCACGCTTCCTTGCCCTGGGTTTTTGCTGGACCTTGATGGAGGGCAGGTGGCAGCCAATGATCCTCTCAGCAGACCGGACAATCCGTTGCATTGATGGAGGAGGTAATGATGGTCATTTAGAACTGAATCAGCATTCAAAGGAGGACTGAGGACAAAACAACACCATTTATCCACCAAACATTACACTGAGGACAAAACAACACCATTTATTCACCAAACATTACACTGAGGACAAAACAACACCATTTATTCACCAAACATTACACTGAGGACAAAACAACACCATTTATTCACCAAACATTACACTGAAGGCAAAACAACACCATTTATTCACCAAACATTACACTGAGGACAAAACAACACCATTTATTCACCAAACATTACACTGAGGACAAAACAACACCATTTATTCACCAAACATTACACTGAAGGCAAAACAACACCAATATTCTCCAAACATTACACTGAGGACAAAACAACACCATTTATTCACCAAACATTACACTGAAGACAAAACAACACCATTTATTCACCAAACATTACACTGAGGACAAAACAACACCATTTATTCACCAAACATTACACTGAGGACAAAACAACACCATTTATTCACCAAACATTACACTGAGGACAAAACAACACCATTTTTTCACCAAACATTACACTGAGGACAAAACAACACCATTTATTCACCAAACATTACACTGAGGACAAAACAACACCATTTATTCACCAAACATTACACTGAGGCAAGCCTGAGCCATCTGTGGAAAGAGGAGTCTCATCAGATGGTATCAGTAAGCTAGAGCCATCTGTGGAAAGAGGAGTCTCATCAGATGTTATCATCAAGCCAGAACCATCTGTAGAAAAAGGAGTCTCATCAGATGTTATCATGAAGCCAAAACCATCTGTAGAAAGAGGAGTCTCATCAGATGTTATCATCAAGCCAGAACCATCTGTAGAAAGAGGAGTCTCATCAGATGTTATCATCAAGCCAGAACCATCTGTAGAAAGAGGAATCTCATCAGATGTTATCATGAAGCCAGAACCATCTGTAGAAAGAGGAGTCTCATCAGATGTTATCATGAAGCCAGAACCATCTGTAGAAAGAGGACAAGTAGAACAAAGAAATAAGTGCAAACAGATACCAAATGTATCATTCAACATCCGATTCCACCTAAAACAATGATATGAACTCCTTACTTCCTCTCTTCTCGCGTCCTTCTCAAATCCTATTAGAGGTCTGGGGTGAGGAACCTTGGGTCGTCTTCTCCGATGGGGTTGTAGAAGGAGGCACAATGGTCAGTCTTCGCATCCATAGACCTGTCTATTAATTTCAACCAGCCCCGTCCCTCAGCTTTTTACGACACAGGAGTGAGGAAAAAAACAGAACTCTATACACACAGACAACGTTTAACATTTTGCAATCATTGGTTCGTTTGACATACATTTCTCTGTTGAAAAATCGGGAGACTCAGCATCACTCCCTTACCGCGATATTTCCCTGTACCAATCTACGCCACTTGTCAGTCAGCATGGCTCAGTATTGAACAGCATGGTAAGGGATGAAGTGGACCTATAGGAGGATAGTTCTCCACGAGGTGGGTTGGGCATGAACTGGAGAGCAAACTGGAAAATTGGTGTGGGCTGGAGAAAAGACATCACTATGGGAAGCGGCATATTTGAGAGAGTGCAGTAATTTTAAGAGTCTTGACATGTAGTAAGTATTTCTTCAGGCGAACAAAAATCTCCGCTCTCAAATTAATTTACTGCTTGCATTTTTACTGGTTTAGGACTCCAGATTGATTTAGGGCTCCAATCGAGTTTGGGCTCCAATTGAGTTTGGGCTCCAGATAGAGTTTGGGCTCCAGATTGAGTTTGGGCTCTAGGTTGAGTTTGGGCTCCAGGTTGAGTTTGGGCTCCAGATTGAGTTTGGGCTCCAGATTGAGTTTGGGCTCTAGATTGAGTTTGGGCTCCAGGTTGAGTTTGGGCTCCAGATTGAGTTTGGGCTCCAGATTGAGTTTGGGCTCTAGATTGAGTTTGGGCTCTAGGTTGAGTTTGGGCTCCAGGTTGAGTTTGGGCTCCAGGTTGAGTTTGTGCTCCAGATTGAGTTTGGGCTCTAGGTTGAGTTTGGGCTCCAGGTTGAGTTTGTGCTCCAGATTGAGTTTGGGCTCTAGGTTGAGTTTGGGCTCCAGGTTGAGTTTGTGCTCCAGATTGAGTTTGGGCTCTAGGTTGAGTTAGAATACAGGAAATGACAATTATAAGTGTTAAAAAATGCACAAAATCTCTGAGTCCAAAGGGGGGTACAGCTCAGCCCCAATCCAAGCCTCCCCCTCGACATCAGCACCTTGTTAAAATTTCCTGGGGAGAACCCTGGTCGTTACTGCCTGACAGTCTTTATCAAGTGCCTTTGTATTACATATGCGTTGTCCCAAATGGCCTCCTATTCCCTATATAGTGCACTTCTTTTGCCCAGGTTGGCCCATAGGGAATAGGGTTCCATTTGAGATGCAGACAGGTTGGAAATATGAATCATCTTTCCATAGACTGATGGAATATAGCTGATAGCATTCACTCATATCAGATGGACTGAGTCTGAATCCCAAATAGTGTTTGATTAGAAGTACTTGTCATCTCTCTCATATTCACACACTTTCTCACACACACGCACATACTCATGCATGCACTCACGACCGCGCGCGCACACACACACACACACACACACACACACACACACACACGGTTCACAAATCTAAGTAGCTGAAGGCAGTGTGATTTTCCTCTCTTTCTCAATTGAACCGCTATAGGTGCTATTAAAGACTACAATCAATCACAATGCCTCGTGGGTAACAGAGTTCTTTCTTTTGTTCTTTCTTTCTTTCTTTCTGTTTGTTGGTTTTCCTTTTATTTTGGGCCCAGATTGATCCAGAACCCTTTACAGACTGCTAGAATATTACAGTACAGATGGGAGTTGGTTTAAAAGTTGATTGGTATGTCATGAATTGGTCATGAAAGCAGATTAAAAGATACATTACTGTAGGGTATTGTCCGTGTCAATGTCACTCTAACATGCTGACCACACTGCTTGGGTTACGTGCGCGAGCACTGCAAAATAAATGTACATATACATGTTATTCAATCAAACGTCATCATCCAAATTTCCCCGCGGTGTCAACGAGCGTCTGCGTAGCCTTGCAGCAAGTCCCGCCTCTCTCGTCTCCTCATTGGTGTTTAGGAGCATATACCCACGCGCCATCACCTCATTGTGTTTAGGAGCATATACCCATGTGCCATCTCCTCATTGGTTTTTAGGAGTATATACCCACGTGCCATCTCCTCATTGGTTTTTAGGAGTATATACCCACTTGGGTGATTGAAAGATTAACTGAGGTCCACACTCCAGTCCAGTTGGTGGTGCTAATGCACCTTAAAGTTGGTTACCAACCGCCATATAAAGACCACAGAAGAAGAAGAAGCCTGAAGGAGGAGAGATTACTAGAAACTAACTCGGTTTACCCTTTTATCTGTGGATTCATTGTCAGAGTAGAGGACCTTGTACATTTCAGGTAAAATAACAACCCGATGTTTATATCCCTATTTAGCAAGCTAGCTAAATAGAACAAATTAGCTAGCAACAGCAAGCTAGCTAAATAGAACAAATTAGCTAGCAACAGCAAGCTAGCTAAATAGAACAAATTAGCTAGCAACAGCAAGCTAGCTAAATAGAACAAATTAGCTAGCAACAGCAAGCTAGCTAAATAGAACAAATTAGCTAGCAACATAAAGCTAGCTAAATAGAACAAATTAGCTAGCAACAGCAAGCTAGCTAAATAGAACAAATTAGCTAGCAACATAAAGCTAGCTAAATAGAACAAATTAGCTAGCAACAGCAAGCTAGCTAAATAGAACAAATTAGCTAGCAACAGCAAGCTAGCTAAATAGAACAAATTAGCTAGCAACAGCAAGCTAGCTAAATAGAACAAATTAGCTAGCAACAGCAAGCTAGCCACTGTAGCTAAATTGCCATGAACGTGTAATGCTTTTCGACCTGTTGTCACGTTCTGACCTTAGTTCTTTTGTTTTGTCTTTGTTTTAGTATGGTCAGGGCGTGAGTTGGGTGGGTTGTCTATGTTCTTTTTTCTATGTGGTGTTTTTGTGTTTGGCCTGGTATGGTTCTCAATCAGAGGCAGGTGTCGTTAGTTGTCTCTGATTGAGAATCATACTTAGGTAGCCTTTTCCCACCTGTGTTTCGTGGGTGATTATGTTTCCGTTTCAGTGTTTGCACCATTCGGGACTGTTTTCGGTTTTCATTTTGATTCTCTTGTTCTTTTTGTATTTTCACATTCATTCCTATTAAAATACATGATGGGCACCACACTGCACATTGGCCCTCCTACAGCTCCTCCTACCGTTAACACCCCAAATGAATATAGTTAGTCCTGTGTTTGTTTTGATATTTCAACCTGTGTGTCTCGTCTGGTGTGGAATCAACATAACAGCGATGGAGGACACCTCGTTCTAGTCAGCATCTAATTCTTGTTACACACTATGCATCATAAGATGGACTTTGGATTGTTTTTTCTCTCCAGTTTTCTCTCATCTCTCAAGTTAAATCTGCAGTTCGACAGAGATGAAAACGTTGGCTTCTTAATGTATTATGGAAGTTTGAATAATTCAACCTGATCTAAAATGGGATGTTCTCATGGCTTTCAGAATTCAGCTAAAGTTTCAGAGTCGGACCCAGACTTGGGGGACGTTGGTTTAGTGCATTTAACTTTAAACTTTAAGTCTCTATTTGTGTTCATTACATTTACTAATGAGTGTAACAAAAATACTCAAAAGCACCTGCTATTCAGTCTGTTCAACTCTCTCCTAGTGAAGGAACTGTTTCAATGAAGGACACTACGTCGTTTCTCAAAGTCCAGCATTGCTGCGTTTGTGTGTGTGTGTGTGTGTGTGCACGTGCGTGTGTGTGCGTACGAAGGTTTCTTATTGGATAGAGAAGTGATGGTGTGTTTTGTGTCTCTTCATCCCACCATGCAGCAGTATGGAGGTAGAAGAGATGGACACTGGTAAGTGAGGTGTGAGGTTACACAATGCATGATATATATTATATTATAAACTGGGTGGTTCGAGCAGTGAATGCTGATTGGCTGACAGCCGTGGTATATCAGACATTATAAACTGGGTGGTTCGAGCAGTGAATGCTGATTGGCTGACAGCCGTGGTATATCAGACCGTATACCACGGGGTATGACAAAATTACATTGGTAACCAGTTTATAACAGCAATAAGGCACCTTGGGGGTTTGTGGTATATGACCAATATACCACAGTACTAAGAACAGCCTTTAGCCATGGTATATTGGCAATATACCACCACCCCCTCTGACCTTATTGCTTAATTATCTATAATGTATACTATATGTTAGTATGTTAGTAAGTACAGTAGCATGTTATGTGAAGGAACTGGTCAAACACATGTCTTACATCCCCATTACAAATGTATCAGTCAGCAGTATTTGGAAAAGTGTTTGTGAATGTGGATGTCTGTCTGCCTGCCTGCCTGCCTGCCTGCCTGCCTGCCTGTCTGTCTGTCTGTCTGTCTGTCTGTCTGTCTGTCTGTCTGTCTGTCTGTCTGTCTGTCTGTCTGTCTGTCTGTCAGCACTCAGTACCTTTGTCTCGTCTCCCTCCCCCTGTCCCCCCACTTTTAATATTGTCTCCTATTCGTTTAAACTTCTCCTCCTCATTCTCTCCTCCCTCCCTTTCCCTCCCCCCCCTCTCGCTTTCCCCCAGTCTTTCTGAGCCCCCTGCAGCAGGAGGACCACCCCCCCCCCTAGAGGACCTCATGTCTCCTCAGACTAACACCCCCACACTTTCTCCACAGTCTGAGGATACAGCTCTGAGCCCCCTGCAGCAGGAGGACCACCACCACCTCCCCCCTAGAGGACCTCATGTCCCCGAGCAGTGACGACTCAGACTAACACAACTGCCAGACACACTGCTGTCCCCACAAAACAACCAAGGCTGCCAAAACATACTGCTGTCCCCACAAAACAACCAAGGCTGCCAGAACATACTGCTGTCCCCACAAAACAACCAAGGCTGCCAGACATACTGCTGTCCCCACAAAACAACCAAGGCTGCCAGAACATACTGCTGTCCCCACAAACCACCAGCTCTGGACAGGTCAAACATACTGCTGTCAAACATACTGCCCCCACAAACCACCAGCTCTGGACAGGTCAAACATACTGCTGCCCCCACAAACCACCAGCTCTGGACAGGTCAAACATACTGCTGCCCCCACAAACCACCAGCTCTGGACAGGTCAAACATACTGCTGCCCCCACAAACCACCAGCTCTGGACAGGTCAAACATACTGCTGCCCCCACAAACCACCAGCTCTGGACAGGTCAAACATACTGCTGCCCCCACAAACCACCAGCTCTGGACAGGTCAAACATACTGCTGCCCCCACAAACCACCAGCTCTGGACAGGTCAAACATACTGCTGCCCCCACAAACCACCAGCTCTGGACAGGTCAAACATACTGCTGTCCCCACAAACCACCAGCTCTGGACAGGTCAAACATACTGCTGTCCCCACAAACCACCAGCTCTGGACAGGTCAAACATACTGCTGGACAGGTCAAACATACTGCTCCCCCCACAAACCACCAGCCCCACAAACCACCAACCACCAGCTCTGGACAGGTCAAACATACTGCTGCCCCCACAAACCACCAGCTCTGGACAGGTCAAACAGCCCTCTCTGGCTGCCTGTAGATCATTCTTATTCTAGTGTACTAGAACTAATCATCACTCAACATGGACAAACAGCAATCATCTCTCTACCTAAGTCTCTGCTCTCTCAGTCTGCGTGTGAAGTGACACCCTATTCGCTAGAGTTTCCAAGTCCGTAACTAGCCTACTGATATTGTTGAACTCTCTTTGTCTAGGGCTCCTAGGCCTAGTTACATGGTCTGTATCCTGAATGAATCGTGTTGGATGCACATGTGCCCAAGGAAATGGCTCAGTCAGGACCTCTTTGTCGGGCCAGTCCAAACGGATTACTAGTTGTTCAGATGGTGACGAAAATAAACATAAAAAAAACGTGGCCACCAAACCAACCAGCAGCCTCACGACTTTCCAGCTGGGACACTGACTGACCATCATCCTAATTATCAACACCTGATGATGTGTTCATCAACCAGGCTCAGCACTGCTTCAAGAATGCTGCTGCCCCCTGGGGGTTGGAGTGTGGAAATGTATACTGGATAGTGTGTTTTATGTCCCAACACTGACCTTCCCACCCCATAACGTAACACTATATAGTACACTACTGTTGATCAGGACCCACATAGGTCTCTTGTCGAAAGTAGTGCACTACAGTGCCTTGCAAAAGGTTTCATCCCCTTTGGCGTTTTTCCTATTTTGTTGCATTACAACCTGTAATTTAAATGGATTTTTATTTGGATTCCAGGTAATGGACAAACACAAAATAGTCCAAATTGGTGAAGTGAAATTTAAAAAAGGACTTGTTTCAAAAACAAACAAAAAAACAAAAAAGTGTTTGCTATGAAGCCCCTAAATAAGATCTGGTGCAACCAATTACCTTCAGAATTCACATAATTGGTTAAATATAGTCCACCTCTGGGGCACCACCAAGCAAGCGGCATCATGAAGACCAAGGAGCTCTCCAAACAGGTCAGGGACAAAGTTGTGGAGAAGTACAGATCAGGGTTGGGTTATAAAAAAATATCAGAAACTTTGAACATCCCACGGAGCACCATTAAATCCATTATTAAAAAATGGAAAGAATATGGTACCACAACAAACCTGTCAAGAGAGGGCCGCCTACCAAATCTCACAGACCAGGCAAGGAGGGCATTAATCAGAGAGGCAACAAAGAGGCCACAGATAACCCTGAAGGAGCTGCAAAGCTCCACATTGGAGATTGGAGTATCTGTCCATAGGGCCACTTTAACCCGTACACCTCACAGAGCTGGGCTTTACGGAAGAGTGGCAAGAAAAAAAGCCATTGCTTACAGAAAAAATAAGCAAACATGTTTGGTGTTCGCCAAACGGCATGTGGGAGACTCCCCAAACATAAGGAAGAAGGTACTCTGGTCAGATGAGACTAAAATGTAGCTTTTTGGCCACCAAGGAAAACGCTATGTCTGGCGCAAACCCAACACCTCTCATCACCCCGAGAACACCATCCCCACAGTGAAGCATGGTGGTGGCAGCATCATGCTGTGGGTAGGTTTTTCATCGGCAGGGACTGGGAAACTGGTCAGAATTGAAGGAATGATGGATGGCGCTAAATACAGGGAAATTCTTGAGGGAAACCTGTTTCAGTCTTCCAGAGATTGGGACAGAGGTTCACTTTCCAACAGGACAATGACCCTAAGCATACTGCTAAAGCAGCACTCGAATGGTTTAAGGGGAAACATTTAAGGGGAAACAAAATGTCTTGGAATGGCCTAGTCAAAGACCAGACCTCAATCCAATTGAGAATCTGTGGTATGACTTAAAGATTTCTGTACACCAGCAGAATCCATCCAATTTGAAAGAGCTGGAGCAGATTGCCTTGAAGAATGGGCAAAAATCCAAGTGGCTAGATGTGCCAAGCTTATAGAGACATACCTCAAGAGACTTGCAGCTGTATTTGCTGCAAAAGGTGACTCTACAAAGTATTGACTTTGGGGGGTGAATAGTTATGGCCACCAGTAGTATGCCACCAGTAGTCTGCCACCAGTGGTCTGCCACCAGTAGTCTGCCACCAGTGGTCTGCCACCAGTAGTCTACCAGTGGTTTTTTTGCATATATTTATATTTTGCATCTTCAAAGTTGTAGGCATGTTGTGTAAATCAAATGATACAAGTCCCCCCCCAAAATCAATTTTAATTCCAGGTTGTAAGGCAACAAAATAGGAACAATGCCAAGTGGGGTGAATAGTCTTTCTGCCAAGCCACTGTATATAGGGAGTCTGGGAGCTATTTGGGATGAAGTAGAGGTGCAACTGTTGTCTCAAGAGTCTACCACCAGTAGTCTGCCACCAGTAGTATGCCACCAGTAGTATGCCACCAGTAGTCTGCCACCACCAGTGGTCTGCCACCAGTAGTCTGCCACCAGTGGTCTGCCACCAGTGGTCTGCCACCAGTAGTCTGCCACCAGTGGTCTGCCACCAGTGGTCTGCCACCAGTAGTCTGCCACCAGTAGTCTGCCACCAGTAGTCTGCCACCAGTAGTCTGCCACCAGTAGTCTGCCACCAGTAGTCTGCCACCAGTAGTCTGCCACCAGTAGTCTGCCACCAGTAGTCTGACACCAGTAGTCTGCCACCAGTGGTTTGCCACCAGTAGTCTGCTACCAGTAGTCTACCACCAGTAGTCTGCCACCAGTAGTCTGGTGAGAAAGCTGCTGGAACAGACTGTCTTGCAAATGATCTGAAGAATTATAAATCCCTTTTATCAGGCATGTTGATTAAAGGCTTTGTTTGTGAAGAACAAAGAATAACAGGAGACATTTAATCCATTCTTAGCTATTGTACTGCTGCATTTATTTTACACCCCCTCCCCTTCCATTTTACAACATTTTACAACATTTTAACGCCTATGAAATTCTAACAAAATAATCTGGCTAAACAGAAGAATAAAACCCTGTATGGTTCTTCAAAAGGATCTACAAAGAACCTTAAAGATTTAGGAATGCTCTTTAAAAAAAACATTCTCCATAAAAATTCTATAAAGAACCTTCAAAAAGCGTTCTATATAGCACCCACAAAGGGTGGTAACCATAGCGCAGCCCTTATAGAACCTTTTATTAATGTTTCTTTATAAAACCTTTTGGAAGAAGTTATTCATAGCACCTTAAAGGTTCCATTTAGAACCATATTCATGAGCATGGTTCTTTAAAGAACCTTCAAAAAAGGGTTCTTTATAGCACAATAAAAGGGATGCTATGGTTACAAGCCAAAGAACCCTTATTTGGCAAGATATAGAACCATTTGTTTAGTGTGTATAAAATAGATTTATTTCCATATGCTGAATTTGTTCAATTGTTAATAAATTGTGTAATAATCATTATGTATTTTCAGTTATTTTAAATTATTAGGTTCTGGTCGGAAAATAGAATCAAAGTTTGTTAGTCAATGTTTTTGTTGTCTAATCATTTAATCTTTCACGTCAAGAATTAGACCTGAATATAAATGTCTAAATACTCATTTGTTTTTCGTTGATATACAGGAGGCATGTAGTTGTGTGAAGTGGATGAAATCCTCTGTTTTCACCGCGGTAACAACGTGGACAATGTGATTGCCTCTTGTGTTCTTCTGATACACAGCTTATTTTTTCCTAACAGAGTTTGTCCTCACACACACAAAGGATGTCCTTGGAGGGAGTCGTGATGAGATGTGTGTGTGTGTTGGGGGTGTGAGTATGTGAGTGGGGGTGTGTGTGTGGGGGGTGTACGTGCGTGTGTGTGGGTGTGGGGGGGAGGGTATGTGCATGTGTATGTACATTTTAGCAAATGTATAAAAAATACACAAATAAAATATCACATTTACATAAGTATTCAGACCCTTTACTCAGTACTTTGTTGAAGCACCTTTGGCAGTGATCACAGCCTTGAGTCTTCTTGGGTATGATGCTACAAGCTTGGCACACCTGTATTTGGGGAGTTTCTCCCATTCCTCTCTGCAGATCCTCTCAAGCTCTGTCAGGTTGGATGGGGAGAGTCACTGCACAGCTATTTTCAGGTCTCTCCAGAGATGTTAGATCGGGTTCAAGTCCGTGCTCTGGCTGGGCCACTCAAGGACATTCAGAGACTTGTCCCAAAGCCACTCCTGCATTGTCTTGGCTGTGTGCTTGGGGTTATTGTCCTGTTGGAAGGTGAACCTTCGCCCCAGTCTGAGGTCCTGAGCCCTCTGGAGCAGGTTTCCATCAATGGTCTCTCTGTACTTTGCTCCGTTCATCTTTCCCTCGATCCTGACTAGTCTCCCAGTCCCTGCCACTGAAAAACATCCCCACAGCATGATGCTGCCACCACCATGCTTCACCGTAGGGATGGTGGCAGGTTACCTCCAGACGTGACGCTTGGCATTCAGGCCAAAGAGTTCAATCTTGGTTTTAAGGCACCAGAGAGTCTTGTTTCTCATGCTCTAAGAGTCCTTTAGGTGCCTTTTGGCAAACTCCAAGTGGGCTGTCATGTTTCTTTTACTGAGGAATGGCTTCCATCTGGCCACTCTACCATAAAGGCCTGATTGGTGGAGTGCTGCATAGATGGTTGTCCTTCTGGAAGGTTCTCCCATCTCCACAGAGTGACCATCGGTTCTTTGTCACTTCCCTGAGCAAAGCCCTTCTCCAATTATTGCTCAGTTTGGCCGGGCAGCGAGCTCTAGGAAGAGTTTTGGTGGTTCTAAACTTCTTCCATTCAAGATTGATAGAGGCCACTGTGTTCCTTGGTACGCTTCCCCAGATCTGTGCCTCGACAAAATCCTGTCTCGGAGCTCTATGGACAATTCCTTCAACCTCATGACTTAGTTTTTGCTCTGACATGCACTGTCAACTGTGGGACCTTATAGATATATAATAATATGTATAGACAGCCTTTCCAAATCATTTCCAATCAATTGAATTTACCACAGGTGGATTCCAATCAAGTTGTAGAAACATCAATGGAAGGATGATCAATGGAAACAGGATGCACCTGAGCTCAATTTCGAGTCTCATAGCAAAGGGTCTGAATACTTATCTATGGTATTTCTGTTTTATATTTTTAATACATTTGCAAACAATTCTAAAAACCCCTGTTTTTGCATTGTCATTATGGGGTATTGTGATGTCATTATGGGGTATTGTGTGTAGATTGCTGAGGAAAATGTTTTATTTAATCCATTTTAGAATAAGGCTGTAAAGTAACAAAATGTGTAAAAGGGGAAGGGGTCTGAATACTTTCCCGATTGCACCGTACGTGTCCTCAAAGATGGAAGGTGAGGGAGAAGGTGAGAGCAGGAGGGACCATTCTAGCCAATGAGAGGGCAGATATGCGTGAACAACATACAACAAAAATTCTCACTCTGTGGTCTTATTGTTGTGGACAGACTTTGGGTGGAGTCGTCCCTCTCTTCCTCTCTGGTCCCACCCAGTTGGGTACTTCAAAATGGTGGAAGCCTTCAACGGTAATGTCCATTGCCAAAATGGGTATTTATCTAGCTTCACTACATGACCAAAAGTATGTGGACCCCTGCTCATTGAACATCTCATTTCAAAATCATGGGCATTAATATGGAGTTTGACCCCCCTCCTTTGATGCTTTGACAGCCTCCACTCTTGCTGCGGGGACTTGCTTCCATTCAGCCACAAGAGCATTAGTGAGGTTGTGCACTGATGTTGGGTGATTAAGCTCCTGACTAGCAGTTATTGTGCTGACATTGCATCCAGAGGCAGTTTGGAACTTGGTAGTGAGTGTTGCAACAAAGGACAGATGATTTTTTACGTTCTTCAGCACTCGGCGGTCCCGTTCTATCAGCTTGTGTGGCCTACCACTTCGCAGCTGAGCCGTTGTTGCTCCTAGACGTTTCTACTTCACAATAACAGCACTTACAGTTGACCGGGGCAGGTCTAGCAGGGCAAAAAAATTATGAACTGACTTGTTGGAAAGATGGCATCCTATGATGGTGCCACGTTGAAATTCACTGAGCTCTTCAGTAAGGTAATTCTACTGCCAATGTTTGTCTATGGAGATTGCATTGCTATGTGCTCGATTTTATACACCTGTCAGCAACGGGTGTGGCTGAAGTAGCAGAATCTACTAATTTGAAGGGGTGTCCACATACTTTTGATTATATATATATGGTTCCACTATGGTTTAATACTGTATGAAAGTGACAACATCTTTTTCCATGAAGTAAGCTTGTCATTTAAAAAAAAAACTTTTGTAGGGTTTTTGAATGGCATTCAATTGGCGAAATTAGCTAAATTATCTTCAGCGCAAAAACTTCATAAAATCTGGTAGAAGTAAATCCATCAACAAACACAAATATAATTGTATATGTACAGTAACAGTCAAAAGTTTGGACACACCAACTCATTCAAGGGTTTTTCTTTATTTTTACTGGGATGAGTTAGACCGCAGAGTGAAGGAAAAGCAGCCAACAAGTGCTCAGCATATGTGGGAACTCCTTCAAGACTGTTGGAAAAGCATTCCTCATGAAACTGGTTGAGAGAATGCCAAGAGTGTGCAAAGCTGTCATCAAGGCAAAGGGTGGCGACTTTGAAGAATCTCAAATATAAAATATATTTTGATTTGTTCAACACTTTGTTTGGTTAGTACATGATTCCATATGTGTTATTTCATAGTTGTGATGTCTTCACTATTATAGAAAATAGTACAAATAAAGAAAAACCCCTTGAATGAGTAGGTGTCCAAACTATTCTTTGGTGTATATCTTAAATGACAGCGTTGTCATGGATTTGATGATCTAATTGTCAAGCCCATTGAAAAGATTTATGGGATAGGACCCAGAAGATATAGGACTGCGTCAGAAATACCACGTCAGTCTGTGGAGACTGATTGCTGTGGCTCGTTGGTAGACAGACACCTTTACTGAAAAAACAACCTTTTCTTTCTTCCCACTTCATTAAACAGTAAAGGTGAACAAGAATCGAATACAATTCTAACATTGGAGGAGGAAAAAAAAATATTGTTTTCACACTCCTTTCAAGTCCAAGGTCAAACCTTTCAAGTCCAAGGTCAAACCTTTCAAGTCCAAGGTCAAACCTTTCAAGTCCAAGGTCAAACCTTTCAAGTCCAAGGTCAAACCTTTCAAGTCCAAGGTCAAACCTTTCAAGTCCAAGGTCAAACCTTTCAAGTCCAAGGTCAAACAGGTTCTCTCAACCTTTTTCCTCTGTTGTTGACATTGTTTATCAAAGTGCAGCTGCTACTCTTATTAAATCCTTGATTGCCATCTACCATAGTGCCCTTCATTTTGTTACAGGCGACAGTTTGATCCTCATCACTGTATCCTGTATCAAAGGGTTGGCTGGACTTCACTATAGACACGTAGATCTCTACATTTACTCCCTCTTTTTTGTTTAGAAGGTCCTACTTTATTGCTGTTGAAGTATAGACACATGGGTTGTTTAAACCCTTTCACAGGATTGGTTAACTCTTGAGGTTCCTCAGGTCTCCACCCAGCTAAGTAAAATCAGAGTTTAGTTTTAATGCACCTGAATTATAGCTAAACAGACTGGAACCCAGGCTAACAGTTGGCTGTTTGAATTGGAAGGATCGGGTGTTTAGTTTTAATGCACCTGAATTATAGCTAAACAGACTGGAACCCAGGCTAACAGTTGGCTGTTTGAATTGGAAGGATCGGGTGTTTAGTTTTAATGCACCTGAATTATAGCTAAACAGACTGGAACCCAGGCTAACAGTTGGCTGTTTGAATTGGAAGGATCGGGTGTTTAGTTTTAATGTAACCTGAATTATAGCTAAACAGACTGGAACCCAGGCTAACAGTTGGCTGTTTGAATTGGAAGGATCGGGTGTTTAGTTTTAATGCACCTGAATTATAGCTAAACAGACTGGAACCCAGGCTAACAGTTGGCTGTTTGAATTGGAAGGATCGGGTGTTTAGTTTTAATGCACCTGAATTATAGCTAAACAGACTGGAACCCAGGCTAACAGTTGGCTGTTTGAATTGGAAGGATCGGGTGTTTAGTTTAATGTGAACGTTCACAACACATTTCATCTTGATATTCTGGTGTCACTCAGGCAGTTTAGAGTTTTGATTTGGGGACTTATTTGTGGAGGAATGTGACTGTTTTTCTGGGTGATTTGTGATGTTTCATTAGTGCTTCCCATGACAGTGTTTTTGTATTTAATGTGTGTATATATATATATATATATATATATATATGTATATATATGTGTGTGTGTGTGTGTGTGTGTGTGTGTGTGTGTGTGTGTGTAACACTGAGTAAACATTAGGAACACCTTCCTAACACTCCCCTTTTGCCCCCAGAACAGCCTCAATTAGTTGTGGCTGTATGAACTCTACAAGGTGTTGAAAGCGTTCCATAGGGATGCCCATGTTGACTTCAATGCTTCCTACAGTTGTGTCAAGTTAGTTGGATGTCCTTTGGGTGATGGACCATTCTTGATACACACAGGAAACCCAGCAGAGTTGTAGTTCTTGATTACAAACCTGGCACCTACTACCATACCCCCGTTCAAAGAAACTTAAATATCACGTCTTCCCCATTCACCTTCTGAATGGCACACATAGACAGTCTATGTCTCAACTCGACTCCTCCCCTTCATCTTTAACCTGTCTCCTCCCCTTCATCTTTAACCTGTCTCCTCCCCTTCATCTTTAACCCTGTCTCCTCCCCTTCATCTTTAACCTGTCTCCTCCCCTTCATCTTTCACCCTGTCTCCTCCCCTTCATCTTTAACCTGTCTCCTCCCATTCACCTTCTGAATGGCACACATAGACAGTCTATGTCTCAAGTGTCTCAAGGCTTAAAAATCCTTCTTTAACCCATCTCCTCCCCTTCATCTTTAACCTGTCTCCTCCCCTTCATCTTTAACCCTGTCTCCTCCCCTTCATCTTTAACCCTGTCTCCTCCCCTTCATCTTTAACCTGTCTCCTCCCCTTCATCTTTAACCTGTCTCCCCTCCTTCATCTTTAACCTGTCTCCCCTCCTTCATCTTTAACCCGTCTCCTCCCCTTCATCTTTAACCCGTCTCCCCCCCTTCATCTTTAACCCGTCTCCTCCCCTTCATCTACACTGAGTGAAGTGGATTTAACAAGTGACATCAATAAGGGATCATAGCTTTCACCTGGATTCACCTGGTCAGTCTATGTCATGGAAAGAGTAGGTGTCCTTAATGTTCTGTACACTCAGTTTGTATATATCTTGTGTATAATGTATTTATATTGTATTATAAAGGGCACATTTGGATGAGAGTTGTGAATATGTCTGTTGAAATAAAGGTTCAATAAATAATACAAAATAACAAATGCATCCCAAATGCACCCTATTCCCTATATAGCGCACTATTACCCTATGGGCCCTGGTCAAAAGTAGTGCACTAAATAGGGAATAGGGTGCATTTGGCCCAAGTTGAAGTGAAGCTTTACTTTTCTGGGCACGTCTTCTTTCCACTCTGGAGGAAATGTTTTAATTAGCAGCAGTTACCTCAGCCTTGAAGCTGGTTTGTGTGTGTGTGTGTGTGTGTGTGTGTTTGTGTGTGTTACATGGTGTGTATGTTTTTTTAATATGGCGAGTTTGACTCAATCTAACAGGGAGAGATCTTCAGATGAGCTGTGTTCCCTTAGCAACACTCGGAAAATGGGTTTCAAAATGGCGGATCAATAAACAGGATCAATAAACTAAACCAATATCTGGAGTAACAGATAAGCAGTGTACCAGATGAGTTATTCACAATCTCCTTTGTGTCTTGATAAGCTACTCAATAAAGAGAGAACGTTTGTGCCCCCCGAACACACCCCCCAAATACAACTGAAATACTGTTACAGTCCAGGATTAAAATGGCTGACTATTGATCAAAGAAACTATCATGTTTTAGATTTAATGTAGTCCTAATCCCAACCGGGCAAAATACCAGAGCTTTATTCTTCCAAGTAAAATCCCTTAACGATGAAGTCATCCTATAAACTATCCTTTAGGTAATGTTTTATAAAAAATATTTTTAAAATGTTTTCATTTAAAAAAGGAGAATAGATTTGATCTGTCTCGCGATAAGTTTGTAATGAAGTTTATCGTTTTATCACTCGGTCTATTTTACAAAGGAAGGTGTTTAGTTTTGCTGAGGTCTATAGTTGGATTTCCGTGAACAATGTGGGGATATTATCACTTGTGAAGAACTGCATTACAGTGTCCTGACCATGTAAAGGAATCTTTTGTACACACTTTGTACAGAGAACATTTTTTTGGGTTTCATAAACAATAATAATGCATAATAAAGAACATTGTTAAAATATAGAAAGTTGTTATTTATTACTGTGATTTATACAAGGATGTCGACATGAAGCCGCATTGTCACTGCACTTGACTTTTAAAAGGTAAATTACGCTTCAGTGGGCTTCTGCAGCGTTTTGTCCGTGAATGTGATATCTGCGAATGGGAAATTGTCTTGAGTTGAGATATTTCAGATAAAGATATTTTTAAACCTCACAGCCTCGGTGCTTTAACAGAGCTTATTGTAACCCAGATCAATAGACAGAGCTGCATCAGAGGTGTTTGTGTGTGTGTGTGGGCGAGTGCGCGTGAGGTGTGTGAGCGTGTGTGAGCGTGTGTGAGCGTGAGTGTGTGTGAGGTGTGTGAGTGTGTGTGAGCGTGAGTGTGTGTGAGCGAGTGCACGTGAGGTGTGTGAGCGTGAGTGTGTGTGAGCGAGTGCGCGTGAGGTGTGTGAGCGTGAGTGTGTGTGAGCGAGTGCGCGTGAGGTGTGTGAGCGTGTGTGAGTGTGTGTGAGCGAGTGCACGTGAGGTGTGTGAGCGTGAGTGTGTGTGAGCGAGTGCGCGGGTGTTCTCTGTGTAATTGGCTCCTGGAGATTTATAGAGGTGCCAAACTGTGTGATCTCTCGGACACCAGACACACACACAACCACACACACAACCACCTACACACAACCACAACCACACACACAACCACAGACAACCACACACACACACACACACAACCACACATACAACCACACACACAACCACATACACAACCACACACACAACCACACACACACACACACACACACACAACCACACACACACAACCACACACACACACACACACAACCACACACACACACACACATGAATACCAACACTTTAATACCCCCAAATAAACCCTGCCTTCATTCTCCACTCTATGCTTTTCTTTGTTGTGGACTGTTTAGACTTTCTACACTATACGGTCACTATACTGTTACTATACTGTCACTATACTGTTACTATACTGTTACTATACTGTCACTATACTGTCACTATACTGTTACTATACTGTCACTATACTGTTACTATACTGTTACTATACTGTTACTATACTGTCAATATACTGTCACTATACTGTTACTATACTGTCAATATACTGTCACTATACTGTTACTATACTGTCAATATACGGTCACTATACTGTTACTATACTGTCAATATACTGTCACTATACTGTCACTATACTGTCACTATACTGTCAATATACTGTCAATATACTGTCACTATACTGTCACTATACTGTTACTATACTGTTACTATACTGTTACTATACTGTTACTATACTGTTACTATACTGTTACTATACTGTTACTATACTGTTACTATACTGTTACTATACTGTTACTATACTGTCACTATACTGTCACTATACTGTTACTATACGGTCACTATACTGTCACTATACGGTCACTATACTGTTACTATACTGTCAATATACTGTCACTATACGGTCACTATACTGTCACTATACTGTCACTATACTGTTACTATACTGTCAATATACTGTCACTATACTGTCACTATACTGTCACTATACTGTTACTATACTGTCACTATACTGTCACTATACTGTTACTATACTGTCACTATACGGTCACTATACTGTTACTATACTGTCAATATACTGTCACTATACTGTCACTATACTGTTACTATACTGTCACTATACTGTTACTATACTGTTACTATACTGTCACTATACTGTCACTATACTGTCACTATACTGTCAATATACTGTCACTATACTGTCACTATACTGTTACTATACTGTTACTATACTGTCACTATACTGTTACTATACTGTCACTATACTGTCACTATACGGTCACTATACTGTTACTATACTGTCAATATACTGTCACTATACTGTCACTATACTGTCACTATACTGTTACTATACTGTCAATATACTGTCACTATACTGTCACTATACTGTCACTATACGGTCACTATACTGTTACTATACTGTCAATATACTGTCAATATACTGTCACTATACTGTCACTATACTGTTACTATACTGTCACTATACTGTCACTATACTGTCACTATACTGTCACTATACTGTCACTATACTGTCACTATACTGTCACTATACTGTTACTATACTGTCACTATACTGTTACTATACTGTCACTATACTGTTACTATACTGTCACTATACTGTTACTATACGGTCACTATACTGTTACTATACTGTCACTATACTGTTACTATACTGTCACTATACTGTTACTATACGGTCACTATACTGTTACTATACTGTTACTATACTGTTACTATACTGTTACTATACTGTCAATATACTGCCACTATACTGTCACTATACTGTCAATATACTGCCACTATACTGTCAATATACTGTCACTATACTGTTACTATACTGTCACTATACTGTTACTATACTGTTACTATACTGTTACTATACTGTTACTATACGGTCACTATACTGTTACTATACTGTCAATATACTGTCACTATACTGTTACTATACTGTCAATATACGGTCACTATACTGTCACTATACTGTCACTATACTGTTACTATACTGTCAATATACTGTCAATATACTGTTACTATACTGTCAATATACTGCCACTATACTGTCACTATACTGTCAATATACTGTCAATATACTGTCACTATACTGTCACTATACTGTCAATATACTGTCAATATACTGTCACTATACTGTCACTATACTGTCAATATACTGTCACTATACTGTCACTATACTGTTACTATACTGTCAATATACTGTCAATATACTGTCACTATACTGTCACTATACTGTTACTATACTGTCAATATACTGTCACTATACTGTCACTATACTGTCACTATACTGTCACTATACTGTCAATATACTGTCACTATACTGTCACTATACTGTCACTATACTGTCACTATACTGTCAATATACTGTCACTATACTGTTACTATACTGTCAATATACTGTCACTATACTGTCAATATACTGTCAATATACTGTTACTATACTGTCACTATACTGTCACTAGCAGCACCCTTCTACAATATACTGTCACTATACTGTCACTATACTGTCACTATACTGTTACTATACTGTCAATATACTGTCACTATACTGTCAATATACTGTCAATATACTGTCACTATACTGTCAATATACTGTCACTATACTGTCACTATACTGTCACTATACTGTCACTAGCAGCACCCTTCTACAATATACTGTCAATATACTGTCACTATACTGTCAATATACTGTCACTATAATGTCACTATACTGTCACTATACTGTCACTAGCAGCACCCTTCTACAATATACTGTCAATATACTGTCACTATACTGTCACTATACTGTCACTATACTGTCAATATACTGTCACTATACTGTCACTATACTGTCACTATACTGTCACTATACTGTCAATATACTGTTACTATACTGTCACTATACTGTCAATATACTGTCACTATACTGTCAATATACTGTCAATATACTGTCACTATACTGTCACTATACTGTCACTATACTGTCAATATACTGTCACTATACTGTCACTAGCAGCACCCTTCTACAATATACTGTCAATATACTGTCACTATACTGTCAATATACTGTCACTATAATGTCACTATACTGTCAATATACTGTTACTATACTGTCACTCTACTGTCAATATACTGTTACTATACTGCCACTATGCTGTCAATATACTGTCACTATACTGTCACTATACTGTCACTATACTGTCACTATACTGTCACTATACTGTCAATATACTGTCAATATACTGTCACTTTACTGTCACTATACTGTCAATATACTGTCACTATACTGTCACTATACTGTCACTAGCAGCACCCTTCTACAATACACTGTCAATATACTGTCACTATACTGTCAATATACTGTCAATATACTGTCACTATACTGTCACTATACCGTCACTATACTGTCACAATACTGTCACTATACTGTCATTATACTGTCACTATACTGTCACTATACTGTCTCTAGCAGCATCCTTCTACAATATACTGTCAATATACTGTCAATATACTGTCACTATACTGTCACTATACCGTCACTATACTGTCACAATACTGTCACTATACTGTCATAATACTGTCACTATACTGTCGCTATACTGTCAATATACTGTCACTATACTGTCACTATACTGTCTCTAGCAGCATCCTTCTACAATATACTGTCACTATACTGTCACTATACTGTCACTATACTGTCGCTATACTGTCACTATACTGTCAATATACTGTCACTATACTGTCACTATACTGTCTCTAGCAGCATCCTTCTACAATATACTGTCACTATACTGTCACTATACTGTCACTATACTGTCACTATACTGTCAATATACTGTTACTATACTGTCAATATACTGTTACTATACTGTCACTATACTGTCAATATACTGTTACTATACTGTCACTATACTGTCACTATACTGTCACTATACTGTCACTATACTGTCACTATACTGTCACTATAATGTCACTATACTGTCAATATACTGTCACTATAATGTCACTATACTGTCACTATACTGTTACTATACTGTCACTATACTGTCACTATAATGTCACTATACTGTCACTATACTGTCACTATACTGTCACTATAATGTCACTATACTGTCACTATACTGTCACTATAATGTCACTATACTGTCACTATACTGTCACTATAATGTCACTATACTGTCACTATACTGTCAATATACTGTTACTATACTGTCACTATACTGTCAATATACTGTTACTATACTGTCACTATACTGTCACTATACTGTCACAATACTGTCACTATACTGTCATAATACTGTCACTATACTGTCAATATACTGTCACTATAATGTCACTATACTGTCACTATACTGTCAATATACTGTCACAATACTGTCACTATACTGTCATAATACTGTCACTATACTGTCGCTATACTGTCATAATACTGTCACTATAATGTCACTATACTGTCACTATACTGTCAATATACTGTCACAATACTGTCACTATACTGTCATAATACTGTCACTATACTGTTACTATACTGTCACTATACTGTCAATATACTGTCAATATACTGTTACTATACTGTCACTATACTGTCAATATATTGTCAATATACTGTCACTATACTGTCACTATACTGTCACTATACTGTCACTATAATGTCACTATACTGTCACTATACTGTCACTATACTGTCACTATACTGTCACTATACTGTCAATATACTGTTACTATACTGTCACTATACTGTCAATATACTGTTACTATACTGTCACTATACTGTCACTATACTGTCACTATACTGTCACTAGCAGCATCCTTCTACAATATACTGTCAATATACTGTCACTATACTGTCACTATACTGTCGCGATACTGTCACTAGCAGCACCCTTCTACAATATACTGTCACTATACTGTCACTATACTGTCACTATACTGTCAATATACTGTCACTATACTGTCACTATACTGTCACTATACTGTCAATATACCCTTTACTACAGGGAGAAACAGAGACAGAGACAGAGACAGAGACAGAGACATAGACAGAAACAGAGACAGACACAAACCCTTTACTACAGGGAGAAACGGAGACAGAGACAAACCCTTTACTACAGGGAGGAACAGAGACAGAGACAAACCCTTTACTACAGGGAGGAACAGAGACAGAGACAAACCTTTACTACAGGGAGAAACAGAGACAGAGACAAACCCTTTACTACAGGGAGAAACAGAGACAGAGACAAACCCTTTACTACAGAGAAACAGAGACAGAGACAAACCCTTTACTACAGGGAGGAACAGAGACAGAGACAAACCCTTTACTACAGGGAGAAACAGAGACAGAGACAAACCCTTTACTACAGGGAGAAACAGAGACAGAGACAGAGACAAACCCTTTACTACAGGGAGAAACAGAGACAGAGACAGAGACAAACCCTTTACTACAGGGAGAAACAGAGACAGAGACAAACCCTTTACTACAGGGAGAAACAGAGACAGAGACAAACCCTTTACTACAGGGAGAAACAGAGACAGAGACAAACCCTTTACTACAGGGAGAAACAGAGACAGAGACAAACCCTTTACTACAGGGAGAAACAGAGACAGAGACAAACCCTTTACTACAGGGAGAAACAGAGACAGAGACAGAGACAAACCCTTTACTACAGGGAGAAACAGAGACAGAGACAAACCCTTTACTACAGGGAGGAACAGAGACAGAGACAAACCCTTTACTACAGGGAGAAACAGAGACAGAGACAAACCCTTTACTACAGGGAGAAACAGAGACAGAGACAAACCCTTTACTACAGGGAGGAACAGAGACAGAGACAAACCCTTTACTACAGGGAGAAACAGAGACAGAGACAGAGACAGAGACAAACCCTTTACTACAGGGAGAAACAGAGACAGAGACAAACCCTTTACTACAGGGAGAAACAGAGACAGAGACAAACCCTTTACTACAGGGAGAAACAGAGACAGAGACAAACCCTTTACTACAGGGAGAAACAGAGACAGAGACAAACCCTTTACTACAGGGAGAAACAGAGACAGAGACAGAAACAGAGACAGAGACAAACCCTTTACTACAGGGAGGAACAGAGACAGAGACAGAGACAGAGACAAGCCCTTTACTACAGGGAGGAACAGAGACAGAGACAAACCCTTTACTACAGGGAGAAACAGAGACAGAGACAAACCCTTTACTACAGGGAGAAACAGAGACAGAGACAAACCCTTTACTACAGGGAGGGAGAAACAGAGACAGAGACAGAGACAAACCCTTTACTACAGGGAGAAACAGAGACAGAGACAAACCTTTACTACAGGGGAGAAACAGAGACAGAAACAGAGACAGAGACAAACCCTTTACTACAGGGAGAAACAGAGACAGAGACAAACCCTTTACTACAGGGGAGAGACAGAGACAAACCCTTTACTACAGGGAGAAACAGAGACAGAGACAAACCCTTTACTACAGGGAGAAACAGAGACAGAAACAAACCCTTTACTACAGGGAGAAACAGAGACAGAGACAAACCCTTTACTACAGGGAGAACAGAGACAGAAACAGAGACAGAAACAAACCCTTTACTACAGGGAGAAACAGAGACAGAGACAGAGACAAACCCTTTACTACAGGGAGGAACAGAGACAGAAACAGAGACAGAGACAAACCCTTTACTACAGGGAGAAACAGAGACAGAAACAGAGACAGAGACAGAGACAAACCCTTTACTACAGGGAGAAACAGAGACAGAGACAAACCCTTTACTACAGGGAGGAACAGAGGGAGAAACAGAGACAGAGACACTACAGGGAGAAACAGAGACAGAGACAAACCCTTTACTACAGGGAGAAACAGAGACAGAAACAGAAACAGAGACAGAAACAGAGACAGAGACAAACCCTTTACTACAGGGAGAAACAGAGACAGAAACAGAAACAGAGACAGAAACAGAGACAGAGACAAACCCTTTACTACAGGGAGGAACAGAGACAGAAACAGAGACAAAGAGACAGAAACAGAGACAGAGACAAACCCTTTACTACAGGGAGGAACAGAGACAGAAACAGAAACAGAGACAGAAACAGAGACAGAGACAAACCCTTTACTACAGGGAGAAACAGAGACAGAGACAAACCCTTTACTACAGGGAGGAACAGAGACAGGGAGAAACAGAGACAGAGACAAACCCTTTACTACAGGGAGAAACAGAGACAGAGACAGAGACAAACCCTTTACTACAGGGAGAAACAGAGACAGAAACAAAACCCTTTACTACAGGGAGAAACAGAGACAGAGACAAACCCTTTACTACAGGGAGAAACAGAGACAGAGACAAACCCTTTACTACAGGGAGAAACAGAGACAGAGACAAACCCTTTACTACAGGGAGAAACAGAGACAGAGACAGAGACAGAGAAACCCTTTACTACAGGGAGGAAACAGAGACAGAGACAGAGACAAGCCCTTTACTACAGGGAGGAACAGAGACAGAGACAGAGACAGAGACAAGCCCTTTACTACAGGGAGGAACAGAGACAGAGACAAAACCTTTACTACAGGGAGAAACAGAGACAACCCCTTTACTACAGGGAGAAACAGAGACAGAGACAAACCCTTTACTACAGGGAGAAACAGAGACAGAGACAAACCCTTTACTACAGGGAGAAACAGAGACAGAGACAGGAACAGAGACAGAGACAAACCCTTTACTACAGGGAGAAACAGAGACAGAGACAGAGACAAACCCTTTACTACAGGGAGAAACAGAGACAGAGACAGAGACAGAGACAACCCTTTACTACAGGGAGAAACAGAGACAACCCCTTTACTACAGGGAGAAACAGAGACAGAGACAAACCCTTTACTACAGGGAGAAACAGAGACAGAAACAAACCCTTTACTACAGGGAGAAACAGAGACAGAGACAAACCCTTTACTACAGGGAGAAACAGAGACAGAGACAAACCCTTTACTACAGGGAGAAACAGAGACAGAGACAAACCCTTTACTACATGGAGAAACAGAGACAGAGACAGAGACAAACCCTTTACTACAGGGAGAAACAGAGACAGAGACAAACCCTTTACTACAGGGAGAAACAGAGACAGAGACAAACCCTTTACTACAGGGAGAAACAGAGACAGAGACAAACCCTTTACTACAGGGAGAAACAGAGACAGAGACAAACCCTTTACTACAGGGAGAAACAGAGACAGAGACAGAAACAGAGACAGAGACAAACCCTTTACTACAGGGAGAAACAGAGACAGAGACAAACCCTTTACTACAGGGAGAAACAGAGACAGAGACAAACCCTTTACTACAGGGAGGAACAGAGACAGAGACAAACCCTTTACTACAGGGAGAAACAGAGACAGAGACAGAAACAGAGACAGAGACAGAAACAGAGACAGAGACAAACCCTTTACTACAGGGAGAAACAGAGACAGAGACAAACCCTTTACTACAGGGAGGAACAGAGACAGAGACAAACCCTTTACTACAGGGAGAAACAGAGACAGAGACAAACCCTTTACTACAGGGAGGAGACAAACAGACAAACCCTTTAACAGGGAAACAGAGACAGAGACAGAGACAAACCCTTTACTACAGGGAGAAACAGAGACAGAGACAAACCCTTTACTACAGGGAGAAACAGAGACAGAGACAAACCCTTTACTACAGGGAGAAACAGAGACAGAGACAAACCCTTTACTACAGGGAGAAACAGAGACAGAGACAAACCTTTACTACAGGGAGAAACAGAGACAGAGACAAACCTTTACTACAGGGAGAAACAGAGACAGAGACAAACCCTTTACTACAGGGAGAAACAGAGACAGAGACAAACCCTTTACTACAGGGAGAAACAGAGACAGAGACAAACCCTTTACTACAGGGAGAAACAGAGACAGAGACAAACCCTTTACTACAGGGAGAAACAGAGACAGAGACAAACCCTTTACTACAGAGGAGAAACAGAGACAGAGACAGAGACAAGCCCTTTACTACAGGGAGAAACAGAGACAGAGACAGAGACAGAGACAACCCCTTTACTACAGGGAGGAGAACAGGGAGAAACAGAGACAACCCTTTACTACAGGGAGGAACAGAGACAGAGACAAACCCTTTACTACAGGGAGAAACAGAGACAGAGACAAACCCTTTACTACATGGAGAAACAGAGACAGAGACAAACCCTTTACTACAGGGAGAAACAGAGACAGAGACAAACCCTTTACTACAGGGAGAAACAGAGACAGAGACAAACCCTTTACTACAGGGAGAAACAGAGACAGAGACAGAGACAAACCCTTTACTACAGGGAGAAACAGAGACAGAGACAAACCCTTTACTACAGGGAGAAACAGAGACAGAGACAAACCCTTTACTACAGGGAGAAACAGAGACAGAGACAGAAACAGAGACAGAGACAAACCCTTTACTACAGGGAGAAACAGAGACAGAGACAAACCCTTTACTACAGGGAGAAACAGAGACAGAGACAAACCCTTTACTACAGGGAGAAACAGAGACAGAGACAGAAACAGAGACAGAGACAAACCCTTTACTACGGGGAGAAACAGAGACAGAGACAAACCCTTTACTACAGGGAGAAACAGAGACAGAGACAAACCCTTTACTACAGGGAGAAACAGAGACAGAGACAAACCCTTTACTACAGGGAGAAACAGAGACAGAGACAAACCCTTTACTACAGGGAGAAACAGAGACAGAGACAAAAACCCTTTACTACAGGGAGAAACAGAGACAGAGACAAACCCTTTACTACAGGGAGAAACAGAGACAGAGACAAACCCTTTACTACAGGGAGACAAACAGAGACAGAGACAAACCCTTTACTACAGGGAGAAACAGAAACAGAGACAAACCCAGAGACAGAGAAACAGAGACAAGACCCTTTACTACAGGGAGAAACAGAGACAGAGACAAACCCTTTACTACAGAGACAGAGACAAAAACAGAGACAGAGACAAACCCTTTACTACAGGAAGAAACAGAAACAGAAACAGAGACAGAGACAGAGACAAACCCTTTACTACAGGGAGAAACAGAGACAGAGACAAACCCTTTACTACAGGGAGAAACAGAGACAGAGACAGAGACAAACCCTTTACTACAGGGAGAAACAGAGACAGAAACAAACCCTTTACTACAGGGAGAAACAGAAACAGATACAAACCCTTTACTACAGGGAGGAACAGAGACAGAGACAAACCCTTTACTACAGGGAGAAACAGAGACAGAGACAAACCCTTTACTACAGGGAGGAACAGAGACAGAGACAAAACAGGGAGAAACAGAGACAGAGACAAACCCTTTACTACAGGGAGAAACAGAGACAGAGACAAACCCTTTACTACAGGGAGAAACAGAGACAGAGACAAACCCTTTACTACAGGGAGAAACAGAGACAGAGACAAACCCTTTACTACAGGGAGAAACAGAGACAGAGACAGAGACAAACCCTTTACTACAGGGAGAAACAGAGACAGAGACAAACCCTTTACTACAGGGAGAAACGGAGACAGAGACAAAACCTTTACTACAGGGAGAAACAGAGACAGAGACAGAGACAAACCCTTTACTACAGGGAGAAACAGAGACAGAGACAAACCCTTTACTACATTGAGCTGTCTGGTATTACTAACAGACTGTACAGCTACAAGTAGAGAGTGGTGTTACAAACAGACTGTACGGCTACAAGTAGAGTGGTGTTACTAACAGACTGTACAGCTACAAGTAGAGTGGTGTTACAAACAGACTGTACAGCTACAAGTAGAGGGTGGTGTTACTAACAGACTGTACAGCTACAAGTAGAGGGTGGTGTTACTAACAGACTGTACAGCTACAAGTAGAGGGTGGTGTTACTAACAGACTGTACAGCTACAAGTAGAGAGTGGTGTTACAAACAGACTGTACAGCTACAAGTAGAGAGTGGTGTTACAAACAGACTGTACAGCTACAAGTAGAGAGTGGTGTTACTAAAAGACTGTACGGCTACAAGTAGAGAGTGGTGTTACTAAAAGACTGTACGGCTACAAGTAGAGAGTGGTGTTACTAAAAGACTGTACGGCTACAAGTAGAGAGGGTGTTATTAACAGACTGTACAGCTACAAGTAGAGAGTGGTGTTATTAACAGACTGTACAGCTACAAGTAGAGAGTGGTGTTATTAACAGACTGTACAGCTACAAGTAGAGCGTGGTGTTAATAACAGACTGTACAGCTACAAGTAGAGAGTGGTGTTACACACAGACTTTACAGCTAGCTACAAGTAGAGAGTGGTGTTAATAACAGACTGTACAGCTACAAGTAGAGAGTGGTGTTACACACAGACTGTACAGCTACAAGTAGAGAGGGGTGTTAATAACAGACTGTACAGCTACAAGTAGAGAGGGGTGTTAATAACAGACTGTACAGCTACAAGTAGAGAGTGGTGTTACACACAGACTGTACGGCTACAAGTAGAGAGTGGTGTTACACACAGACTGTACAGCTACAAGTAGAGAGTGGTGTTACACACAGACTGTACGGCTACAAGTAGAGAGTGGTGTTACACACAGACTTTACAGCTACAAGTAGAGAGTGGTGTTACTAACAGACTGTACGGCTACAAGTAGAGTGGTGTTACTAACAGACTGTACGGCTACAAGTAGAGTGGTGTTACTAACAGACTGTACGGCTACAAGTAGAGAGTGGTGTTACTAACAGACTGTACTAAACAAGTTAAATATCTTACATGTGATGAAATGTTTTCCACACACATAGCTATGTGTAGTCTACTTGGACACCGGGTTCCCACAGTTCCCACTCTCCCACTCTGAATAGCTTGAAGAGACACCGGGTTCCCACAGTTCCCACTCTCCCACTCCGAATAGCCTGAAGAGACACCGGGTCCCCACAGTTCCCACTCTCCCACTCCGAATAGCCTGAAGAGACACCGGGTCCCCACAGTTCCCCCTCTCCCACTCCGAATAGCCTGAAGAGACACCGGGTCCCCACAGTTCCCACTCTCCCACGCCGAATAGCCTGAAGAGACACCGGGCTCTTTTCACAGCCTCTATAAGTTCTAGGTCAGGATATTTGACCTGGTTACATTGAACAAACAACAATTTTTTGGGCATGTTTTTATTTATTTCTGTTTAACAAAAAATCGACAATCAAGTTTGCTCTTTTACACTGGAGGTCAATGGGAAATAATGTTTGTTTCCCCCAATTTGTGGTAATTTTATTATGTTAATATCGACTCGGACTACAGTACCGGTCAAAAGTTTGTATTCACCTACTCATTCAAGGGTTTTTCTTTATTTTTACTATTTTCTACATTGGGGAATAATAGTGAAGACATCAAAACTATGAAATGACCTCATATGGAATAATGTAGTAACCAAAAAATGTTAAACGATATATTTTATATTTGAGATTCTTCAAAGAATCTTTGCCTTGATGACAGCTTTGCACTCTTGTCATTCTTTCAACCAGTTTCACGTGGAATGCTTTTCCAACAATCTTGAAGGAGTTCCCATATTTGCCTGTTGGCTGTTGGCTGCTTTTCCTTCACTCTGCGGTCCAACTCATCCCAAAACATCTCAATTGGGTTGAGGTCGGGTGATCTGATGCAGCACTCCATCACTCTCCTTTTTTGTCAAATAGCCCTTACCACCCTGGAGGTGTGTTTTGGGTCATTGTCCTATTGAAAAACAAATGATAGCCCCACTTAGCTCAAACCAGATGGGATGGCGTATCACTGCAGAATGCTGTGGTAGCCATGCTGGTTAAGTGTGCCATGAATTCAAAATAAATCACTGACAGTGTCACCAGGAAATAACCCCCACACCATCACACCTCCTCCATGCTTCACGGTGGAAACCACACATGCGGAGATCATCCATTCACCTACTCCACGTCTCACAAAGACACGGTGGTTGGAACCAAACATCTCAGATTTAGACTCATCAGACTAAAGGACAGATTTCCACCGGTCTAATGTCCATTGCTTGTGTTTCTTGGCCCAAGCACGTCTCTTCTTCTTATTGGTGTACTTTAGTAGTGGTTTCTTTGCAGCAATTTTACCATGAAGGCCTAATTCAATCAGTCTCCTCTGAACAGTTGATGTTGAGATGTGTCTGTTACTTGAACTCTGTGAAGCGTTTATTTGGGCTGCAATTTCTGAGGCTGGTAACTCTAATGAACTTATCCTCTGCAGCAGTAGTAACTCTGGGTCTTCCTTTCCTGTGGCGGTCCTCATGAGAGCCAGTTCCATCATAGCGCTTGATGGTTCTTGTGACTGCACTTGAAGAAACTTTCAAAGTTCTTTAAATGTTCCTGATTGACTGACCTTCATGTCTTAATGTAATGATGGACTGTCGTTTCTCTTTGCTTATTTGAGCTGTTCTTGCCATAATATGGACTTGGTATTTTACCAAATAGGACTCTCTTCTGACTTGGTCTTTTACCAAATAGGACTCTCTCCCACCCCTACCTTGTTACAGCACAACTGATTGGCTCAAACACATTAAGAAGGAAAGAAATTCCACAAATTAACTTTTAACAAGGTACACTTGTAGACATTGAAATGCATTCCAGTCACCTTATGAAGCTGGTTGAGAGAATGCCAAGAGTGCGCAACGCTGTCATCAAGACAAAGGGTGGTTACTGTGAAGAATCTCAAATATAAAATATATTTTGATTTGTTTAGCACTTTTTTGGTTACTACATGATTCCATATGTGTTATTTAATAGTTTTGATGTCTTCACTATTATTCTAGAATGTAGAAAATAGTAAAAATAAAGAAAAACCCTTGAATGAGTAGGTGTTTCCAATTGTTTTGACTGGTTCTGTATATGCCTAGTCATTCTGGCCTACAAACGTTTAGCCTACATCAAATGCTTTTTGACAGCATCCTCTCCCGTAGTAATTGTGCTATTCCAACAACTGGGAAAATAAACAAATAGCATTCTAAAATAAACAAATAACAATCTAAAATAAACAAATTATAATCTAAAATAAACAAATACTAATCTATATTAAACGAATAACAATATAAAATAAACAAATACTAATCTATATTAAACGAATAACAATCTAAAATAAACGATTAATAATACTCTTTAATAAACAAATAACAATCTAACAATACATAGAGAACGTCTAAGTTTGTAGCCCAGGGGAGACTTCCTGTACCTAACAGGAAGCAGATGTGTTGGTAATGGAAGGGACCTAACGTCTAAGTTTGTAGCCCAGGGGAGACTTCCTGTACCTAACAGGAAGCAGATGTGTTGGTAATGGAAGGGACCTAACGTCTAAGTTTGTAGCCCAGGGGAGACTTCCTGTACCTAACAGGAAGCAGATGTGTTGGTAATGGAAGGGACCTAACGTCTAAGTTTGTAGCCCAGGGGAGACTTCCTGTACCTAACAGGAAGCAGATGTGTTGGTAATGGAAGGGACCTAACGTCTAAGTTTGTAGCCCAGGGGAGACTTCCTGTACCTAACAGGAAGCAGATGTGTTGGTAATGGAAGGGACCTAACGTCTAAGTTTGTAGCCCAGGGGAGACTTCCTGTACCTAACAGGAAGCAGATGTGTTGGTAATGGAAGGGACCTAACGTCTAAGTTTGTAGCCCAGGGGAGACTTCCTGTACCTAACAGGAAGCAGATGTGTTGGTAATGGAAGGGACCTAACGTCTAAGTTTGCAGCTCAAAGGAGACTTCCTGTACCTAACAGGGAGCTGATGTGTTGGTAATGGAAGGGACCTAACGTCTAAGTTTGCAGCTCAAAGGAGACTTCCTGTACCTAACAGGAAGCAGATGTGTTGGTAATAGAAGGGACCTAACGTCTAAGTTTGTAGCCCAGGGGAGACTTCCTGTACCTAACAGGAAGCTGATGTGTTGGTAATGGAAGGGACCTAACGTCTAAGTTTGTAGCCCAGGGGAGACTTCCTGTACCTAACAGGAAGCAGATGTGTTGGTAATGGAAGGGACCTAACGTCTAAGTTTGTAGCCCAGGGGAGACTTCCTGTACCTAACAGGAAGCAGATGTGTTGGTAATGGAAGGGACCTAACGTCTAAGTTTGTAGCCCAGGGGAGACTTCCTGTACCTAACAGGGAGCTGATGTGTTGGTAATGGAAGGGACCTAACGTCTAAGTTTGTAGCCCAGGGGAGACTTCCTGTACCTAACAGGAAGCTGATGTGTTGGTAATGGAAGGGACCTAACGTCTCCTCCTGCCAACTGTCCTCTTGCGCCTCACTGAGTAGCTCTTATGCCTTCTGCAGACTGGGTGATGCTTGTTGTTATACCCATTGAGAAGCTGGACCTGCGTTTTTATATACTATATGCCATGCAAAAGTACAATAATACTGACTCCTATTCTGCTTCATAATATGCCCACCAGGCAACCTCCCAATAACCTCCCAACCAGGCAACCTCCCAATAACCTCCCAAACAGGCAATCTCCCAACCAGGTAACCTCCCAACCAGTCAACCTCCCAACCAGTCAACCTCCCAACCAGGCAACCTCCCAACCTCCCAACCAGTCAACCTCCCAACCAGTCAACCTCCCAACCAGGCAACCTCCCAATAACCTCCCAACCAGGCAATCTTCCAACCAGGCAACCTCCCAAAATTCTCCCAACCAGTCAACCTCCCAACCCCCAACAACCTCCCAACCAGTCAACCTCCCAACAACCTCCCAACCAGGCAACCTCACAACCAGGCAATCTCTCAACCAGGTAACCTCTCAACCAGTCAATCTCCCAACCAGGCAACCTCTTAACAATCTCCCAACCAGGTAACCTGCCAACCAGTCAACCTCCCAACAACCTCCCAACCAGTTAACCTCCCAACAACCTCCCAACCAGGCATTCTCCCAACAACCTCCCAACCAGGCAACCTCTTATGCAAACCAGACGGCACAATTTTCTTGCTTTTTTATTTACGGATAGCCAGGGGCACATTCCAACACTCAGACATCATTTACAAACGAAGCATTTGTGTTTAGTGAGTCTGCCAGATCAGAGACAGTAGAGATGACCAGGGATGTTCTCTTGATAAGTGTGTGAATTGGACCATTTTCCTCTTAAGCATTTAAATTGTAACAAGTACTTTTGGGTGTCAGGTCAAATATATGGACTAAAAAGTACATGATTTTCTTTAGGAACGTAGTGAAGTAAAAGTAAAAATTGTCAAAAATATAAATAGTAAAGTATAGTTCAGATACCCCCAAAAAACGAATTAAGTAGTATTTTTTAATTGAAGTACTTTACATCACTGGTGGTCATTGCGTTCCTCGTCAGCTATTCATACATGACTAATTAACAGTTAATTAACTGCAGTGTGATGATGTAGTTAATTAGGCAATTAGCCTTTAAATGTGCTGAACATTCTCCCCACTATCATCTGTCCTCTATTCTGTGTGACTGAAGTGGTGTCTAGTCACTATCATCTGTCCTCTACACTGTGTGACTGAAGTGGTGTCTAGTCACTATCATCTGTCCTCTATACTGTGTGACTGAAGTGGTGTCTAGTCACTATCATCTGTCCTCTACACTGTGACTGAAATGGTGTCTAGTCACTATCATCTGTCCTCTATACTGTGACTGAAATGGTGTCTAGTCTCCTATTGTGTCATTACTGTTCTATTGTTTCTTGGTAAATTCTGGAGCAATTCATGATGACAAGAGAAAATAGGACAGCACATAAATAAAAACATTTTTTGGGGGGGGGGCACCCATTCTTTAGCATAAACAAATAAGAATAACACGATAACTTTATTAATTTATTAAGCAATAATCTTTATCATCGTCCTACATGTGTGAATATAGAAAACAATATAGAAAACGTGTCATCTGTTTTAGTAGTAGTCAATTGACTATGGATGCAATTAGAACTCGGATCACTTCCTGTTATGTCATAATCGTACCTTTTGGGAAGCTAAAAAAACACCCTGGTTCGATAAGTCAGGTAAGACGCAGTGATCAGGATATTTGCAATTGTAACTATCTTCTTCATCTGAGGAACAGGACAGATCAGACCAAAACGCAGCGTGGTAAGTGTCCATGTTAAATTTAATATAACTAAACACGAAATGCAAAATAACAACGTGAAACAACGAAAATCGAAACAGTCCTATCAGGTGACACAACACAAAACAGGAAACAACTACCCACAAACACCAGGTGGGAACAGGCTACCTAAGTATGGTTCTCAATCAGAGACAACGATAGACAGCTGCCTCTGATTGGGAACCATACCAAAGCCAAACACATAGAAATACAAAAACATAGAACAACAACATAGAATTCAGGTCAGGACGTGACAACAATAGGGTCAAAACCCAAAGGTATGAACAGACAAACAAGTCCCTCACTAAGAGGAAGGAGGACAATAATAACATAAATAACATTTATCTTGGCGTCTTTTGATGCCAACCCGACAGGTGAAACACCAGCGATGCCAACCCGACAGGTGAAACACCAGCATGCCAACCCGACAGGTGAAACACCAGCATGCCAACCCGACAGGTGAAACACCAGCATGCGCCCTCCAGTAGTCAACGTATGGGACCCTTTCTTTACCATACTGTACAGTCAGGGGTCATTGATGCGTTGGGGAATGGTCTGCTGTTTCATCCACCACTACATGTGTCCAGAACTACTTTATATCATTTACACGTATTAACATTGCTTGGCTATATTCTATGGTTTGATTCACAACATTTCACCTGGGATAACTACTTGAAGAATTATCTAATTATTTGTAGCAACCAAATTGGATCTTATTGACTGTACAAAAGCAATCTAAGGTGGAAGGGAATTATGATAAGCAGAACAACTAACTAAGGGGGGAAGAGAATTATGATAAGCAGAACAACTAACTAAGGGGGAAGAGAATTATGATAAGCAGAACAACTAACTAAGGGGGGAAGAGAATTAGGAAAAACAAAAAGCTGAAAAATGACAGGATATTTAACCAAGAATAGAAGAGCAGGGAGTCCAGTTAGACAATATCACAAATAACCTGCTCATGACAACTTGAGGACACAGATGGCCACAAGTGTTCTGCAATTGCAAACCAAGTATCTATATGATGCTTTAACATGAACTGAAACGTGTGTTAATTAGCATAACAGTATGCACAATAAACCTGCAGGAGAAAGTTTGTCTGTTTTATGTGTGCATGACTGTGTTTGCTTAGCTGTGTGTTTGTGTGTGTGTGTGTGTGTGTGTGTGTGTGTGTGTGTGTGCACTTAGACTCAACTGTGTGTGTGTGTGTGCATGCATGTGTGTCCTTTGCTCGATTAACTTGGCCGACTGGCATTGACAGTCGCTCCTTGCCGGTGCAGTTAAGATAATGGCTTGTTCCGCCCAGAGTTCTGTCTTCATTGAGGAAGAGGAGGGGGGGAGGAGGAGGAGGAGAGAAGGAAAGGAGGAATGAGGAGGAGGAGAGAAGGAAAGGAGGAATGAGGAGGAGGAGAGAAGGAAAGGAGGAATGAGGAGGAGGAGAGAAGGAAAGGAGGAATGAGGAGGAGGAGAAAAGGAGGAGGAGGAGAGAAGGAAAGGAGGAATGAGGAGGATGAGAGAAGGAAAGGAGGAATGAGGAGGAGAGAAGGAAAGGAGGAATGAGGAGGAGAGAAGGAAAGGAGGAATGAGGAGGAGGAGAGAAGGAAAGGAGGAATGAGGAGAAGAGAAGGAAAGGAGGAATGAGGAGAAGGAGAGAAGGAAAGGAGGGATGAGGAGAAGAGAAGGAAAGGAGGAATGAGGAGAAGAGAAGGAAAGGAGGAATGAGGAGAAGGAGAGAAGGAAAGGAGGAATGAGGAGAAGAGAAGGAAAGGAGGAATGAGGAGAAGGAGAGAAGGAAAGGAGGGATGAGGAGGAGGAGGGGGGAAGTTGCTTTCTTCACTTTTCCCATCAAACCTCCATGATGTTGATAGATTGTAGCGATGGATGAAACTGCAATAAATAGGGAGAGAGAAATAGATACATGTGACTGTTGTTAAGCAGCGCTATCCTGTCCTGTCCGAGGAAGAGGACTGAGACATCATCTGCATCCCAAATAGCACCAGATACCCTATATAGTGCACTACTTTTGTCCAGGGCCCATAGGGTGTAGGGTGCCATTTGAGACACCCACTGCAGGAGGAGGTAGAGGGGGTGACATTATGTTTAAAATAACATGCTAATCTAATGTCGTTGCCTCAGTTTACCAATCAGAGCATGTGTTGGGCATCTCTGTAGGAAAAGAGGACGGTTAAAAAACGTGGATAACATAACACTAACACATTGTCTCTGTCAGTAATCATACATATTCAGGGAATTGTTGCTGTTGTCAGAGCAGTTATGTTGTTTCCTGCTCTGCCCTTGTCAGTCTCAGCGATCTGTCCAGCCAACTTTGGTCTTTGACAGATAAAACCATCATCACCATTGATCACAATAAGTCATCGGTTAGTGAAGCCAGGCAAGAACACTTAGCGATGTCAGGCTAGATCGTTTAGGTGAGACGAGGAGGAAGGGAATCGATCTCCATAAAAGCCACTTTCCTATCCAGCCCCCCCCTCTCGCATATCTACTACCTCTCCTATAGTGTTATCTACTACCTCTCCTATAGTGTTATCTACTACCTCTCCTATAGTGTTATCTACTACCTCTCCTATAGTGTTATCTACTACCTCTCCTATAGTGTTATCTACTACCTCTCCTATTATGTTGTCTATGAAGCAGCAATATTCACACTAACATAGCAGTCAGAATGAATCGGTGTATTGGTCATTCTGAGTGGCTGTGGACAGTGGAAGGTAGCTATTCCCAATGTAGCCCATCAAGACAACACACACAAACACACGCAGACACACCGATTGACTTTCTGCAACACAACGTGTCACGTTCTGACCTTAGTTCCTTTGTTTTGTCTTTGTTTTAGTATGGTCAGGGCGTGATTTGGCGTGGGCAGTCTATGTTTGTTTTTCTATGTTTGGTTTTTGTGTTTGGCCTGGTATGTTTCTCAATCAGAGTCAGGTGTCGTTAGTTGTCTCTGATTGAGAATCATACTTAGGTAGCCTTTTTCCACCTGTGTTTGGTGGGTGTTTGTTTCCTGTTTAGTGTTTTGTCATTCACCTTACGGGACTGTTTGTTTGTTGTTTATGTTCAGTGTTCATTTTGCTTCATTAAATTATGGACATTTACCACGCTGCGTTTTGGTCCTCCGATCCTTCTCGCTACTCCTCTTCAGAAGAGGAGGATGAGATCCATTACAACACGTCGGCTTTGATTTAATGACCAAATTGCAGATAATTTTTCTCAGCAGTTTTATTAAGTCACCTCTTTAGATAGAAATAATTAAAATGTCTGAACAACACATTTGTGACAGTAAAATCATCTCGTAACGCTTAAACTAGTCATTCTGGAAAATTGTCGTGACCCTCATCAGAAACCCTTTCTTTCCCCATTGACCTCCTAATGAGAAGAGGAAAAGGAGAGAGGCACAGAGGTTTACCCCTGAGCGTCTTCAAACAGGAGAGAGGGGAACAGAGGTTTACCCCTGAGATTCTTCAAACACGAGAGAGAGGAACAGAGGTTTACCCCTGAGATTCTTCAAACAGGAGGAGAGAGGAACAGAGGTTTACCCCTGAGATTCTTCAAACAGGAGGAGAGGAACAGAGGTTTACCCCTGAGATTCTTCAAACAGGAGGAGAGGAACAGAGGTTTACCCCTGAGCTTCTTCAAACAGGAGAGAGAGGAACAGAGGTTTACCCCTGAGCGTCTTCAAACAGGAGAGAGCGCAGTACCTCACTCAGTTCATTTCTCTCTACCCTGGGGTGGTGTACTATCTGAAGCAGATCTACCCTGGGGTGGTGTACGATCTGGTACAAATCTACCCTGGGGTGGTGTACTTTCTGATGTAGATCTACCCTGGGGTGGTGTACTATCTGATGCAGATCTACCCTGGGGTGGTGTACTATCTGATGCAGATGACCCCTCTGATCGATTGGCTGGTGGCTTCAGTACAAAGACTAAGGATGCTCCCCAAAAAGCACCCTATTCCCCACGTAGCCCATAGGCACTGTAGTGCGCTATACAGGGAATGACAAATAGTGCACTATACAGAGAATGAAAAGTAGTGCACTATGCGGGGAATGACAAATAGTGCACTATACAGGGAATGAAAAGTAGTGCACTATACAGGGAATGAAAAGTAGTGCACTATACAGGGAATGAAAAATGTAGTGCGCTATACAGGGAATGAAAAGTAGTGCACTATACAGGGAATGAAAAGTAGTGCACTATACAGGGAATGAAAAGTAGTGCACTATACAGGGAATGAAAAGTAGTGCACTATACAGGGAATGAAAAGTAGTGCGCTATACAGGGAATGAAAAGTAGTGCGCTATACAGGGAATGAAAAGTAGTGCACTATACAGGGAATGAAAAGTAGTGCACTATACAGGGAATGAAAAGTAGTGCACTATACAGGGAATGAAAAGTAGTGCACTATACAGGGAATGAAAAGTAGTGCGCTATACAGGGAATGAAAAGTAGTGCACTATACAGGGAATGAAAAGTAGTGCGCTATACAGGGAATGAAAAGTAGTGCACTATACAGGGAATGAAAAGTAGTGCAGTGCACTACTATACAGGGAATGAAAAGTAGTGCACTATACAGGGAATGAAAAGTAGTGCACTATACAGGGAATGAAAAGTAGTGCACTATACAGGGAATGAAAAGTAGTGCACTATACAGGGAATGAAAAGTAGTGCACTATACAGGGAATGAAAAGTAGTGCACTATACAGGGAATGAAAAGTAGTGCACTATACAGGGAATGAAAAGTAGTGCACTATACAGGGAATGAAAAGTAGTGCACTATACAGGGAATGAAAAGTAGTGCGCTATACAGGGAATGAAAAGTAGTGCACTATACAGGGAATGAAAAGTAGTGCGCTATACAGGGAATGAAAAGTAGTGCACTATACAGGGAATGAAAAGTAGTGCGCTATACAGGGAATGAAAAGTAGTGCACTATACAGGGAATGAAAAGTAGTGCACTATACAGGGAATGAAAAGTAGTGCGCTATACAGGGAATGAAAAGTAGTGCACTATACAGGGAATGAAAAGTAGTGCGCTATACAGGGAATGAAAAGTAGTGCGCTATACAGGGAATGAAAAGTAGTGCACTATACAGGGAATGAAAAGTAGTGCACTATACAGGGAATGAAAAGTAGTGCACTATAAAGGGAATGAAAAGTAGTGCACTATGCTGGGAATGAAAAGTAGTGCACTATACAGGGAATGAAAAGTAGTGCACTATGCTGGGAATGAAAAGTAGTGCACTATACAGGGAATGAAAAGTAGTGCACTATACAGGGAATGAAAAGTAGTGCACTATGCTGGGAATGAAAAGTAGTGCACTATGCTGGGAATGAAAAGTAGTGCACTATACAGGGAATGAAAAGTAGTGCACTATGCTGGGAATGAAAAGTAGTGCACTATACAGGGAATGAAAAGTAGTGCACTATGCTGGGAATGAAAAGTAGTGCACTATACAGGGAATGAAAAGTAGTGCACTATACAGGGAATGAAAAGTAGTGCACTATACAGGGAATGAAAAGTAGTGCACTATACAGGGAATGAAAAGTAGTGCACTATACAGGGAATGAAAAGTAGTGCACTATACAGGGAATGAAAAGTAGTGCACTATACAGGGAATGAAAAGTAGTGCACTATGCTGGGAATGAAAAGTAGTGCGCTATACAGGGAATGAAAAGTAGTGCACTATACAGGGAATGAAAAGTAGTGCGCTATACAGGGAATGAAAAGTAGTGCACTATGCTGGGAATGAAAAGTAGTGCACTATGCTGGGAATGAAAAGTAGTGCACTATACAGGGAATGAAAAGTAGTGCACTATGCTGGGAATGAAAAGTAGTGCACTATGCTGGGAATGACAAATAGTGCACTATACAGGGAATGAAAAGTAGTGCACTATGCTGGGAATGACAAATAGTGCACTATACAGGGAATGAAAAGTAGTGCACTATGCTGGGAATGAAAAGTAGTGCACTATGCTGGGAATGACAAATAGTGCACTATACAGAGAATGAAAAGTAGTGCACTATGCTGGGAATGAAAAGTAGTGCACTATGCTGGGAATGAAAAGTAGTGCACTATGCTGGGAATGAAAAGTAGTGCACTATGCTGGGAATGAAAAGTAGTGCACTATGCTGGGAATGAAAAGTAGTGCACTATGCTGGGAATGACAAATAGTGCACTATACAGAGAATGAAAAGTAGTGCACTATGCGGGGAATGACAAATAGTGCACTATGCACTACTTTAAATAATTCCATCTGAGCTCCTAGAGTGTGAGGCTCTACTTTTCTTTTCCAAGTGTTCTACTCTGCTAGCCAGCACCTCCCCTAAACAGGTGTTCTACTCCGCTAGCCAGCACCTCCCCTAAACAGGTGTTCTACTCCGCTAGCCAGCACCTCTCCTAAACAGGTGTTCTACTCTGCTAGCCAGCACCTCCCTAAACAGGTGTTCTACTCTGCTAGCCAGCACCTCCCCTAAACAGGTGTTCTACTCCGCTAGCCAGCACCTCCCTAAACAGGTGTTCTACTCTGCTAGCCAGCACCTCCCCTAAACAGGTGTTCTACTCCGCTAGCCAGCACCTCTCCTAAACAGGTGTTCTACTCTGCTAGCCAGCATCTCTCTCTCTCTCTCTCTCTGTCTCTCTCTCTCTCTCTCTCTCTCTCTCTCTCTCTCTCTCTCTCTCTCTCTCTCTCTCTGTCTCTCTGTCTCTCTCTCTCTCTCTCTCTCTCTCTCTGTCTCTCTCTCTCTCTCTCTCTCTGTCTCTCTGTCTCTCTCTCTCTCTCTCTCTCTCTCTCTCTGTCTCTCTCTCTGTCTCTCTCTCTGTCTCTCTCTCTCTGTCTCTCTCTCTCTCTCTCTCCCTCTCTCTCTCTCCTTTCTCTCTCTGTCTCTGTCTCCTCTCTCTCTCTCTCTCTCTCTCTCTCTCTCTCTCTCTCTCCAGTCATTCATCTATGTACCTTGCTCCGTAGCAGTCCTCCAGAGCAGTGTTCTGGAGTGCTCGCCATCGACGATGGTTTAACCTTGTCTTTACCAGAGCTGGAGTCGTTGTCCTTGATGATGTCATACTGCCGACAGAACAAGGCGATTACAGCTGTGTGTGGGGGGGGTAGACAGGAGAGATGGGGATTAACATACTGTCATTGTCACTCACAGGCTTGTCATCACTTCCTGTTATTGTAACCTGGGGTTGTAGAGGCATGTTGAAAAGGTAGCTGGCTCATTCCCAGGGAGTGTATGGTGGTGATCACAGGCGGAGTCTTCATCTTTTATTATTTATACCTTTATTTAACACGGCAAGTCAGTTTAAGAACAAATTCTTATTTTCAATGATGGCCTACCAGAACAGTGCCTTGTTCAGAGGCAAAACGACAGATCTGTACCTTGTCAGCTCTGGGATTCGAACTTGCAACATTTCTGTTACTGGCCCAACGCTCTAACCACTAGGCTACCTGCTCTAACCACTAGGCTACCTGCTCTAACCACTAGGCTACCTGTTCTAACCACTAGGCTACCTGCTCTAACCACTAGGCTACCTGCTCTAACCACTAGGCTACCTGCACTAACCACTAGGCTACCTGCTCTAACCACTAGGCTACCTGCTCTAACCACTAGGCTACCTGCTCTAACCACTAGGTTACCTGCTCTAACCACTAGGATACCTGCCTCTAACCACTAGGCTACCTGCTCTAACCACTAGGCTACCTGCACTAACCACTAGACTACCTGCTCTAACCACTAGGCTACCTGCTCTAACCACTAGACTACCTGCTCTAACCACTAACCACTAGGCTACCTGCTCTAACCACTAGGCTACCTGCTCTAACCACTAGGCTACCTGCTCTAACCACTAGGCTACCTGCTCTAACCACTAGGCTACCTGCTCTAACCACTAGGCTACCTGCTCTAACCACTAGGCTACCTGCTCTAACCACTAGGCTACCTGCTCTAACCACTAGGCTACCTGCTCTAACCACTAGGCTACCTGCTCTAACCACTAGGCTACCTGCTCTAACCACTAGACTACCTGCTCTAACCACTAGGCTACCTGCTCTAACCACTAGGCTCTAACCACTAGGCTACCTGCTCTAACCACTAGGCTACCTGCTCTAACCACTAGGCTCTAACCACTAGGCTACCTGCTCTAACCACTAGGCTACCTGCTCTAACCACTAGGCTACCTGCTCTAACCACTAGACTACCTGCTCTAACCACTAGGCTACCTGCTCTAACCACTAGACTACCTGCTCTAACCACTAGGCTACCTGCTCTAACCACTAGGCTACCTGCTCTCTATTTATATTACACTCAGAAAAAAAAGCAAACATCCCTTTTTCAGGACCCTGTCTTTCAAAGACAGTTAGGGGAGTGATGAGCTCTACAGCAGAGTCTCACAACTCAATCGCTGGTTGAAACTGTTTTCTGCCTCTCCCAAAAGATCGAATTTGTAGATAATTGGCCCTCTTTCTGGGACTCACCCACAAACAGGACCAAACAGGACCAAGCCTGGCCTGGTGAAGAGTGATGGACTCCATCCTACCTGGAGGGGTGCCCTCATATTGTCTACCAACACAGACAGGGCTCTAACTCCTCTAGCTCCACAATGAGATAGGGTGCAGTCCAGGCAACAGGCTGTTAGCCAGCCTGCCAGCTTAGTGGAGTCTGCCACTAGCACAGTCAGTGTAGTCAGCTCAGCTATCCCCATTGAGACTGTGTCTGTGCCTTGACCTGAGTTGGGCAAAACTAAAAATGGCGGTGTTCGCCTTAGCAATCTCACTAGGATAAAGACCACCTCCATTCCTGTCATTATTGAAAGAGATCGTGATACCTCACATCTCAAAATAGGGCTACTTAATGTTAGATCTCTTACTTCAAAGGCAGTCATAGTCAATGAACTAATCACTGATCATAATCTTGATGTGATTGGCCGGACTGAAACATGGCTTAAGCCTGATAAATTTACTGTGTTAAATGAGGCCTCACCTCCTGGTTACACTAGTGATCATATCCCCAATGCATCCCGCAAATGCAGAGGTGATGCTAAGATTTACGATAGCAGGATGGCTAATAGCAGTGTATATACAATAGGGTATATAATAGTATATATAATAGGGTATATAGTAATATATATATAATAGGGTATATAATAGTGTATATATAATAGGGTATATAGTAATATATATAATAGGGTATATAATAGTATATATATAATAGGGTATATAATAGTATATATAATAGTATGTATAATAAGGTATATAATAGTGTATATATAATAGGGTATGTAATACTATATTTAATAGGGTATAAAATAGTACATAGAATAGGGTATATATAATTGGGTATATAATAGTGTATATAATAGGGTATATAATTGTATATATAATAGGGTATATAGTAGTGTATATATATATATAATAGGGTATATAATAGTGTATATATAATAGGGTATATAGTAGTGTATATATAATAGGGTATATAATTGTATATATAATAGGGTATATAGTAGTATATATAATAGGGTATATAGTAATATATATATATAATAGGGTTTATAGTAGTGTATATATAATAGGGTATATAATAGTATATATAATAGGGTATATAGTAGTGTATATATAATAGGGTATATAGTAGTCTATATATAATAGGGTATATAATTGTATATATAATAGGGTATACAGTAGTATATATAATAGGGTATACAGTAATATATATATAATAGGGTATATAGTAGTGTATATATAATGGGGTATATAATTGTATATATAATAGGGTATATAGTAATATATATATATATAATAGGGTATATAATAGTGTATATATAATAGGGTATATAGTAATATATATAATAGGGTATATAATAGTATATATAATAGGGTATATAATAGTATATATAATAGTATGTATAATAAGGTATATAATAGTGTATATATAATAGGGTATATAATAGTATATATAATAGTATGTATAATAAGGTATATAATAGTGTATATATAATAAGGTATATAATAGTATATTTAATAGGGTATAAAATAGTATATATAATAGGGTATATAGTAGTGTATATATCATAGGGTATATAATAGCGTGTATATAATAGGGTATATAGTAGTATATATATATAATAGGGTAAATAGTAATAATATATATATAACAAGGTATATAATACTGTATATATAATAGGGTATATAGTAATATATATAATAGGTTATATAATAGTATATTTAATAGGGTATAAAATAGTTTATAGAATAGGGTATATAGTAGTGTATATATAATAGGGTATATAGTAGTGTATATATAATAGGGTATATAGTAGTGTATATATAATAGGGTATATAATTGTATATATAATAGGGTATATAGTAGTATATATAATAGGGTATATAGTAATATATATATAATAGGGTATATAGTAGTGTATATATAATAGGGTATATAATAGTATATATAATAGGGTATATAGTAGTGTATATATCATAGGGTATATAATAGCGTGTATATAATAGGGTATATAGTAGTATATATATATTAGGGTATATAGTAATATATATATATATATAATAAGGTATATAATAGTGTATGTATAATAGGATATATAGTCATATATATAATAGGGTATATAATAGTATATATAATAGGGTATATAGTAATATATAAATACATAATAGGGTATATAATAGTGTACATATAATAGGGTATATAGTAGTGTATATATAATAGGGTATATAGTAGTGTATGTAAAATAGGGTATGTAGTAGTGTGTATATAATAGGGTATATAATTGTATATATAATAGGGTATATAGTAATATATATATATATATATAATAGGGTATATAATAGTGTATATATAATAGGGTAAATAGTAATACATATATAATAGTATATATAATAGGGTATATAATAGTATATATAATAGTATGTATAATAAGGTATATAAAAGTGTATATATAATAGGGTATATAATAGTATATATAATAGTATGTATAATAAGGTATATAATAGTGTATATATAATAAGGTACATAATAGTATATTTAATAGGGTATAAAATAGTATATATAATAGGGTATATAGTAGTGTATATATAATAGGGTATATAATAGTGTATATATAATAGGGTATATAGTAGTGTATATATAATAGGGTATATAATTGTGTATATAATAGGGTATATAGTAGTATATATATAATAGGGTATATAGTAATATATATATATATAATAGGGTATATAATAGTATATATAATAGGGTATATAGTAGTGTATATATCATAGGGTATATAATAGCGTGTATATAATAGGGTATATAGTAGTATATATATAATAGGGTAAATAGTAATATATATATATAACAAGGTATATAATAGTGTATATATAATAGGGTATATAGTAATATATATAATAGGGTATATAATAGTATATATAATAAGGTATATAGTAATTTATAAATACATAATAGGGTATATAATAGTGTACATATAATAGGGTATATAATAGTGTATATATAATAGGGTATATAATAGTATATACAATGGGGTATATAGTAGGGTATATTTAATAGGGTATATAATAGTGTATATATAATAGGGTAAATAGTAGTGTATATATAATAGGGTATATAATAGTGTATATATAATAGGGTATATAGTAGTGTATATATAATAGGGTATATAGTAGTGTATATATAATAGGGTATATAATAGTGTATATATAATAGGGTAAATATTAGTGTATATATAATAGGGTCTATAATAGGGTATATATAATAGGGTATATAATAGTGTATATAGTAGTGGATATATAATAGGGTATATAATAGTATATATAATAGGGTATATAATAGGGTATATAATAGTATATATAATAGGGTATATAATAGTATGTATAATAGGGTATATAGTAGTATATATAATAGGGTATATAATAGGGTATATAATAGGGTATATAATAGTATATATAATAGGGTATGTAGTAGTGTATATATAATAGTATATATAATAGGGTATATAGTAGTGTATATATAATAGGGTATATAATAGTATATATAATAGGGTATATACTAGTATATATAATAGGGTATATAATTGTGTATATAGTAGTGTATATATAAAAGGGTATATAACAGTATGTATAATAGGGTATATAATAGTATATATAATAGGGTATATAATAGTGTATATAGTAGTGTATATATAAAAGGGTATATAATAGTATATATAATATGGTATATAATAGTGTATATAGTAGTGTATATATAATAGGGTATATAATAGGATGTATAATAGGGTATATAATAGTATATATAACAGGGTATATAATACTATATATAATAGGGTATATAATAGTGTATATATAATAGGGTATATAATAGTATATATAATAGGGTATATAATAGCATATATAATTGTGTATATAGTAGTGTATATATAATAGGGTATATAGTAGTGTATATATAATAGGGTATATAATAGTATATATAATAGGGTATATAATAGTGTATATAGTAGTGTATATATAAAAGGGTATATAATAGTATATATAATATGGTATATAATAGTATATATAATAGGGTATATAGTAGTGTATATAATAGGGTATATAATAGTATATATAATAGGGTGTATAATAGTATGTATAATAGGGTATATAATAGTATATATAATAGGGTATATAGTACTGTATATATAATAGGGTATATAATAGGGTATATAATAGTATATATAATAGGGTATGTAGTAGTGTATATATAATAGTATATATAATAGGGTATATAGTAGTGTATATATAATAGGTTATATAATAGTATATATAATAGGGTATATACTAGTATATATAATAGGGTATATAATTGTGTATATAGTAGTGTACATATAACAAGCTATATAATAGTATGTATAATAGGGTATATAATAGTATATATAATAGTATATATAATAGGGTATATAATAGTGTATATAGTAGTGTATATATAATAGGGTATATAATAGTATATATAATACGGTATATGATAGTGTATAGTAGTAGTATATATAATAGGGTATATAATAGTATATATAATAGGGTATATAATAGTATATATAACAGGGTATATAATAGTATATATAATAGGGTATATAATAGTGTATATATAATAGGGTATATAATAGTATATATAATAGGGTATATAATAGCATATATAATTGTGTATATAGTAGTGTATATGTAATAGGGTATATAATAGTATATATAATATGGTATATAATAGTGTATATAGTAGTGTATATATATATAACAGGGTATATAATAGCATGTATAATAGGGTATATAATAGTTTATATAATAAGGTATATAATAGTATATATACTAGGGTATATAATAGCATATATAATAGGGTATATAATTGTATATATAATAGGGTATATAGTAGTGTATATATAATAGGGTATATAGTAGTGTATATATAATAGGGTATGTTATAGTGTACATATAATAGTATATATATTAGTGTAAATATATAATAGTTTATGTAATAATGTATATATAATAGGGTTTATAATGCTGTGTATTTATTAGGGTATATAATAGTATATATATAATAGGGTATGTATTAGTGTATATATAATAGGGTATATAGTAGTGTATATATAATAGGGTATATAGTAGTGTATATATAATAGGGTATATAGTAGTATATATAGTAGTGTATATATAAAAGGGTATATAATAGTATATATAATATGGTATATAATAGTGTATATAATAGGTATATATAGTAGTGTATATAATAGGGTATATAATAGTATATATAATAGGGTGTATAATAGTATGTATAATAGGGTATATAATAGTATATATAATAGGGTATATAGTACTGTATATATAATAGGGTATATAATAGGGTATATAATAGTATATATAATAGGGTATGTAGTAGTGTATATATAATAGTATATATAATAGGGTATATAGTAGTGTATATATAATAGGTTATATAATAGTATATATAATAGGGTATATACTAGTATATATAATAGGGTATATAATTGTGTATATAGTAGTGTACATATAACAAGCTATATAATAGTATGTATAATAGGGTATATAATAGTATATATAATAGTATATATAATAGGGTATATAATAGTGTATATAGTAGTGTATATATAATAGGGTATATAATAGTATATATAATACGGTATATGATAGTGTATATAGTAGTGTATATATAATAGGGTATATAATAGTATGTATAATAGGGTATATAATAGTATATATAACAGGGTATATAATAGTATATATAATAGGGTATATAATAGTGTATATATAATAGGGTATATAATAGTATATATAATAGGGTATATAATAGCATATATAATTGTGTATATAGTAGTGTATATGTAATAGGGTATATAATAGTATATATAATATGGTATATAATAGTGTATATAGTAGTGTATATATATATAACAGGGTATATAATAGTATGTATAATAGGGTATATAATAGTTTATATAATAAGGTATATAATAGTATATATACTAGGGTATATAATAGCATATATAATAGGGTATATAATTGTATATATAATAGGGTATATAGTAGTGTATATATAATAGGGTATATAGTAGTGTATATATAATAGGGTATATAGTAGTATATATTAGGGTATATAATAGTGTATATTTCATAGGGTATATAGTAGTATATATATAATAGGTTTTATAATGCTGTGTATATGTTAGGGTATATAATAATGTTTATAATATGTTAATGGAAGGACACAGAGATCTCACCGCCAAGACCATCAGTAGCACTGAGTAGCATCTACCTTCCTATACAGTGGTACTATAGTAACACTGCTGGAAGCCAAAAGCTAGGCGAAGTTGTCGTTCAGACACACAACTATGTTTGACAAATTGCCTCTATTATAAAGCAATACCAATTGTGTTCTCATTGCAATTTCATGCAGGTATTTTCTTTTTCTTTAATTCACAGCCTCCTAGGACCCCCTCCCGATGGTTTGTATTCGGGAGTCAAATCTGAGGTGCCTTTATATCTAGGAAGCAGACGATCCTGAGATTGATGTGAAGTCAGCAAACCATTTATCTACCCATCAGGAGAAACTGGCAATTCAATCTTCTGTGTGTTGAAATCTTTATGAGGGTAAAGCGTAGCTGTTCATTTCATACGCCAGAGAAAAGCCAATGGTGTGACAATGATATTAGTTGTTTATAAAGCATTCATAACACATTTATAAGCTATTTAATAAGAATGTATATGGCCTTTGTCCCATTACCCCATACACTAAAAGGTGTAGAGTTGGTGATGGAACTGACAGTTACTGCCTCCCAAATAGTACCCGAGTCCCTTCAAATAGCACCCTATTCCCTTCAAATAGCACACTATTCCCTTCAAATAGCACACTATTCCCTTCAAATAGCACACTATTCCCTTCAAATAGCACCCTATCACCCTATTCCCTTCAAATAGCACCCTATCACCATATTCCCTTCAAATAGCACCCTACTCCCTTCAAATAGCACACTATTCCCTTCAAATAGCAACCTATTCCCTTCAAATAGCAACCTATTCCCTTCAAATAGCACACTATTCCCTTCAAATAGCAACCTATTCCCTTCAAATAGCACCCTATTCCCTTCAAATAGCACCCTATCACCCTATTCCCTTCAAATAGCACCCTATTCCCTTCAAATAGCACACTATTCCCTTCAAAAAGCACCCTACTCCCTTCAAATAGCACACTATTCCCTTCAAATAGCACCCTACTCCCTTCAAATAGCACTCTATCACCCTATTCCCTTCAAATAGCACACTATTCCATTCAAATAGCACCCTATTCCTTTCATAGTGCCCTATTCCCTCCATATGATGCTCTCTATATAGTGAGTATGGTGCCATTTGGGAGTCATGTTCTATTTTACATCACAGAGGCTCCTGTCTTCAGAGGCTCCTGTCTTCAGAGGCTCCTGTCTTCAGCGGCTCCTGTCTTCAGCGGCTCCTGTCTTCAGAGGCTCCTGACTTCAGAGGCTCCTGTCTTCAGAGGCTCCTGTCTTCTCTCCTGACTTCAGAGGCTCCTGTCTTCTCTCCTGTCTTCAGAGGCTCATGTCTTTTCTCCTGTCTTCATAGTCTCCTGTCTTCTCTCCTGTCTTCAGAGGCTCCTGTCTTCTCTCCTGTCTTCAGAGGCCCCTGTCTTCAGAGGCTCCTGTCTTCTTTCCTGTCTTCAGAGTCTCCTGTCTTCAGAGGCTCCTGTCTCTCTCCTTTCTTCAGAGGCTCCTGTCTTCAGAGGCTCCTGTCTTCAGAGGATCCTGTCTTCTCTCCTGTCTTCAGAGGCTCCTGTCTTCAGAGGCTCCTGCCTTCTCTCCTGTCTTCAGAGGCTCCTGTCTTCTCTCCTTTCTTCAGAGGCTCCTGTCTTCTCTCCTTTCTTCAGAGGCTCCTTTCTTCTCTCCTTTCTTCAGAGGCTCCTTTCTTCTCTCCTTTCTTCAGAGGCTCCTGTCTTCTCTCCTGTCTTCAGAGGCTCCTGTCTTCAGAGGCTCCTGTCTTCAGAGGCTCCTGTCTTCTCTCCTTTCTTCAGAGGCTCCTGTCTTCTCTCCTGTCTTCAGAGGCTCCTGTCTTCTCTCCTTTCTTCAGAGGCTCCTGTCTTCTCTCCTGTCTTCAGAGGCCCCTGTCTTCTCTCCTTTCTTCAGAGGCTCCTGTCTTCTCTCCTTTCTTCAGAGGCTCCTGTCTTCTCTCCTGTCTTCAGAGGCTCCTGTCTTCTCTCCTTTCTTCAGAGGCTCCTGTCTTCTCTCCTGTCTTCAGAGGCCCCTGTCTTCTCTCCTTTCTTCAGAGGCTCCTGTCTTCTCTCCTTTCTTCAGAGGCTCCTGTCTTCTCTCCTGTCTTCAGAGGCTCCTGTCTTCAGAGGCTCCTGTCTTCTCTCCTTTCTTCAGAGGCTCCTGTCTTCTCTCCTGTCTTCAGAGGCTCCTGTCTTCACAGACTCCTGTCTTCTCTCTTGTCTTCAGAGGCTCCTGTCTTCAGAGGCTCCTGCCTTCTCTCCTGTCTTCAGAGGCTCCTGTCTTCAGAGGTTCTTGTCTTCTCTCCTGTCTTCAGAGGTTCTTGTCTTCTCTCCTGTCTTCAGAGGCTCCTGTCTTCAGAGGCTCCTGTCTTCAGAGGCTCCTGTCTTCTCTCCTTTCTTCAGAGGCTCCTGTCTTCTCTCCTGTCTTCAGAGGCTCCTGTCTTCACAGACTCCTTTCTTCTCTCTTGTCTTCAGAGGCTCCTGTCTTCAGAGGCTCCTGTCTTCTCTCCTGTCTTCAGAGGCTCCTGTCTTCAGAGGTTCTTGTCTTCTCTCCTGTCTTCAGAGGTTCTTGTCTTCTCTCCTGGCTTCAGAGGCTCCTGTCTTCAGAGGCTCCTGTCTTCAGAGGCTCCTGTCTTCTCTCCTATCTTCAGAGGCTCCCGTCTTCAGAGGCTCTTGTCTTCTCTCCTGTCTCAGAGGCTCCTGTCTTCTCCTGTCTTCAGAGGCTCTTGTCTTCTCTTCTATCTTCAGAGGCTCCCGTCTTCAGAGGCTCCTGTCTTCTCTCCTGTCTTCAGAGGCTCCTGTCTTCAGAGGCTCCTGTCTTCTCTCCTGTCTTCAGAGGCTCCTGTCTTCAGAGGTTCTTGTCTTCTCTCCTGTCTTCAGAGGTTCTTGTCTTCTCTCCTGGCTTCAGAGGCTCCTGTCTTCAGAGGCTCCTGTCTTCAGAGGCTCCTGTCTTCAGAGGCTCTTGTCTTCTCTCCTGTCTTCAGAGGCTCTTGTCTTCTCTCCTATCTTCAGAGGCTCCCGTCTTCAGAGGCTCCTGTCTTCAGAGGCCCCTGTCTTCTCTCCTGTCTTCAGAGACTCCTGTCTTCAGAGGCCCCTGTCTTCTCTCCTGTCTTCAGATGCTCCTGTCTTCAGAGGCTCCTGTCTTCTCTCCCGGCTTCAGAGTCTCCTGTCTTCTCTCCCGTCTTCAGAGACTCTTGTCTTCTCTCCTGTCTTCAGAGGCTCCCGTCTTCAGAGGCTCTTTTTCAGAGGCTCCTGTCTCTCCTGTCTCAGAAGCTCCTGTCTTCAGAGGCTCCTCTCTTCAGAGGCTTCTGTCTTCAGAGGCTCTTGTCTTCTCTCCTGTCTTCAGAGGCTCCTGTCTTCTCTCCTGTCTTCTCTCCTGTCTTCAGAGGCTCCTGTCTTCTCTCCTGTCTTCAAAGGCTCCTGTCTTCTCTCCTGTCTTCAGGGGCTCCTGTCTTCAGAGACTCCTGTCTTCTCTCCTGTCTTCAGAGGCTCCTTTCTCCTCTCCTGTCTTATTTCCTGTCTTCAGAGACTCCTGTCTTCAGAGGCTCCTGTCTTCAGAGGCTCCTGACTTCAGAGGCTCCTGTCTTCAGAGGCTCCTGTCTGCGCTCCTGTCTTCTCTCCCGTCTTCCTTCATGTAGTTTGTATTAACCCTCTCCACAGCCAGGTCCCTGGGGTAGGAAACCCTGTGTGCATCCATCACCCCACTGTGTACTCCTTTCACTGCTTCCCACAAAAGCATTTGATTGGTGCAGACATGGGCTAGTGGGAGTTACCACCATGTTTATTTTTTTAAACGTTCTAATCAGTGAAGAGAAGTAAAGGAGTGTATACTTCAGGAAGGAGGAGGAGCTAATTGGGAAATAGCCCCAGGTGGTGCAGGTCCATGAGGTATCCCAGCATGCCTTATTGGATCACACTGCTCATCAATGAGAATAGATGCACGAGGCATGGCTAATCAATTACTGGGCTGGAGGGTTACATACCTGGGACGAGTGGGAGAAATGTGATATAGATGTGATGTGTTCATAGAGGGGAAGATATGTAGAAATACTGAGCCTCTCTGTTAATGTGATCTTACTTCAATTACAACTAACCCCGATTTTGACTATTTGGCCCGTTTATTTATTTTTGTCAAAAGATGACCTTGAAGTGCTTTGATTTATTCATTGATTGGTTGATTGATTGATTAAATAATTGATTGATTGATTGACAGAGAAACCAGGACCCTGAAACTCTATCTGAACTTGTACTCCCGAGCTCATCATTAATGATCCTGTAAATAATGTAAAACATATACAGTTGATAAATGATTAAGATCACTACTGTACCTGTAATGATCAATACTATACCTGTAATGATCACTACTGTACCTGTGATGATCACTGCTGTACCTGTGATGATCACTACTGTACCTGTAATGATCACTACTGTACCTGTAATGATCAATACTGTACCTGTAATGATCAATACTGTACCTGTAATGATCACTGCTGTACCTGTAATGATCACTCCTGTACCTGTAATGATCACTACTGTACCTGTGATGATCACTACTGTACCTGAGATGATCACTACTGTACCTGTAATGATTGTACCTGTAATTATCAATACTGTACCTGTAATGATCACTACTGTACCTGAGATGATCACTACTGTACCTGTAATGATTGTACCTGTAATGATCAATACTCTACCTGTAATGATCAATACTGTACCTGTAATGATCACTACTGTGCCTGTAATGATCACTACTGTGCCTGTAATGATCACTACTGTACCTGTAATGATCACTACTGTACCTGTGATGATCACTGCTGTACCTGTAATGATCACTACTGTACCTGTAATGATCACTACTGTACCTGTGATGATTACTACTGTACCTGTAATGATCACTACTGTACCTGCTATGATCACTACTGTACCTGTAAAGCCAGTCTGTACCTGTAAAGCCAGTCTGTACCTGTAAAGCCAGTATGTACCTGTAATGCCAGTATGTACCTGTAAAGCCAGTCTGTACCTGTAAAGCCAGGCCGTACCTGTAAAGCCAGTCCTTACCTGCCCACATGAGAAGCACTACCACGATGATGATCATCTCCCCAGTCTGGAGCTGTCGGGACTTGTCCACTCCCTCCACAGCAGGGTCATCTGTGGGAAAAGAGACAACAGATCTGGTTAGTATCAGTCAGTACCAAGACTATAATACACAAGAGAGACCATAGGCCAAAGACTATAATACACAAGAGAGACCATAGGCCAAAGACTATAATACACAAGAGAGCAAACTGACAACAGGCAGTACCAGTCAGTACCAACTCAGACTGGCTCAGTCAGTACCAGTCAACAGTACCAGACGACAGTACCAGTCAACAGTACCAGTCAGTACCAGTCAGTACCAGTCAACAGTACCAGTCAGTACCAGTCAGTACCAGTCAACAGTACCAGACGACAGTACCAGTCAACAGTACCAGTCAGTACCAGTCAGTACCAGTCAGTACCAGTCAGTACCAGTCAACAGTACCAGTCAGTACCAGTCAGTACCAGTCAGTTACCAGTCAACAGTACCAGTCAGTACCAGTCAGTACCAGTCAACAGTACCAGTCAGTACCAGTCAGTACCAGTCAGTACCAGTCAACAGTACCAGTCAGTACCAACACAGACTGGCTCTTTCTTCTTTCATCCGTTAACCTGTAACATGATGGAACACATCCATAGCAACTATTCTTTAACCTGTAACAGGGTGGAACACATCCATAGCAACTATTCTTTAACCTGTAACATGGTGGAACACATCCATAGCAACTATTCTTTAACCTGTAACAGGGTGGAACACATCCATAGCAACTATTCTTTAACCTGTAACAGGGTGGAACACATCCATAGCAACTATTCTTTAACCTGTAACAGGGTGGAACACATCAATAGCAACTATTCTTTAACCTGTAACATGGTGGAACACATCCATAGCAACTATTCTTTAACCTGTAACATGGTGGAACACATCCATAGCAACTATTCTTTAACCTGTAACATGGTGGAACACATCCATAGCAACTATTCTTTAACCTGTAACATGGTGGAACACATCCATAGCAACTATTCTTTAACCTGTAACAGGGTGGAACACATCCATAGCAACTATTCTTTTGTCACGCCCTGGTCTTAGTATTTTGTGTTTATATATTTATTTGGTCAGGCCAGGGTGTGACATGGGGTTATTTTGTGTTGTGTTGTGGTATGGGGCGTTTTAGTAGGTATTGGGATTGTGGCTGAGTAGGGGTGTCTAGCATAGTCTATGGCTGCCTGAGGTTCTCAATCAGAATCAGGTGATTCTCGTTGTCTCTGATTGGGAACCATATTTAGGTAGCCTGGGTTTCACTGTGTGTTTGTGGGTGATTGTTCCTGTCTTTGTGTTTGCACCAGATAGGGCTGTTTCGGTTTTCACATTACGTTTTTTGTAAGTTCGTGTTTCTTTATTATTTAATAAACATGGATTGCAATAGCCACGCTGCATTTTGGTCCGACCCTCCTTCGACGGAAGAAAGCCGTAACATCTTTAACCTGTAACATGGTGGAACACATCCATAGCAACTATTCTTTAACCTGTCACATGGTGGAACACATCCATAGCAACTATTCTTTAACCTGTAACAGGGTGGAACACATCCATAGCAACTATTCCTTAATCTGCAACATACAGCCGGGAAGAACTACTGAATATCAGGGCGCCGTCCTGCTGTTGGTCTTCAACACTGTTGACAACACCCTGCTGTTGGCCTTCAACACTGTTGACCATACCCTGCTGTTGGCCTTCAACACTGTTGACCATGCCCTGCTGTTGGCCTTCAACACTGTTGACCACACCCTGCTGTTGGCCTTCAACACTGTTGACCATACCCTGCTGTTGGCCTTCAACACTGTTGACCACGCCCTGCTGTTGGCCTTCCACACTGTTGACCATACCCTGCTGTTGGCCTTCCACACTGTTTACCATACCCTGCTGTTGGCCTTCAACACTGTTGACCATGCCCTGCTGTTGGCCTTCAACACTGTTCACCATACCCTGCTGTTGGCCTTCAACACTGTTGACCATGCCCTGCTGTTGGCCTTCAACACTGTTGACCATGGCACCTGACCTGTTGCTGTTGGCCTTCAACACTGTTTACCATGTCCTGCTGTTGGCCTTCCACACTGTTGACCATGCCCTGCTGTTGGTCTTCAACACTGTTGACCATGCCCTGCTGTTGGCCTTCAACACTGTTGACCACGCCCTGCTGTTGGCCTTCAACACTGTTGACCACGCCCGTGCTGTTGGCCTTCAACACTGTTGACCACGCCCTGCTGTTGGCCTTCAACACTGTTGACCACGCCCTGCTGTTGGCCTTCAACACTGTTGACCATGTCCTGCCGTTGTCCTTCAACACTGTTGACCATACCCTGCTGTTGGCCTTCAACACTGTTGACCACGCCCTGCTGTTGGCCTTCAACACTGTTGACCATGCCCTGCTGTTGGTCTTCAACACTGTTGACCACGCCCTGCTGTTGGCCTTCAACACTGTTGACCACGCCCTGCTGTTGGCCTTCAACACTGTTGACCATGCCCTGCTGTTGGTCTTCAACACTGTTGACCACACCCTGCTGTTGGCCTTCAACACTGTTGACCATGCCCTGCTGTTGGCCTTCCACACTGTTGACACTGTTGACCACGCCACCCTGCTGTTGGCCTTCCACACTGTTGACCACACCCTGCTGTTGGCCTTCCACACTGTTGACCACACCCTGCTGTTGGCCTTCCACACTGTTGACCATACCCTGCTGTTGGCCTTCAACACTGTTGACCATACCCTGCTGTTGGACCTTCAACACTGTTGACCATACCCTGCTGTTGGCCTTCAACACTGTTGACCATGCCCTGCTGTTGGTCTTCAACACTGTTGACCATGCCCTGCTGTTGGCCTTCAACACTGTTGACCACGCCCTGCTGTTGGCCTTCAACACTGTTGACCATGTCCTGCCGTTGTCCTTCAACACTGTTGACCATACCCTGCTGTTGGCCTTCAACACTGTTGACCACGCCCTGCTCTTGGTCTTCAACACTGTTGACCACGCCCTGCTGTTGGCCTTCAACACTCAATCTTAGGTCTGATCCTTTATTACACTGTATATAAATGATTTAGGGAAGACTGTTGACTCTGCAAATCACCCTTTTCAGGAATTACAGTTGGCCTTTGATGTTTTTTCAAAGGCAGCTTTTCCAAATTAAACTTGTGCTCGATGAAAGGAAAAGAAAGTTGATGGTTTTCTCTTCCCTGAAAGTTAACAGATGGAGTCACTTAAAGATTTATAAAAGGCCAGAAAATTGATCGGGTCACCTCCTATAAGTATCTTGGGATTTGGTTAGATGAAAAAGTTGAATTTTAAACAGCACATTGATAACTTGACCAAGAAAACTGAAGTTGAAACTGGGTTTCTATTTCAGGAACATATCTTGCTTTTCAATGTTTGTCAGAAAATATCTTGTTCAAACACTTCTTTTTAATCAGTGCTGTATTATGGTGACATTGTCTATATGCCTCAGCAAGGACCTTAAACTCTGAACACAGTGTGTCATGGTGCTTTAAGATCTATTACCAACGCTCGATCACTGACCCATCACTGTGATCTGTATGCTGTGGTGCAATGGACCTGTCCACCTCTCCACCAGGAGGCTAAAGCACTGGAACACTTTTGTGTACAAAACATTGATGGGACAACTCCCTTTGTATCTCTGTTCTTTACTGAGCAGATCAGTCACTCAATACAGTCTTCGTTCACAGTCGCTGCTGTCCTTGTCTGTTCCTGAGGCTAGAACTGAGATGGGGACAATATTTCTTCCCATAATGTCCCTTCATCTTGGAACATGCTTCAGAAGATTGTAAAGTTAGGGGAGTTGGTGTCCTTGTCTGTTTTTAAGACTCTGATTGACAACAGTGTTTGTTATAACTGCAGTTGTTTCTGATCTTCAATTGTATCTTTAACTTGTGACACTTTGTCTTTGGTGTGTATTCTGTATTTTTCTGTAATGTTTTATGGACACGTTGCTATTTCCCTGTTTTGCCTTCTTGCCAGGTCGCCCTCGCAAAAGAGGTTTTTATCCTCAATGGGTTTTACCTAGTTAAATAAAGGTTACAAAAAAAAGTATGCTCTTGGGGCTGAATGGAAGCAAGTCCCTGCAGCAATGTTCCTACATCTAGTGGAAAGCCTTCCCAGAAGACTGGAGGCTGTTATAGCAGCAATGTTCCAACATCTAGTGGAAAGCCTTCCCAGAAGAGTGGAGGCTGTTATAGCAGCAATGTTCCAACATCTAGTGGAAAGCCTTCCCAGAAGAGTGGAGGCTGTTATAGCAGCAATGTTCCAACATCTAGTGGAAAGCCTTCCCAGAAGAGTGGAGGCTGTTATAGCAGCAATGTTCCAACATCTAGTGGAAAGCCTTCCCAGAAGAGTGGAGGCTGTTATAGCAGCAATGTTCCAACATCTAGTGGAAAGCCTTCCCAGAAGAGTGGAGGCTGTTATAGCAGCAATGTTCCATCATCTAGTGGAAAGCCTTCCCAGAAGAGTGGAGGCTGTTATAGCAGCAATGTTCCAACATCTAGTGGAAAGCCTTCCCAGAAGACATGGAGGCTGTTATAGCAGCAATGTTCCAACATCTAGTGGAAAGCCTTCCCAGAAGAGTGGAGGCTGTTATAGCAGTAATGTTCCAACATCTAGTAGAAAGTTTTCCCAGAAGAGTGGAGGCTGTTATAGCAGCAATGTTCCAACATCTAGTGGAAAGCCTTCCCAGAAGAGTGGAAGCTGTTATAGCAGCACTGTTCCAACATCTAGTGGAAAGCCTTCCCAGAATAGTGGAGGCTGTTATAGCAGCAATGTTCCAACATCTAATGGAAAGCCTTCCCAGAAGACATGGAGGCTGTTATAGCTGCAATGTTCCAACATCTAGTGGAAAGCCTTCCCAGAAGAGTGGAGGCTGTTATAGCAGTAATGTTCCAACATCTAGTAGAAAGTCTTCCCAGAAGAGTGGAGGCTGTTATAGCAGCAATGTTCCAACATCTAGTGGAAAGCCTTCCCAGAAGAGTGGAAGCTGTTATAGCAGCACTGTTCCAACATCTAGTGGAAAGCCTTCCCAGAAGAGTGGAGGCTGTTATAGCAGTAATGTTCCAACATCTAGTAGAAAGTCTTCCCAGAAGAGTGGAGGCTGTTATAGCAGCAATGTTCCAACATCTAGTGGAAAGCCTTCCCAGAAGAGTGGAGGCTGTTATAGCAGCAATGTTCCAACATCTAATAGAAAGCCTTCCCAGAAGAGTGGAAGCTGTTATAGCAGCACTGTTCCAACATCTAGTGGAAAGCCTTCCAAGAATAGTGGAGGCTGTTATAGCAGCACTGTTCCAACATCTAGTGGAAAGCCTTCCAAGAAGAGTGGAGGCTGTTATAGCAGAAAAGCGGGCACCAACTCCATATTAATGCCCATGATTTTCGAATTAGATGTTTGATGAGTAGGTGTCCACATACTTCTGGTCAGGTAGTGTACACATACAGTACCAGTCACAAGTGTGGACACACCTACTCATTCAAGGGTTTTTCTTTATTTTGACTATTTTCTACATTGTAGAATAACAGTGAAGACATAAACAACTATGAAAAAGCACATATGGAATCATGTAGTAACCAAAAAAGTGTAAAACAAATCAAAATGTATTTTATTCTTCAAAGTAGCCAGCCTTTGAGTTGATGACAGCTTTGCACACTCTTGGCATTATCTCAACCAGCTTCATGAGCCGTACTGTATAATGGTGTGTATGGACAGTGTATGAATATAAAAGGCAAAGTTGATGATAGTGTTGGTGTCGTGCTTGGCCATGAAGTCAGGCAAGACAGGAGGGGGCTGAGCACGCACCCCTGTGGGGCCCCTGTGTTGAGGATCAGCTTAGTGGAGGCCTACTCTTTTCACCTGGGGTCAACCGTCAGGAAGTCCAGGATCCAGTCACAGAGGGATCCAGTTCCTGAGCTTAGGGGCGGCAGGGTAGCCTAGTGGTTAGAGCGTTGGACTAGTAACCGAAAGGTTGCAAGTTCGAATCGCCGAGCTGACAAGGTGCAAATCTGCCGTTCTGCCCCTGAACAGGCAGTTAACCCACTGTTCCTAGGCCGTCATTGAAAATAAGAATTTGTTCTTAACTGACTTGCCTAGTAAAATAAAGGTAAAATAAAAAAATAAAAAATTAGTAATGACCTTTATCTAATATTAGGTTTTGGTTGAAGAACATTCAGTGAAAGTGCAGAGCTCCAAATTCAAACAACAGAAATCTCATAATTAAAATTCCTCAAACATACATGTATCTTATACCATTTTAAAGATAATCTTGTTGTTAATCCCACCAAAGTGTCCAATTTCAAATAGGCTTTACAGCGAAAGCACCACAAATGATTATGTTAGGTCACAGAAAAAATCTGCCATTTTTCCAGCCAAAGAGAGGAGTCACAAAAAGCACAAATAGAGATAAAATGAATCACTAACCTTTGATGATCTTCATCAGATGACACTCATATGACTTTATGTTACACAATACATATATGTTTTGTTCGATAAAGTGCATATTTAAAAAATCTCAGTATGCATTGGCGCGTTATGTTCACTAGTTCCAAAAACATCCGGTGATATTGCAGAGCCACATCATTTTACAGAAATAATCACAATAAATGTCGATGAAAATACAGTTGTTAGACATGGAAATATAGATACACTTTTCCTTAATGCTGTGTCAGATTTCAAAAACACTTTATGGAAAAAGCAAACCATGCAATAATCTGAGTACAGCTTTCAGACAACAAAGCAGCCAAAAAGATATCCGCCATATTGGATTGTCAACATTAGTCAGAAATAGCATTATAAATATTCACTTACCTTTAATGATCTTCATCAGAATGCACTCCCAGGAATCCCAGTTCCACATTAAATGTTTGATTTAGTTCGATAATGTCCATCAATTATGTCCAAAGAGCTACATTTGTTAGCATGTTTGGTAAACAAATCAGACGAAATGTCAAAAAGTTCCATTACTGTCCGTAGAAACATGTCAAACAATGTATGGAATCAATCTTTAGGATGTTTTTAACATAAATCTTCAATAACTTTCCAACCGTAGAATTCCATTGTCTTCAGAAGTGCGATGGAACAGAGCTCTCTCTCTCATGTGAACGTGCATGGTCAGAGCATGGCAGACCTGACTCATTCCTCTCTCATTCGGTCCCACTTCACAGTAGAATCCTCAAACAATTTTCTAAAGACGGTTGACATCTAGTGGAAGCCTTAGGAAGTGCAACATAACCAATATCCCACCGTGTATTCAATAGGGGCTGGGTTTAAAATCGACCAACCTCAGTTTTCCCAAATCCTGTTTGGATTTCTTCTCAGGTTTTTGCCTGCCGTATGAGTTCTGTTATACTCACAGACATCATTCAAACAGTTTTAGAAAAGTCAGAGTGTTTTCTATCCAATTCTACTAATAATATGCATATATTAGCAACTGGGACTGAGGAGCAGGCAGTTTATTCTGGGCCCTTCTGGGCACCTTTCATCCAAGCCACTCAATACTGCCCCTGCAGTCATAAGAAGTTATTTTAATAGAACTAACACTACAATCATACAGTAACGTTACAGTGTACAGTCAGTAAGCAATTGCACCGGCGGGTCCCGGTGCAATAAATTAATAATACCAAAAGCTAACCTTGACTTGGAATAGTTCCAGTGTTGTGTTGGATAGTCATAGCCGGATAGCTAACATAGCATTCCTCTGTTTGAGCCTGGTGTTTGAGTAACTAAACTAGCCAGTAGCATTTTCTAGCTAAGTAAGTGAAACTGAAAGTGAAAGAAAATGACACTCTCTCTCTCTCTCTCTCTCTCTCTCTCTCTCTCTCTCTCTCTCTCTCTCTCTCTCTCTCTCTCTCTCTCTCTCTCTCTCTCTCTCTCTCTCTCTCTCTCTGTCTCTCTCTCTCTCTCTCTCTCTCTCTCTCTCTCTGTCTCTGTCTCTCTCGCTCTCTCTCTCTCTCTCTGTCTCTCTCTCTGTCTCTGTCTCTGTCTCTCTCTCTCTCTCTCTCTCTCTCTCTCTCTCTCTCCTCTCTCTCTCTCTCTCTCTCTCTCTCTCTCTCTCTCTCTCTCTCTCTCTCTCTCTCTGTCTCTCTCTCTCTCTCTCTCTCTCTCTCTCTCTCTCTCTCTCTCTCTCTCTCTCTCTCTCTCTGTCTCTCTGTCCTCTCTCTCTGCCTCTCTCTCTCTCTCTCTCTCTCTCTCTCTCTCTCTCTCTCTCCTCTCTCTCTCTCTCTCTCTCTCTCTCTCTTGCTTGAAATTCAGAAAACTGTTCAACTATTGTCTTTCTCTCTCTTTGAGTCAACTACTCATCAGTTGTTATGCACTGCAGTGCTAGCTAGCTGGAACTTATGCTTTCAGTACTAGATTCATTCTCTGATCCTTTGATTGGGTGGACAACATGTCAGTTCATGCTGCAAGAGCTCTGATAAGCTGGAAGACGTCCTCCCGGAAGTTGTCATAATTACTGTGTAAGTCTATGGAAGGGGGTGAGAACCATGAGCCTCCTATGTTTTGTATTGAAGTCAATGTACCTAAAGGAGGACGGAAGCTAGCTGTCCTCCGGCTACACCATGGTGCTACCCTATAGAGTGCTGTTGAGGTTACTGTAGACCTTAATTTTCAAAACAGTGTGTGTTAATCAATTATTTATTTACATGTGAATATATTTAGTATATCTTTTTTTTAAATTTTTTTAAAATTTTTCAATGTTTTAAAATGTTTCTTTTTGATGGTCCTCCCCTTCCTCCTCTGAGGAGCCTCCACTGGTGTAGTCAGCGTTTTGATCTATAGAATATAATTATGACTCCGAGGCAGATACTGACTGACATAAATCCTGTTCTCCTTGGGGTTGATCCCTAACCAATACATTCATTCATTCATCTAACAATGACAGAGCTGCCGTTTCAATAGCACACAATGTAGTATGTGTGGATGGATTTTGAATTTGAAAAGGTTATTGTTGTGGAATCAATGCTTTGCCCGAGTTTTCCCATCTGGAAAAACAAGCATAGTTCAATTTCATTACTGCCTAGTAAAAATATAAAAATGTACACATGTGCTTTGGCCATAAAGAGAGGCCTTCAGAAGAGAGCCGGCATCCCAAATGGTACCCTATTTCCTAAATAGTGCACTACTTTTGACCAGAGCTCTATGGGCTCTGGTTAAAAAGTAGTGCACTATAAAGGGAATAGTGTGCCGTTTGGGATGCTGGCAAAGAGTTTCTCCTTGCTCTCAGAACAGTCGTCAGGCCAGCTGGGAAAAACACTGAGTGGTGTTTTATTATATTTTATTTATATGGTGTTCTAGAATGGGACAAATCTGGCTCCGCATGCATACTGCAGCAATGAAACTGATTCTGGGTCTGCTTCCCAAAATGGCACCCAATCTCTATATAGTATACTACTTTAGACCAGGGCCCATAGGGGTTGGTATATAGTGTACTACTTTAGACCAGGACCCATAGGGGTTGGTATATAGCATACTACTTTAGACCAGGACCCTTAGGGGTTGGTATATAGTATACTACTTTAGACCAGGACCCATAGGGGTTGGTTTATAGGATACTACTTTAGACCAGGACCCTATGAATAGGGAATATGGTTATTTGGATGTAAACATGTCAAATCTTTGTACTCTATGTGAACTGTGTACTTCCGTTGTAGAAATATTCACACATCTGGTAACGAGGTCCTTTTAGACAACATTACTGTGAGACTTGAAACGAAGACAGGTTCTGACTGAACTCACTATCTAAAACCAGCTGCATGGGCTTGACAACAGACAACAGTAAGAAAGCAAAACACAACGCTGTCTGCATCTCAATAAGCTGTAGACAGACTGTTTGTGAACAGATGAACACAAACACGTCTTTGCAGCAGGAGAAAGATAAGCTTGTTTAGCTCACATCAAATTAATGGTGCAATTGATTGTCCACAACTGTAGACAGACTGAATCGTTCCAGAAGTAAATCGAATCAAGTAAAACAGCCCCGGACCATTATTCCTCCTCCACCAAACTTTACAGTTGGCACTATGCATTGGTGTAGGTAGCGTTGTCCTGACATCCGCCTAACCCAGAAGCGTGATGCATGACTCCAGAGAACGTGTTTCCGCTGCTCCAGAGTCCAATGGCGGCGAGCTTTACACTACTACAACCAACGCTTGGCATTGCGCATGGTGATCTTAGGCTTCTGTGCGGCTGCTCGGCCATGGAAACCCATTTCATGAAGCTCCCAACAAACAGTTGTTGTGCGGACATTGCTTCCCAGAGGCCGTTTGGAACAAGGTAATGAGTGTTGCAACCGATGACAGGCAATTCTTTGCGAGCTTCGCGCTAAGCCCTTCAGCACACCGCGGTCCCGTTCTGTGAGCTTGTGTGGACTACCACTTTGTGGCTGAGCCGTTGTTGCTCCTAGACATTTCCGCTTCACAGTAACATCACTTAGAGTTGACCAGATCAGCTCTAGCAGAGCAGACTTTTGACAAACTGACTTGTTGGAAAGGTGACACTCTATGACTGTGACACGTTGAAAGTCACTGAGCTCTTCGATAAGACCATTCTAATAACAATGTTTGTCTATGGAGCATGCATGGCTGTGTGGTCGATTTTATACACCTGTCAGCAACGGGTGTGGCTGAAATAGCTGAATCCACTCACTCCACAAATTTCAAAGGGGTGTCCACACATTTTGGTATATGCTGTACATATACTGTATACAGGCCTCCCGGATGGCGCAGTGGTTAAGGGCGCTGTACTACCAGAGACTCTGGGTTCGCGCCCAGGCTCTGTCGTAACTGGCCGCGACCGGGAGGTCCGTGGGGCGACGCACAATTGGCCTAGCGTTGTCCGGGTTAGGGAGGGGTTGGCCGGTAGGGATGTCCTTGTCTCATCGCGCACCAGCGACTATTGTGGCGGGCTGGGCGCAGTGCTCGCTAACCAAGGTTACCAGGTGCACGGTGTTTCCTCCGACACATTGGTGCGGTTGGCTTCCGTTTTGGATGGCACTGTGTTAAGAAGTGTGGCTTGGTTGGGTTGTGTATCGGAGGACGCATGACTTTCAACCTTCGTCTCTGCCGAGCCCATTGGGAGTTGTAGCGATGAGACAAGATAGCAGCTACTAAACAATTGGATACCACGAAATTGGGGAGATAAAGGAATATATATATATATATATATATATATATATACAGTAACAGTCAAAAGTTTGGACACACCTACTCAGTCAAGGGTTTTTCTTTATTTCTACTATTTTCTACATTCTAGAATAATAGTGAAGACATCAAAACTATGAAATAACCAATACCAATAATATAATATGTAGTAACCAAAAAAGTGTTAAACAAATTAAATGTATTTTATATTGGAGATTCTTCAAATTTACCACCCTTTGCCTTGATGACAGTTTTGCACACTCTTGGCATTCTCTCAACCAGCTTCACCTGGAATGCTTTTCCAACATCTTGAAGGAGTTCCCACATATGCTGAGCACTTGTTGGCTGCTTTTCCTTCACTCTGTGGTCCAACTCATCCCAAACCATCTCAATTGGGTTGAGGTCAGGTGATTGTGGGGGTCAGGTCATCTGATGCAGCACTCCATCACTCTCCTTGGTCAAATACCCCATACAAAGCCTGTTTTGGGTCATTGTCCTGTTGAAAAACAAATTATAGTCCCACTAAGCGCAAACCAGATGGGATGGGGTATCGCTGCAGAATGCTGTGGTAGCCATGCTGGTTAAGTGTGCCTTGAATTCTAAATAAATCACTGAAAGTGTCCCCAGTAAAGCACCCCCACACCTCCTCCTCCATGAATCACGGTGGAAACCACACATGTGGTGATCATCCTGCTCTGCGTCTCACAAAGACACAGTGGTTGGTACTTTGACACAACACAACTGATTGGCACAAACGCATTAGAAGGAAAGAAATTCCACAAATTAACTTTTAACAAGGCACACCTGTTAATGGAAATGCATTCCAGGCATTCCAAGCAGCCAACAAGTGCTCGGCATATGTGGGAACTCCTTCAAGACTGTTGGAAAAGCATTCCAGGTGAAGCTGGTTGAGAGAATGCCTTGTGACCCCTCTGCGGCATCACAAAGAACCGGATGCATCTGTTTTTTAAGGGAAATGGAAAGAGAGCCTGTGACGCTACTTGGACAACATTGTTCAGCTGAAGGGTGGGACTAATAACAAGATAACCAACGTAAAGCATACGGGATCTGTAAAATGTATATAGGTACGGAGCTTTTGTGAAATAGCACAGTTACAAATATAAATCAAACTGGATGGACATCAGAAATAGAGGAAGGACTACGAACAAACAAAGAGAGAACTATTGTAAAGTAGACTGTGTCTGTAGAGTGTGTATAAGATGTATAAATTGAAGGTAAAAGCCAAAGTGTTTATATTAGTTTACTCCAATTGGGGGATCGGCGGAAGGGTTTGCAGGGAATAATAATAAAGGTATATTCTTTAAAAAAGTATGTCTATATAGGTATGTGTATGTATATATGTATATATGTATGTCTGTATAGGTATGTGTATGTATATATGTATGTCTATATAGGTATGTGTATGTATATATGTGTATATGTATGTATATGGATATATTTACCAAAACAACATGGGTGATTGGAAATTATGCAGACAATTACATTGATGGAAGCAACATTCTTTCCGCAATATTAAGCTGATCCACACTTAAAAAAAAGTTTTAAAAAGATCTTCATACCAACGGTCAGGCGTGGGTGGTGTAATGGTTTCGGGTGGTGTGATGGTTTTGGGTGGTGTGATGGTTTTGGGTGGTGTGATGGTTTGGGTGGTGTGATGGTTTGATTGGAAATTATGCAGGGTGTGTGATGGTTTCGGGTGGTGTGATGGTTTTGGGTGGTGTGATGGTTTGTGATGGTGGTGTGATGGTTTCGGGTGGTGTGATGGTTTCGGGTGGTGTGATGGTTTCGGGTGGTGTGATGGTTTCAGGTGGTGTGATGGTTTTGGGTGGTGTGATGGTTTCGGGTGGTGTGATGGTTTTGGGCGGTGTGATGGTTTTGGGTGGTGTGATGATTTTGGGATGCTTTGCTGCCTCACATCTTAACATTGAAGGAACCATGAATTCTGCTCCGTATCAGAGAATTCTACAGGAGAATGTCAGGCCATCTGTCCGTAGGGGCATTTGGGTGTTGCATAACTTTGTTTATTTAAAACAATTAGTATCCATTTTTTGTGTTATTTGTTTACTTGGGTTCCCTTTATCTAATATTAGGTTTTGGTTGAAAATCTGATTACATTTAGTGAGAAAAATAGGCAAAAATAGAGAAAATCAGAAAGTGGGCAAATACTGTTTAAAGGCACTGTAGGAGATTTGCTGGTGGGAATAACAACACTGCTATTGATTCTGGACTGTATAGCTGTGTCTCATTGGATGGCCTGTACATGCATTCGGCTGCTCTGTTAATCAATTAAGTTCGAATGGGAGATTGAATGTGAGATGGGAAAAAGCTTTCTGCTTTGGCTGTAACAAAAGATCCCTGAAACGTCTCTGTTATGTTGTGAGGAAGCCAGATTAAAAAGGCTTTTCAAAGCACAGCCGTTGCTCGGGCAGTGGGTCTGAATCTCACATAAAAGAGAGACTTGTGACATTACGTTAAGGAGGTGAGTTATAACTTAATTGTGTGGTGGAGATTGTACTAAGAGGGGGACAGATGAGGCTATTTTGGGATGGAGGTGGAGGCTGAATTCCAGACGTCCTGTCCTCTCCTCTCCTCTCCTCTCCTCTCCTCTCCTCTCCTCTCCTCTCCTCTCCTCTCCTCTCCTCTCCTCTCCTCTCCCTCTCCTCTCCTCTCCTCTCCTCTCCACTCCTCTCCTCTCCTCTCTACTCCACTCCATCTTTAAATGAAATTATGGGCAGAAAGACAAATTAAACGCCATCTTTCATCGAATCCGATGGCTTATTCATCACGAAACCATTTGATGTTGCCAGTTATTTTAATGATTATTTCATTGGCAAAGTGGGCAAACTTAGGCAGGAAATGCCAACAACGAACAGTGAGCAATTGTATTCATGCATAATTTTTGAATTTTTTAAAGTTAGTGTGGGAGAGGTGGAAAAATATTTTTTATGGATCAATAATGACAAACCTCCTGGCATTGACAACTTAGATGGAAAGCTACTGAGGATGGTAGCTGACTCTATAGCCACTCCTACTGAAGATGGTAGCTGACTCTATAGCCACTCCTACTGACTCTATAGCCACTCCTACTGACTCTATAGCCACTCCTACTGAGGATGATAGCTGACTCTATAGCCACTCCTACTGAGGATGGAAGCTGACTCTATAGCCACTCCTTTCTATCATATTGTTGTTGTATCTGTCCTCAGGCCTGGAGGGAAGCCAAAGTAATTCCGTTACCCAAGAGTGGTAAAGTGGCCTTTACTGGTTCTAGCAGCAGACCTATAAGCTTGCTGCCACTTAAAAATCATACAATGTGATTTTCTGGATTTTTGTTTTAGATTCCGTCTCTCACCGTTGAAGTGTACCTATGATAAAAATTACAGACCTCTACATGCTTTATAAGTAGGAAAACCTGCAAAATCGGCAGTGTATCAAATACTTGTTCTCCCCACTGTATGCATTGATATGTAGGCTACGTGTGCCTTTAAAAAAAATGTATGTAGTTCTGTCTTTGAGCTGTTCTTGTCTAATGATGTTCTGTATTATGTCATTGTGTATTGTGTTTCGTGTTTTGTGTGGACCCCAGGAAGACTAGCTGCTGCTTTTGCTAATGGGATCCTAATAAAATACCCAAAATCTCCTCTCCTCTCCTCTCCTCTCTCTCTCCTCTCCTCTCCTCTCCTCTCCTCTCCTCTCCTCTCTCCTCTCCTCTCCTCTCCTCTCCTCTCCTCTCCTCTCCTCTCCTCTCCTCTCCTCTCCTCTCCTCTCCTCTCCTCTCCTCCTCTCCCTCTCCTCTCCTCTCTTCTCTGAGCTATAACAAGCCCATAGATACCAAGATAATGCAACTGTAATTCTGAGATAACAACCACCATTAATCTTCCTGAGGTCAGGGAGTTATCACTGTTAGCGATATTGCTAATAGATATAGTATGTTCTTTGCAGTAGCCTACAAGGAGTGTGCCTGAAGTGCTTCATCCTCTCATTTTCAGTAAGTTTCAGGAGTACAGTTCAAGACGTGTGTGGTTGAGAGGTAAAGCATTATCGTGTGTGGTTGAGAGGTAAAGCATTATCGTGTGCGGTTGAGAGGTAAAGCATTATCGTGTGCGGTTGAGAGGTAAAGCATTATCATGTGTGGTTGTTGAGAGGTAAAGCATTATCATGTGTGTTTGTTGAGAGGTAAAGCATTATCATGTGTGTTTGTTGAGAGGTAAAGCATTATTGTGCGTGGTTGAGAGGTAAATCATTATCATGTGTGGTTGAGAGGTAAAGCATTATCAAGTTTGGTTGAGATGTAAATCTTGGACACCCAGCACATCTGTCTACAAGTGAAATGGTGAAAGAGCTTGACCTAGACATTGAGAAATTAATAGATGAGTCTCATTCAGCTCTTTCATTCTGTTGATCCTGCTAGCCTATCTATTGTTGATTATGCTAGCCTATCTATTGTTGATCCTGCTAGCTTATCTATTGTTGATCCTGCTAGCCTATCTATTGTTGCTCCTGCTAGCCTTTCTCTTGCTGATCATGCTGATCATGCTAGTCTATCTATTGTTGCTCCTGCTAGCCTTTCTCTTGTTGATTATGCTAGCCTTTCTCTTGTTCATCATGCTAGCCTCTCTCTTGTTGATCATGCTAACATATCTATTGTCGATCCTGCTAGCTTTTCTCTTGTTGATTATGCTAGCCTTTCACTTGTTGATTATGCTAGCCTTTCTCTTGTTGATTATGCTAGCCTTTCTCTTGTTGATTATGCTAGCCTATCTATTGTTGATCCTGCTAGCCACATTGATGATTCACTGTACAGAACCTGATAGACTACCACACCATCACTACTTAAACCACACCATCACTACTTAAACCACACCATCATCTCCTTCACGTTCATTCCACCATGTCCATCTGTGCTGACTGGGAGTACAGACAGCTATTGAAGCCTCAGTCGATTGGTCACGGCCCCACCGATTTCAGACGCAGCCATCGGCGTAGCCCAGGACCTGACTTGAAGTGTTTTAGAGTGTGTGTCAGAATCCTGATTACCCGGAGTGAGATAGAGTTGCTTAATTTCACAGCAGCCTGCAGCAATGTGTGAGAGAGAGAGAGAGAGAGAGAGAGAGAGAGAGAGAGAGAGAGAGAGAGAGAGAGAGAGAGAGAGAGAGAGAGAGAGAGAGATAGAGAGAGCGAGATGGAAACTGTGCATTTCTTACTTTGTTACCCCAGGAATGATTAGGTTTTATTACATACAGTCAGGAGGAACTATTGGATATAAGAGCAACGTCAACTCACCAACATTATGACCAGGAATACGACTTTCCCGAAGCAGATCCTCTGTTTGGTCCACCACTCAGGACAATGGATCGGATCCCAGCCGGCGAACCAAAACAATGGCGCCGCAGAAGGGGCAGACGGAGCGGTCTTCTGGTCAGGCTCCGTAGACGGGCACATCGCCCACACATCGTATGCTCCCTAGTATACTATACTACTAGCCAACGTCCAGTCTCTTGACAACAAGGTAGACGAAATCCAAGCAAGGGTTGCCTTCCAGAGAGACATCAGAGATTGTAACGTTCTTTGTTTCACGGAAACATGGCTCACTCGGGATATACGTTATCTGAGTCGGTACAGCCACCTAGTTTCTTCACGCATCACGCCGACAGAAACAAGCATCTCGCTGGTAAGAAGAGGGGCAGGGGTGTATGCCTTATGATTAACGAGTCGTGGTGTGATCATAACAACATACAGGAACTCAAGTCCTTTTGTTCACCTGACCTAGAATTTCTTACAATCAAATGCCGACCGCATTATCTACCAAGAGAATTCTCTTCGATCATAACCACAGTCGTATATATCCCCTCCAAGCAGACACATCGACGGCCAATGAAAGAACTTAATTTGACTCTATGTAAACTGGAAACCACATATCCTGAGGCTGCATTTATTGTAGCTGGGGATTTTAACATGGTTAATCTGAAAACAAGGCTCCCTAATTTTTATCAGCATATCGAATGTGCGACCCGGTCTGGCAAAACCATGGATCATTGTTATTCTAACTTCCACGACGCATATAAAGCCCTCCCCCGCCCTCCTTTCGGAAAATCTGACCACGACTCCATTTTGTTGCTCCCAGCCTATAGACAGAAACTAAAACAGGAAGCGCCCAAGCTCAGGTCTGTTCAATGCTCGTCCGACCAATCGGATTCCACGCTTCAAGATTGCTTCGATCACGTGGACTGGGATATGTTCCGCATAGCGTCGGACAATAACATTGATGAATACGCTGATTCGGTGAGCGAGTTCATTAGCAAGTGCATCGGTGATGTTGTACTCACAGCGTCTATTAAAACATTCCCCAACCAGAAACCGGATTGATGGCAGCATTTGTGCAAAACTGAAAGCGTGAACCACTGCTTTTAATTAGGGCATGGTGACCGCAAATATGACCGAATACAAACAGTGTAGCTATTCCCTCCGCAAGGCAATCAAACAAGCTAAGGGTCAGTATAGAGACAAAGTAGAGTCACAATTCCACGGCTCAGACACGAGGGGTATGTGGCAGGGTCTACAGTCTATCACGGACTACAAAAGGAAAACCAGCCCTGTTGCGGACCAGGATGTCTTGCTCCCAGACAGACTAAACAACTTCTTTGCTCGCTTTGAGGACAATACAGTGCCACTGACCCGGCCCGCTGCCAAAACCTGCGGGCTCTCCTTCACTGCAACCGACATGAGTAAAACATTTAAACGTGTTAACCCTCGCAAGGCTGCCGGCCCAGACTGCATCCCCAGCCGTGTCCTCAGAGCATACGCAGACCAGCTGGCAGGTGTGTTTACGGACATGTTCAATCAACCCTTATCCCAGTCTGCTGTGCCCACATGCTTCAAGATGGCCACCATTGTTCCTATTCCGAAGAAAGCTAAGGTAACTGAACTAAACGACTACTGCCCCGTAACACTCACTTCCGTCATCATGAAGTGCTTTGAGAGACTAGTCAAGGACCATATCACCTCCACCCTACCTGACACCCTAGACCCACTCCAATTTGCTTACTGCCCCAATAGGTCCACAGACAACGCAAACGCAATCACTCTGCACACTGCACTAACCCATCTGGACAAGAGGAATACCTATGTAAGAATGCTGTTCATCGACTACAGCTCAGCATTTAACGCCATGTACCCTCCAAACTCGTCATTAAGCTCGAGACCCTGGGTCTCGACCCCGCCCTGTGCAACTGGGTGCTGGACTTCCTGACGGGCCGCCCCCAGGTCGTGAGGGTAGGTAACAACATCTGATCCTCAACACTGGGGCCCCACAAGGGTGCGTTCTCAGCCCTCTCCAGTACTCCCTGTTCACCCATGACTGCGTGGCATGCACCCCTCCAACTCAATCATCAAGTTTGCGGACGACACTACAGTTGTAGGCTTGATTACCAACAACAACGAGACGGCCTACAGGGAGGAGGTGAGGGCCCTGGTGTCAGGAAAATAACCTCACACTCAACATCAACAAAACAAAAGAGATGATCGTTGGACTTCAGGAAATGGCAGAGGGAACACCCCCCTATCCACATCGACGGGACAGTAGTGGAGAAGGTGGAAAGTTTTAAGTTCCTCGGCGTACACATCATCAACTCGAAGCATAAGCATTTCGCTACACTTGCATTAACATCTGCTAACCATGTGTATATGACAAATACATTTTATTTGATTTGAGAGGGGGAGAGAAAGAGAGAGAGGGGTAGTGACAAAAAGATCAGGATAGAGAAAGGGAGATGGGAAGAAAGAGAGAGACTTGGACTCTGTCAATAATGCTGGGAGAACTATGGTAGAGAGAGGGATAGAGACAGTGGAGGCCCCTGGGAGCGGCTGGGAGAACAGTCCTGAAGGCTACAGGCACTTAACCAGCCTCACCGGCTCATCAAATACTTTAAGCCTTTGCTCTAGCCTGCCTGGAGTGCCAGATGGGTTTAGTTTGCAGTTTTTTTATTTAAATTGTGCCAGCCAAGGTCAATCAAGCCCCACTCGAGACAGAGAGATGCAGAGAGACAGAGAGAGAGAGACAGAGAGAGAGAGAGAGAGAGAGACAGAGAGACAGAGAGACAGAGAGAGAGAGACAGAGACAGAGACAGAGACAGAGAAGAGTGCAGGAAGAATAGCATGGTCGTCCTCTTCAATTACGTGGGGCTTCCTGTCTTCTGTACGTCTGAAGGCAGAAAGCTACCTGAGGTGTGTGGGTGTTCAGAATGGTGAACTTACTAAATGACTAGAGTTGACTGTGTGATATTAGGTTGCTTCTGTGTAAATATTTTCCGGCTGGACTTTAATGATTTGTATGTGGGATAGAACGTGATTGGTCTCAGGTAAAACACTTCTGCTCTGTTAATAATGTGTCAATAACAGTGTGTCCTACGCACTGGTAATTAACTGTAATTTACAATGATGTTAACGATGCACTGGTAAATAACCGTAAATTACAATGATGATAAAAAGGCACTGGTAAATAACTGTAATTTACAATGATGTTAAAGGTGCACTGGTAATTAACTGTAAATTACAATGATGTTAACGATGCACTGGTAATTAACTGTAAATTACAATGATGTTAAAGGTGCACTGGTAATTAACTGTAAATTACAATGATGTTAAAGGTGCACTGGTAATTAACTGTCATTTACAATGATGTTAAAGGTGCACTGGTAATTAACTGTAAATTACAATGATGTTAAAGGTGCACTGGTAATTAACTGTAAATTACAATGATGTTAAAGAGGCACTGGTAATTAACTGTAAATTACAATGATGTTAAAGAGGCACTGGTAATTAACTGTAATTTACAATGATGTTAAAGGTGCACTGGTAATTAACTGTAAATTACAATGATGTTAACGATGCACTGGTAATTAACTGTAAATTACAATGATGTTAAAGGTGCACTGGTAATTAACTGTAAATTACAATGATGTTAAAGGTGCACTGGTAATTAACTGTCATTTACAATGATATTGCTGTTGATTTGATTTGATTTACATTATATGATTAAGAACCTCATTAAAACCTCACTACAGACACTGAATCGATCATTTAATCGAAAGTGCCAATCCCATGGCCCATATTCTGTATGATGAAACTGAAGTCCAAAGTTAGTGTGACTGTACCTTGGTTGGAATGTTAAGGGTCAGGACACAGGCGTCAGAGTTTCCTTGGTTGGAGGGTTAGTGTCGTTGGGGTGTCGTGTCTTTACTATCATTAACTGAAGACTTATAGGTTTTATCAACGATTCTCTGTAATTAGTATTACGCGATCATACTGATTAATCATGTAACTGTAATTAACTAGGAAGTCGGGGCACCAAGGAAAAATATTCAGATTACAAAGTTATCATTTTCTAAAATAACTTTTCAGATATTTTATCTGATCAATTAGTCTTCGAATTAATGAATGATTTACTTTACCTCACGTTCGTCTCATTCCAAACGTCGTAAATTGTTGGTTATCTGCACGAACCCAGTCTTCACTATGGGTCATCCATACATCAATTGTCTTAAATCATTTATTTATTACTAACTAAGTAATTCACAGAAATGCATAAATAAACAAACAAACAAGGTAAATGTGGTTACATGAAATGATAGGAGAATGTGCCCTAGTGGGCTGAACCTTCATGGTGGCTTGTTAGATAAAAGGGGAGATGTGGGGGTCGACTAAGAAGTCTCTGCAGAGTGATAATTATAACAATTGAAATGCTAATCCTTTACACATGAACGCTCACTCATTTGGGAACAATTGCAATCAATCAATATATTTACGCTCAGTGTGTCGTCTTGATCGCTGGTGAAAAGTGTGTTTCTTTTGTAGAATTGTCCGTCTCTCTCCCTCTCTGTCGTGGTTATAGTGGATAGTTCAGAGTGACATTCATTCGTTTCGTTATAGAATGAAAGTTTCGGTGGTTGTCGTTCTTCGCGTTCAATGATACCGAATTCCTAGCTGCAGACTAGTAATTAATATCAAAGACTTGTCCTTATTCTGTCGGTATCGATAGTTGAAGAGTTTAACCACGTGGTATGGTTAAAAGATTCAGCAATGGCCTACAACTTTTGTCCTCTCAGAATGGAGAAAAACATGATCTGCAACCTTTAGCCATCTCGTAATTGAGGTAAGCTCGGTCTGCTGATCGAAAACCCGAGTGGGGGTTTTATTCGGAAGGCAGAAAACAGCTGTCCCAGGACGCCTGACCCTAACCGGGTTCAGGGGCGGTCCTCTGATTTAGTTAACTCCAATCCCCTTTTTGAGTTTTCCTTCATTAAACAGTCCAAAATCACATTGTAAAATTGTGTAAACAGTATCATACTCACTCATTCATCTTATACAACAATTAGATGTAAACCTCATATCTGAGGCTATTATATAAACAGCGTTATGGTAATATGGCCACACCGTCTCCCATGAGCTTCCCCAAGTTGTGACAAACGGACCAATTCGTAGCTGGATTCTTCACCGATCTTTTATACTTTCTCCTGAACATGAAATTTGTTCGTACCTCATGTTCTGTGAGCTGGAAGGATTTCCTTTGTCCTCTGTGAAAATCTACTCTGCCTATACTGTGTGTCCATGAGGAGATCCTCAGGAATTTATGACGTCTCTCTGACCACAGCAGCCTAGTTGAAGGAGGCAAGGGGGAGGCAGGGAGAGGGGGAGGGGGCTCGCTATACCCAAAGAGGTCAATGTCATGACAGGGGTCAGAGGTCAGGGTTACCTTGGTTGGAGCTGTTGAAGAGTGAGGATTAGTGTTAGGGGTCACCTTGGTTGGAGGGTTAGTGCTAGGGGTCAGGATTACCTTGGTTGGAGGGTTAGTGCTAGGGGTCAGGATTACCTTGGTTGGAGGGTTAGTGTTAGGGGTCAGGGGTCAAGATTACCTTGGTTGGAGGGTTAGTGCTAGGGCTCAGGATTACCTTGGTTGGAGGGTTAGTGATAGGAGTCAGGATTACCTTGGTTGGAGGGTTAGTGTTAGGGGTCAGGGGTCAGAATTACCTTGGTTGGAGGGTTAGTGTTAGGGGTCAGAATTACCTTGGTTGAAGGGTTAATGATAGGGGTCAGGGTTTCCTTGGTTGGAGCTGTTAAAGAGTGAGGGTTAGTGTAAGGGGTCAGGGGTCAGGGTTACCTTGGTTGGAGGGTTAGTGTTGGGGGTCAGGGTTACCTTGGTTGGAGGGTTAATGTTGGGGATCAGGATTACCTTGGTAGGAGGGATAGTGTTGGGGGTCAGGGTTATCTTGGTTGGAAGGTTAGTGATAGGGGTCAGGGTTACCTTGGTTGGAGCTGTTGAAGAGTGAGGGTTAGTGTTAGGGGTCAGTGGTCAGGGTTACCTTGGTTGGAGCTGTTGAAGAGTGAGGGTTAGTGTTAGGGGACAGTGGTCAGGGTTACCTTGGTTGGAGCTGTTGAAGAGTGAGGGTTAGTGTTAGGGGTCAGTGGTCAGGGTTACCTTGGTTGGAGCTGTTGAAGAGTGAGGGTTAGTGTTAGGGGTCAGTGGTCAGGGTTACCTTGGTTGGAGCTGTTGAAGAGTGAGGGTTAGTGTTAGGGGTCAGTGGTCAGGGTTACCTTGGTTGGAGCTGTTGGAGGGGAAGCGGTCAGACTTCTTGAGGGTTCTGAAGTGAACCCTCTTGCTGGCCTGACTCTCTCCGTACAGACCAATAGACTGGACCTGGATAATATAGTCTGTCTCCTGGTCCAGATCCCACAGAACACAGCTCCTGCTGGTGGTGTTCACCTCTCTGATGAAGCGCTGGGTGTGGCCCTCCTGCCTCTGAGATATAACACAGAGATATAGGGTAGAAAGGTTTGAGTTGAGATGGAAACTAACTACCTCCCCACAGTCCTCCATGTTCTCCCTGTCTAACTCCCCACAGTCCTCCATGTTCTCCCTGTCTAACTCCCCACAATCCTCCATGTTGTCCCTGTCTAACTCCCCACAGTCCCTCATGTTCTCCCTGTCTAACTCCCCACAGTCCTCCATGTTCTCCCTATCTAACTCCTCACAGTCCTCCATGTTCTCCCTGTCTAACTCCCCACAGTCCTCCATGTTCTCCCTGTCTAACTCCCCACAATCCTCCATGTTGTCCCTGTCTAACTCCCCACAGTCCCTCATGTTCTCCCTATCTAACTCCCCACAGTCCTCCATGTTCTCCCTATCTAACTCCTCACAGTCCTCCATGTTCTCCCTGTCTAACTCCCCACAGTCCTCCATGTTCTCCCTGTCTAACTCCCCACAGTCCTCCATATTCTCCCTGTCTAACTCCCCACAGTCCTCCATATTCTCCCTGTCTAACTCCCCACAGTCCTCCATATTCTCCCTGTCTAACTCCCCACAGTCCTCCATGTTCTCCCTGTCTAACTCCCCACAGTCCTCCATGTTCTCCCTATCTAACTCCTCACAGTCCTCCATGTTCTCCCTGTCTAACTCCCCACAGTCCTCCATGTTCTCCCTGTCTAACTCCCCACAGTCCTCCATATTCTCCCTGTCTAACTCCCCACAGTCCTCCATATTCTCCCTGTCTAACTCCCCACAGTCCTCCATATTCTCCCTGTCTAACTCCCCACAGTCCTCCATATTCTCCCTGTCTAACTCCCCACAGTCCTCCATGTTCTCCCTGTCTAACTCCCCACAGTCCTCCATGTTCTCCCTGTCTAACTCCCCACAGTCCTCCATATTCTCCCTATCTAACTCCCCACAGTCCTCCCTGTTTTACCCCACAGTCTTCCCAATCTAACTATCCACAGACCTCCTTGTTCTCTCTGTCTAACTCCTCACAGTCCTCCCTGTCTAACTTCCCACAGTCTTCCCTGTTCTCCCAGTCTAACTTCCCACAGTCCTCCATGTCTAATCCCACATTCTTCCCTATCAAACTCCCACAGTCCTATTCATCAAACTCCCCACAGTCCTTCCTATCTAACTCCCCACAGTCCATAATGATCTTATTGTTTAACTCCACACAGTCCTCTGTGTTTAACTCCACACAGTCCTCTCTGTCTAACTAACCACAGTCTTCAATGATTTTACTGTCTAACTCCCCACAGTCCTCTCTGCTTTCCCTGTCTAACTGCACACAGTCCTCTCTGTCTAACTAACTCCCCACAGTCCTCCATGTTCTACTTATCTAACTCCCCACAGTCCTCCATGTTCTCCCCGTCTAACTCCCCACAGTCCTCCATATTCTCCCTGTCTAACTCCCCACAGTCCTCCATGTTCTCCCTGTCTAACTCCCCACAGTCATCCCTGCTCTCTCTGTCTAACCGCCCAAAGTCCTTCCTGTCTAACTGCCCACAATCCTCCCTGTCTAACTGCCCACATTCCTCCATGTTCTCCCTGGCTAACTCCCCACAGTCCTCCCTGCTCTCCCTGTCTAACTGCCCACAGTCCTCCCTGTCTAACTGCCCACAGTCCTCCCTGGCTAACTCCCCACAGTCCTCCCTGCTCTCTCTGTCTAACTCCTGAGTGCCACAGACACAGACTATGATGAAAAGCCATTGAATAACCATTTACATGTAGATGTTGTACAGACTGTCACTAGCGCAGGATGAATGGAAGTACTCACACCTAAACAGACATGAGGCTGTATATATCCCTTTCTTCAACATCATCATGCTTAGATAGTTTCACGATTCTAACAGAGATGGGAAGTGGCTCTACGACAATAGCAAATAAGAGGATAGTGAGGACAGCCTTGTCTGGTTCCACGCTTTAATGAAAAGTATTGCGATTTACTGCCTTTGGATTAACTGAGGCTGATAGGGTATGTGTCACGCCCTGATCAGTTTCACATGTCCTTGTGCTCGTCTTCACCCCCTCCAGGTGTCACCCATCTTCTACACTTATCCCCTGGGTATTTATATCTGTGTTTTCTGTCTGTCTGTTGCCAGTTCGTCTTGTCCCAGTCTCTCTTTTTCTCGTCCTCCTGGTTTTTGACCGTTGCCTGTCCTGATCCTGTACCCATCCACCTGACTACTCTGCTTGACCCTGAGCCTGCCTGCCGTCCTGTACCTTTGCTCCACCTCTGGATTACCGACCTCTGCCTGATCTGACCCTGAGCCTGCCTGTTGTCCTGAACCTCTACTCTGGATTACCGACCTCTGCCTGACCTGACCCTGAGCCTGCCTGCCGTCCTGTACCTTGACCTCTACTCTGGATTACCAACCTCTGCCTGACCTGACCCTGAGAATGCCTGCCGTCCTGTACCTTGACCTCTACTCTGGATTACCGACCTCTGCCTGACCTGACCCTGAGCCTGCCTGCCGTCCTGTACCTTGACCTCTACTCTGGATTAACGACCTCTGCATGCCTTGACCTGTCGTTTGCCTGTCCCTGTTGTTACAATAAAACATTGTAACTTCAACACAGTCTGCACTTGGGTCTTACCTTGATACCTGATAGTATGAATTTTGCACATGAAGAGACAAAGTTGTAACCAAAAGCATATGTATCCAATGTTTCAAACTGTGTCACTAGTGTTGATATAATATCAGACATAGTTCACTGTACATCATTCATAGGTCTATTACATTTAAACAAGAAGGAGGCTGTGTAACTACAGTATGCACATGTTGTATGTTTAAACATCAGTATGCATAGGTAGTTCCACTACTACTACTACTACTACTACTACTACACTACTACCACTATACTACTACTACTACTATACTACTACTACTACTACTACTACTCCTACTACTCCTACTATACTATCACTACTACTACTACTACCACTACTACTAAGCAGGCCTACTACTACTACTACTACTACTACTACTACTACTACTACTACTACTACTACTAAGCAGGCCTACTACTACTACTACTACTACTACTACTACTACTAAGCAGGCCTACTACTACTACTACTACTTACACAGAGCATACAGCTACTACTACTACTCAGTATGCACAGTGAGTATGTTTAAAAATGAGTATGCGTAGGTAGTTCTACTATTCTAAGCATTCTCAAAGCAATCCCACCTGAAAACGGCTCTCTGGGAGCTGTGGATATTAACCCTGGAACCGTATATCTCCTGACAAATCAAACACGTTGAACTTTATTTACATTCTTAGCTGGGGGCGGGGCAGAGTCAAACCTTCCTTCATGGTAATTTATATTAGCATGTGAACCAAGCCTTAGGTATTGCTGAGAAATAGTGAACATGTTAAGGCCTACAGTGCTATATCCATCCACATTATGCATGAATGGTTGTTCTTCTCTTCACTGTATCTATTCTCTCATTATAATTGATACCATCTTCATATTTTTAGCATCATTTGAATATTTAACTAATGCTTTGTTGCATTTTTCCGACTGTGAATATTGGGTTTGAAACTGTCATACAATAATGTTGGAATGGTCATCTCATCTGATGCTGGTAACAACTGGTGGTAACCGGTAACAACTGGAATTTTTGTGGGTGAAATCTAGAGCATTCTAGTCATATAATCGAATATTGTAGTTTGGATAATATTTTTATCTCTGCTTTTTGATCATGAGGTGTTTTGAAACTCTTTGGAAAGTTCTCAGACCCCTTGCATTTTTTACACAATTTGTTAAGTTACACAAGTTAAATAAAAAAATCCTTAGAAATCTAAACACAACACCCCATAATGACAAGGCAAAAATGTTTTTTTTAGAAATGTTTGCTACTTTACAAAAAAAATTGAAAATAGCTGTGTGACACTTCCCATCCAACCTGACAGAGCTTGAGAGGATCTGCAGAGAAGAATGGAAGAAACTCCCCAAATACAGGTGTGCCAAGCTTGTAGCATCAAACCCAAGAAGACTGGAGGCTGTAATCGCTGCCAAAGGTGCTTCAACAAAGTACTGAGTAAAGGGTCTGAATACTTATGTAAAATGTGATATTTCAGTATTTTAGTTGTAATGAATAAAGCTCTGATTAAGGCCGTGAGGCCGATACATGAAGCTTATTGAAGATCAGTGACCAAGAGCAGTGTGCGGTTCCCTTTTTCCCACATCTTGTTCAACTGTTACCACGCACCTGCAAAAAAAGATGGCTCAGATGTGCGAGTGCTTCTTGAAATTTTGAGTTGTAATGAATTTGCAAACATTTCGGAAAAAAATGTTTGTTTTTTTGCTTTGTCATTATTTGGGGGTTTTGTGTGTAGATTGATACAACAACAAAAAAGTTGGAAAAAGGCTGTAACGTAACAAAGTGTGTCAAAGGTCAAGGGGTTTGAATACTTTCTGAATGCATAAAGTATTACAGTAGTAAACATGCAGTGTATATATACGTCTGTATTCACCTTAAAACACATCAGACATTTAGCACATAACATACTGATGTAAACAGAACCTCTACAACAATGACATTTAGTAAATACACATCTTAACAGTGGAATTCACTTAGCAAACTAAACCTTCACCAAGATCTCATCCACCCATTACATTTGTATATTTTGTCAACAAGACCATTAGGCTAGATAATAATAATAATAATAATAATAAAAATTATAATTAATAACTATTAATAATAACTACATAGTAGTCACCTGCTGTGAGATGGAGAAGCCGATGATGACTTCACCCTCAGGTATCTCCCAGTAGACAGTGGCTGAGTCGGCCCTCAGGTGCATCACAGACACGTTGACAGGAGCAGGGGGACGGTCTGAGGAGAGAGGAACAAGAGCTGGTTAGGGGGAAAAGTACATTACGTAAGTCTCTAAAAGGAAAGGAGATTTTTCATTTGAGTTAGTTTCAAGGTGGGGAGACCGACAGAGAGGCGGTCTGAGGAGAGAGGAACAATAACATATAAGGGGTGAGGATACAGAAGTAAACAAATTATTTGTTTGTATCGGTGCCAGGGGGTGTGACTGACTGTTTGTATCGGTGCCAGGGGGTGTGACTGACTGTTTGTATCGGTGCCAGGGGGTGTGACTGACCGTTTGTATCGGTACCAGGGGGTGTGACTGACTGTTTGTATCGGTACCAGGGGGTGTGACTGACCGTTTGTATCGGTACCAGGGGGTGTGACTGACCGTTTGTATCGGTACCAGGGGGTGTGACTGACCGTTTGTATCGGTACCAGGGGGTGTGACTGACCGTTTGTATAGGTGCCAGGGATGTGACTGACTGTTTGTATCGGTACCAGGGGGTGACTGACTGTTTGTATCGGTGCCAAGGGGTGTCACTGACCGTTTGTATAGGTCCCAGGGGGTGTGACTGACTGTTTGTATCGGTGCCAGGGGGTGTGACTGACCATTTGTATCGGTGCCAAGGGGTGTGACTGACCATTTGTATAGGTCCCAGGGGGTGTGACTGACTGTTTGTCGGTGCCAGGGGTGTGACTGGTGCCAGGGGGTGTGACTGACCGTTTGTATAGGTCCCAGGGGGTGTGACTGACCATTTGTATAGGTCCCAGGGGTGTGACTGACTGTTTGTATCGGTGCCAGGGGGTGTGACTGTATCGGTCCCAGGGGGTGTGACTGACCGTTTGTATAGGTCCCAGGGGGTGTGACTGACCATTTGTATAGGTCCCAGGGGGTGTGACTGACTGTTTGTATCAGTACCAAGGGGGTGTGACTGACCGTTTGTATCGGTACCAGGGGGTGTGACTGACTGTTTGTATCGGTACCAGGGGTGTGACTGACCGTTTGTATCGGTACCAGGGGGTGTGACTGACCGTTTGTATCGGTACCAGGGGTGTGACTGACCGTTTGTATCGGTACCAGGGGGTGTGACTGACCGTTTGTATAGGTGCCAGGGATGTGACTGACTGTTTGTATCGGTACCAGGGGGTGACTGACTGTTTGTATCGGTGCCAAGGGGTGTCACTGACCGTTTGTATAGGTCCCAGGGGGTGTGACTGACTGTTTGTATCGGTGCCAGGGGGTGTGACTGACCATTTGTATCGGTGCCAAGGGGTGTGACTGACCATTTGTATAGGTCCCAGGGGGTGTGACTGACTGTTTGTATCGGTGCCAGGGGGTGTGACTGACCATTTGTATCGGTCCTAGGGGGTGTGACTGACCGTTTGTATAGGTCCCAGGGGGTGTGACTGACCATTTGTATAGGTCCCAGGGGTGTGACTGACTGTTTGTATCGGTGCCAGGGGTGTGACTGACCATTTGTATCGGTGCCAAGGGGTGTGACTGACAGTTTGTATCGGTGCCAGGGGTGTGACTGACCGTTTGTATAGGTGCCAGGGGTGTGACTGACTGTTTGTATCGGTGCCAGGGGTGTGACTGACCGTTTGTATCGGTGCCAGGGGGTGTGACTGACCGTTTGTATAGGTGCCAGGGATGTGACTGACCGTTTGTATCGGTGCCAGGGGGTGTGACTGACCGTTTGTATCGGTGCCAGGGGTGTGACTGACTGTTTGTATCGGTGCCAGGGGGTGTGACTGGCCATTTGTATAGGTGCCAGGGGGTGTGACTGACTGTTTGTATAGGTGCCAGGGATGTGACTGACTGTTTGTATCGGTGCCAGGGGGTGTGACTGACCGTTTGTATCGGTGCCAGGGGGTGCGACTGACCATTTGTATACAGTGCATTTGGAAAGTTTTCAGCCCCCTTCACTTCTTCCACATTTTGTTACTTTACAGCTTTATTCTAAAATGGATTAAATTAATGTTTTTCCTCATCAATCTACACAGAATACCACATAATGAAAAAGCCTAAACAAGTTGCTTGAAATCTTTGTAAATTTATTGAAAATAAAACAGAAGTACTTCACAGAAGTATTTACATAAGTATTCAGAGCCTTTGATTAAAGACTCGAAATTGAGCTCAGGTGCATCCTCTTTCCATTGATCATCCTTGAGATGTTTCTACAACTTGATTGGTGTCCACCTGTGGTAAATTCAATTGATTGGACATGATTAGGAAACGCACACACCTGTCTATACAAGGTCCAACAGTTGACAGTGCATGTCACAGCAAAAACCAATCCATTAGGTTGACGGAATTGTCCGTAGACCTCCGAGACAGGATTGTCTCGAGGCACAGATCTGGGGAAGGGTACAAAACATTTCTGCAGCATTAAAGGTTCCCAGGAACACAGAGGCCTCCATCATTCTTAAATGGAAGATGTTTGGAACCACCAAGACTCTTCCTAAAGCCAAACTGAGCAATCAGGGGAGAAAGGCCATGGTCAGGGAGGTGACCAAGAACGCTATGGTCACTCTGACAGAGCTCCAGAATTCCTCTGTGGCGATGGGAGAACCTTCCAAAAGGAGAACCAATAAGGCCTATATGGTAGAGTGGCCAGATGGAAGCTACTCCTCAGGATAAGTCACATGACAGCCCGCTTTGAGTTTGCCAAAAGTCACCTAAAGGACTCTCAGACCATGTGAAACAAGATTTTCTGGTCTGATGAAACCTGGCGCCATCCCTACGGTAAAGTACGTTGGTGACCGCATCATACTGCGGGGTTGTTTTCAGGCACCAGGGACTGGGAGACTAGTCAGGTTCGAGGGAAAGATGACCAGAGATAAAGTACAGAGAGACCATTGATGAAAACCTGCTCTAGAACGCTCAGGACCTCAGACTGGAGCGAAGGTTCACATTCCAACAGAACAACGACCCTAAGCACACAGCCAAGACATCGCAGGAGTGGCTTCGGGACAAGTCTCTGAATGTCCTTGAGTAGCCTAGCCAGAGCCCGGACTTGAACCCGATCAAACATCGAGAGAGACCTAAAAAAAGCTGTGCAGCAACACTCCCCATCCAACCCGACAGCCAGTTAGCTGGAGAGTTGTAATCCAAAACGCTATATCCACTCATTTTCATGTGTTTTTCATCAGAAGTAATTCTTCAAGGGTACCTTCATGTATAAAGGGTACCTTCAAGGGTACCTTCATGTATAAAGGGTACCTTCAAGGGTACCTTCATGTGTGTATAAAATATTACAAGTTCTAGATTTTACATATGTATTAAAATGGTTTTGTTGCGGAACGTTATATATCCATTGTTCAGCTGGAATAGAATGTTTGTGTTCTGTGTATTTGGCTGTGATATGTGGTCACCTAGCTATCTTTAAGATGAAAGCACTAACTGTAAGTCGCTCTTACATACGAGCATCTGCTAAACGTATCATTTGATCAGTTATTTATTTAAAAAAATTAAAAAACGTAGTTATTACATTTGACATTAGTAAACTACTTATTTCTCTGAGAGTGAGGCGGATATTTAACAAAAATGATTATGCGTGTCTCTGAAATGAAACCATCAAGTGAGAGATTTAAAATAAATACATCTGTCATCGAACAACCCCATGGCATGATGGTTAAAAAACCCCATGGCATGATGGTTAAAAAACCCCATGGCATGATGGTTAAAAACCCCATGGCATGATGGTTAAAAAACCCCATGCATGATGGTTAAAAAACCCCATGGCATGATGGTTAAACAACCCCATGGCATGATGGTTAAAAAACCCCATGGCATGATGGTTAAAAAACCCCATGGCATGATGGTTAAACAAAAAACCCCATGGCATGATGGTTAAACAACCCCATGGCATGATGCATGATGGTTAAAAACCCCATGGCATGATGGTTAAAAACCCCATGGCATGATGGTTAAAAACCCCATGGCATGATGGTTAAAAACCCCATGGCATGATGGTTAAAAACCCCATGGCATGATGGTTAAACAACCCCATGGCATGATGGTTAAAAAACCCCATGGCATGATGGTAAAAACCCCATGGCATGATGGTTAAAAACCCCATGGCATGATGGTTAAACAACCCCATGGCATGATGGTTAAAAACCCCATGGCATGAACCCCATGGCATGATGGTTAAAAACCCCATGGCATGATGGTTAAAAACCCCATGGCATGATGGTTAAAAAATGGCATGATGGTTAAAAACCCCATGGCATGATGGTGGCATGATGGTTAAAAACCCCATGGCATGATGGTTAAAAAAAAACCCCATGGCATGATGGTTAAAAAACCCCATGGCATGAAAACAACCCCATGATGGCATGATGGTTAAAAACCCCATGGCATGATGGTTAAAAAACCCCATGGCATGATGATGGCATGATGGTTAAAAACCCCATGGCATGATGGTTGGCATGATGGTTAAAAAATGGCATGATGGTTAAAAAACCCCATGGCATGATGGTTAAAAACCCCATGGCATGAAAAACCCCATGGCATGATGGTTAAAAAACCCATGGCATGATGCATGATTGGCATGAAAAACCCCATGGCATGATGGTTGGCATGAAAAACCCATGGCATGATGGTTAAAAAACCCCATGGCATGATGGTTAAAAAACAACCCCATGGCATGATGGTTAAAAACCCCATGGCATGATGGTAAAAACCCCATGGCCCCATGGCATGATGGTTAAAAAATGGCATGATGGTTAAAAACCCCATGGCATGATGGTTAAACAACCCCATGGCATGATGGTTAAAAAACCCCATGGCATGATGGTTAAAAACCCCATGGCATGATGGTTAAAAAACCCCATGGCATGATGGTTAAACCCCATGGCATGATGGTTAAAAAACCCCATGGCATGATGGTTAAAAAACCCCATGGCATGATGGTTAAAAAACCCATGGCATGATGGTTAAACAACCCCATGGCATGATGGTTAAAAAACCCATGGCATGATGGTTAAAAGAACCCATGGCATGATGGTTAAAAAACACACCAATCTTTTTTTATGAAGTTCTTTAAATAATACAGTAAGGTATAACATGAGGGAAGGTGGCTGGAGGACTCCACTGACTGACTACACCCTTTATTTTTAACACCTAAAGGGGTGTTATGAGAAATATGGAAAGGGGGGGGGTCCAAGTCTGTTTTTTTGTGAGAAAATAATGGAAAAGAGAGCTTTTTAAGTAGCCATCAATGATAGCTGCATGATATGGCAAAGAGTATCAGCAAGCATTGACAGATAACGTAATTGAAAACATCAAAATTACTATGGAATCCAATTACCTTTAGCAGAATCCAATTAGTTATTGCATTCCGATAGTAATTGGATATTCATTGATATTAGCAGTATGTGTTGCATTTAGGACGCTTTTAGGAAATTGATAAGGCAGGCAAACCTTTAATAAAGTTATCCTGAGCCACACGCGAGGTTGATGACATGAGAGGAGAAAGATGAAAGGAGAAAATGAAGGTGAAATTGGGAAATCCCTCCCTCCCTCCCTCTATCCCTCCATCCCTCCACCCCTCCATCCCTCCTTCCTATCTCCAGTCCCTCCCTCCCTCCCTCACTCCCTCCTTATCTCCAGTCCCTCCCTCCCTCCTATCTCTCGTCCCTCCCTCCCTCCTTCCTATCTCCCTCCCTCACTCCCATCTCCAGTCCCTCCCTCCCTCCAATCTCCAGTCCCTCCCTCCTTCTTTCTTATCTCCAGGTACAATCAATACTGGCCTCCCTGTTCTGTTCTGTTCTGCCACCAAGGTGACCGATGACACACAGTATAAGAAAGAAAATCAATTCCAACCAATGACAGATACGGTAGAATGTCAGCGGGACAGGGGTCCAGCTATCACTCCAAGAGTGAGGAGACTTACTTCCCAAATTGCACTCTATTCCCTATGAGCTCTGGTCAATAGTACTGCACTATATAGGGAATAGGGTGGTTATGGGCCCTGGTCTAAAGTAGTGTACTAGGTAGGGAATAGGGTGGTTATGGGCCCTGGTCGAAAGTAGTGCACTATGTAGGGAATAGGGTGGTTATGGGTCCTGGTCTAAAGTAGTGCACTAGGTAGGGAATAGGGTGCAATTTGGAACGTCACACAATGTCATCCATTCCCACCAGTCTTTAAGATAACTTTAAGATGACACACCCTGCTGGGGTCAGGGTTAGATACAGGTCTGCCTAGTGGAGCCAATGTCTGGTGACACACATGGGAAAAGACTGTTAAGGTATCTGTGTTGGGGGGTGGAGAGATATTGAGTGACATCATGGGGTCGCGGGGTCAGGTCTACCTCATTTTCCCATTTGAGAAGCTCCGATTGTAGAGGTGGGTTAACATAGATAGATGCTTTTACTAGGGTAAGCTTGGCGGCGTGAGTGAAGGAGGCTTTGTTGCGGAATAGAAAGCCGACTCTTGATTTGATTTTTGATTGGAGATGTTTGATATGAGTCTGGAAGGAGAGTTTGCAGTCTAGCCAGACACCTAGGTACTTATAGATGTCCACATATTCAAGGTCGGAACCATCCAGGGTGGTGATGCTAGTCGGGCATGCGGGTGCAGGCAGCGATCGGTTGAAAAGCATGCATTTGGTTTTACTAGCGTTTAAGAGCAGTTGGAGGCCACGGAAGGAGTGTTGTATGGCATTGAAGCTTGTTTGGAGGTTAGATAGCACAGTGTCCAATGACGGGCCGAAAGTATATAGAATGGTGTCGTCTGCGTAGAGGTGGATCAGGGAATCGCCCGCAGCAAGAGCAACATCATTGATATACACAGAGAAAAGAGTCGGCCCGAGAATTGAACCCTGTGGCACCCCCATAGAGACTGCCAGAGGACCGGACAGCATGCCCTCCGATTTGACACACTGACCTCTGTCTGCAAAGTAATTGGTGAACCAGGCAAGGCAGTCATCCGAAAAACCGAGGCTACTGAGTCTGCCGATGAGAATATGGTGATTGACAGAGTCGAAAGCCTTGGCAAGGTTGATGAAGACGGCTGCACAGTACTGTCTTTTATCGATGGCGGTTATGATATCGTTTAGTACCTTGAGTGTGGCTGAGGTGCACCCGTGACCGGCTCGGAAACCAGATTGCACAGCGGAGAAGGTACGGTGGGATTCGAGATGGTCAGTGACCTGTTTGTTGACTTGGCTTTCGAAGACCTTAGATAGGCAGGGCAGGATGGATATAGGTCTGTAACAGTTTGGGTCCAGGGTGTCTCCCCCTTTGAAGAGGGGGATGACTGCGGCAGCTTTCCAATCCTTGGGGATCTCAGACGATATGAAAGAGAGGTTGAACAGGCTGGTAATAGGGGTTGCAACAATGGCGGCGGTTGGTTTCAGAAATAGGGGGTCCAGATTGTCAAGCCCAGCTGATTTGTACGGGTCCAGGTTTTGCAGCTCTTTCAGAACATCTGCTATCTGGATTTGGGTAAAGGAGAACTTGGAGAGGCTTGGGCGAGGAGCTGCCGGGGGAGGAACTGTTGGCCGAGGTTGGAGTAGCCAGGCGGAAGGCATGGCCAGCCGTTGAGAAATGCTTATTGAAGTTTTCGATAATCATGGATTTATCGGTGGTGACCGTGTTACCTAGCCTCAGTGCAGTGGGCAGCTGGGAGGAGGTGCTCTTGTTCTCCATGGACTTCACAGTGTCCCAGAACTTTTTGGAGTTGGAGCTACAGGATGCAAACTTCTGCCTGAAGAAGCTGGCCTTAGCTTTCCTGACTGACTGCGTGTATTGGTTCCGGACTTCCCTGAACAGTTGCATATCACGGGGACTATTCGATGCTATTGCAGTCCGCCACAGGATGTTTTTGTGCTGGTCGAGGGCAGTCAGGTCTGGGGTTAACCAAGGACTGTATCTGTTCTTAGTTCTGCATTTTTTGAACGGAGCATGCTTATCTAAAATGGTGAGGAAGTTACTTTTAAAGAATGACCAGGCATCCTCAACTGACGGGATGAGGTCAATGTCCTTCCAGGTTACCCGGGCCAGGTCGATTAGAAAGGCCTGCTCACAGAAGTGTTTTAGGGAGCGTTTGACCGTGATGAGGGGTGGTCGTTTGACTGCGGCTCCGTAGCGGATACAGGCAATGAGGCAGTGATTGCTGAGATCCTGGTTGAAGACAGCGGAGGTGTATTTGGAGGGCCAGTTGGTCAGGATGACGTCTATGAGGGTGCCCTTGTTTACAGAGTTAGGGTTGTACCTGGTGGGTTCCTTGATGATTTGTGTGAGATTGAGGGCATCTAGCTTAGATTGTAGGACTGGCGGGGTGTTAAGTATATCCCAGTTTAGGTCACCTAACAGAACAAACTCTGAGGCTAGATGGGGGGCGATCAATTCACAAATGGGGTCCAGGGCACAGCTGGGAGCTGAGGGGGGTCGGTAGCAGGCGGCAACAGTGAGAGACTTATTTCTGTTGAGGGTAATTTTCAAAATTAGTAGTTCGAACTGTTTGGGTATGGACCTGGAAAGTATGACATTACTTTGCAGGCTATCTCTGCAGTAGACTGCAACTCCTCCCCCTTTGGCAGATCTATCTTGACGGAAGATGTTATAGTTGGGTATGGAAATCTCTGAATTTTTGGTGGCCTTCCTGAGCCAGGATTCAGACACAGCAAGGACATCAGGGTTAGCAGAGTGTGCTAGAGCAGTGAGTAAAACAAACTTAGGGAGGAGGCTTCTGATGTTGACATGCATGAAACCAAGGCTTTTACGATCACAGAAGTCAACAAATGAGGGTGCCTGGGGACATTAAACTCGGACAAAACAGAGATGCTTGTTCTAGGTCCCAAGAAACAAAGAGATCTTCTGTTGAATCTGACAATTAATCTTAATGGTTGTACAGTCGTCTCAAATAAAACTGTGAAGGACCTCGGCGTTACTCTGGACCCTGATCTCTCTTTTGAAGAACATATCAAGACCATTTCAAGGACATCTTTTTTCCATCTACGTAACATTGCAAAAATCAGAAACTTTCTGTCCAGAAATGATGCAGAAAAATTAATCCATGCTTTTGTCACTTCTAGGTTAGACTACTGCAATGCTCTATTTTCCGGCTACCCGGATAAAGCACTAAATAAACTTCAGTTAGTGCTAAATACGGCTGCTAGAATCCTGACTAGAACCAAAAAATTTGATCATATTACTCCAGTGCTAGCCTCTCTACACTGGCTTCCTGTCAAAGCAAGGGCTGATTTCAAGGTTTTACTGCTAACCTACAAAGCATTACATGGGCTTGCTCCTACCTATCTCTCTGATTTGGTCCTGCCGTACATACCTACACGTACGCTACGGTCACAAGACGCAGGCCTCCTAATTGTCCCTAGAATTTCTAAGCAAACAGCTGGAGGCAGGGCTTTCTCCTATAGAGCTCCATTTTTATGGAACGGTCTGCCTACCCATGTCAGAGACGCAAACTCGGTCTCAACCTTTAAGTCTTTACTGAAGACTCATCTCTTCAGTGGGTCATATGATTGAGTGTTGTCTGGCCCAGGAGTGGGAAGGTGAACGGAAAGGCTCTGGAGCAACGAACCGCCCTTGCTGTCTCTGCCTGGCCGGTTCCCCTCTTTCCACTGGGATTCTCTGCCTCTAACCCTATTACAGGGGCTGAGTCACTGGCTTACTGGGGCTCTCTCATGCCGTCCCTGGAGGGGGTGCGTCACCTGAGTGGGTTGATTCACTGTTGTGGTCATCCTGTCTGGGTTGGCGCCCCCCCTTTGGGTTGTGCCGTGGCGGAGATCTTTGTGGGCTATACTCAGCCTTGTCTCAGGATGGTAAGTTGGTGGTTGAAGATATCCCTCTAGTGGTGTGGGGGCTGTGCTTTGGCAAAGTGGGTGTGGTTATATCCTTCCTGTTTGGCCCTGTCCGGGGGTGTCCTCGGATGGGGCCACAGTGTCTCCTGACCCCTCCTGTCTCAGCCTCCAGTATTTATGCTGCAGTAGTTTGTGTCGGGGGCCTGGGGTCAGTTTGTTATATCTGGAGTACTTCTCCTGTCCTATTCGGTGTCCTGTGTGAATCTAAGTGTGCGTTCTCTAATTCTCTCCTCCTCTCTTTCTTTCTCTCTCTCGGAGGACCTGAGCCCTAGGACCATGCCCCAGGACTACCTGACATGATGACTCCTTGCTGTCCCCAGTCCACCTGGCCATGCTGCTGTTCCAGTTTCAACTGACCTGAGCCCTAGGACCATGCCCCAGGACTACCTGACATGATGACTCCTTGCTGTCCCCAGTCCACCTGGCCATGCTGCTGCTCCAGTTTCAACTTCCACCTGACTGTGCTGCTGCTCCAGTTTCAACTGTTCTGCCTTATTATTATTCGACCATGCTGGTCATTTATGAACATTTGAACATCTTGGCCATGTTCTGTTATAATCTCCACCCGGCACAGCCAGAAGAGGACTGGCCACCCCACATAGCCTGGTTCCTCTCTAGGTTTCTTCCTAGGTTTTGGCCTTTCTAGGGAGTTTTTCCTAGCCACCGTGCTTCTACACCTGCATTGCTTGCTGTTTGGGGTTTTAGGCTGGGTTTCTGTACAGCACTTTGAGATATCAGCTGATGTACGAAGGGCTATATAAATAAATTTGATTTGATTTGATTTGATTTGATTTGACATGCAGGGCCTGGGTTTACCTCCACATCACCTCCACATCGGAACAGAGAAGGAGTAGTATGAGGGTGCGGCTAAAGGCTATCAAAACTGGTAGAGCGTTGGGGACAGAGAATAAGAGGAGCAGGTTTCTGGGCATGGTAGAATATATTCAGGGCATAATGCGCAGACAGGGGTATGGTGGGGTGCGGGTACAGCGGAGGTAAGCCCAGGCACTGGGTGATGATGAGAGAGGTTGTATCTCTGGACATGCTGGTTGTAATGGGTGAGGTCACCGCATGTGTGGGAGGTGGGACAAAGGAGGTATCAGGGGTATGAAGAGTAGAACTAGGGGCTCCATTGTGAACTAAAACATTGATAACTAATGTGTTCTCATTCATTACCCAATCTAACGTGTTCTCATTCATTACCTAATGCAGTACGCCACAGGATGTTTTTGTGCCGGTCAAGGGCAGTCAGGTCTGGAGTGAACCAAGGGCTATATCTGTTGCTGTTTCTACATTTTTTGAATGGGGCATGCTTATTTAAGATTGTGAGGAAGGCACTTTTTTAAAGAATAACTAGGCATCCTCTACTGACAGAATGAGGTCAATATCCTTCCAGGATACCCGGGCCAGGTCGATTAGAAAGGCCTGCTGAAGTGTTTTAGGGAGGGTTTGACAGTGATGAGGGCTGGTCGTTGATGAGGCAGTGATCGCTTAGATCCTGGTTGAAGACATCAGAGGTGTATATGTAGGGCAGGTTGGTCAGGATAATATCTATGAGGGTGCCCATGTTTACAGATTTGGGGTTGAACCTGGTAGGTTCATTGATCATTTGTGTGAGATTGAGGGCATCTAGCTTAGATTGTAGGTCGTTCGGGGTGTTAAGCATGTCCCAGTTTAGGTCACCTAACAGTACGAGCTCTGAAGATAGATGGGGGGCAATCAATTCACATATGGTGTCCAGGGCACAGCTGGGGGCAGAGGGTGGTCTATAGCAAGCGGCAACAGTGAGAGACTTGTTTCTGAAAAGGTGGATCCAAAGAAGTAGAAGCTTGAATTGAAGCCACGTTGCTCTTATCATTGACAGATACTGTACAATTGTTGAGTTGACAACTCAAACATGTAAATAACTGTCCACACAGTAAGTAATGATCAAATCAAATCTAATGTAATTTGTCACATGCACCGAATACAACAGGTGTAGATCTTTAGTCATTACCAAATCTAATGTGTTCTCATTCATTACCAAATCGAATGTCTTCTCATTCATTACCAAATCGAATGTCTTCTCATTCATTACCAAATCTAACGTGTTCTCATTCATTACCAAATCTAATGTGTTCTCATTCATTACCAAATCTAATGTGTTCTCATACAGACCAAATCTAAATTGTTCCAAAATTGCTTTCCTTATGAATTTGTCAAATACCTGTCATGTACCGTGACCATCACTGCTTTCCTTATGATCTTGTCAAAAAATATATAATATAATATAGCCTATCAAATCAATTCACATTTTACTGGTCACATACACGTGGTTGGCAGATGTTAATGAGAGTGTAGCAAAATGCTTGTGCCATATAACCAATGTCATATACCCTATGTCATATAACCTATGTCATATACCCTATGTCATATAACCTATGTCATATACCGTATGTCATATACCCTATGTCATATAACCTATGTCATATAACCTATGTCATATACCCTAAGTCATATACCCTATGTCATATACCCTAAGTCATATACCCTATGTCATATAACCTATGTCATATACCCTATGTCATATACCCTATGTCATATACCATGTCATATACCCTATGTCATATAACCTATGTCATATAACCTATGTCATATACCCTAAGTCATATACCCTATGTCATATAACCTATGTCATATAACCTATGTCATATACCCTATGTCATATACCCTATGTCATATAAGTCATATACCCTATGTCATATAACCTATGTCATATAACCTATGTCATATACCCTATGTCATATACCATGTCATATACCCTATGTCATATAACCTATGTCATATACCCTATGTCATATAACCTATGTCATGTACCCTATGTCATATAACCTATGTCATATACCCTATGTCATATACCCTATGTCATATAACCTATGTCATATACCCTATGTCATATACAGTGCCATGCTAAAGTATTCACCCCCCTTGGCATTTTTCCTATTTTGTTGCATTACAACCTGTAATTTGAATAGATTTTTATTTGGATTTCATGTAATGGACATAAACAAAATAGTCCAAATTGGTGAAATGAAATGAAAAAAAATTCTTATTTCAAAAAATGCAAGAAAAATAACAACTGAAAAGTTGTGTGTGAATATGCAATGACCCCCCTTTGCTATGAAGTCCCTAAATAACATCTGGTGCCACCAATTACCTTCAGAAGTCACACCATTAGTTAAATAAAGTCCACCTGTGTGGAATCTAAGTGTCACATGATCTGTCACATGATCGCAGTATATTTATACACCTGTTCTGAAAGGCCCCAGAGTCTGCAACACCACTAAGCAAGGGGCTCCACCAAGCAAGGGGCACCATGAAGACCAAGGAGCTCTCCAAACAGGTCAGGGACAAAGTTGTGGACAAGTACAGATCAGGGTTGGGTTATAAAAAAATATCAGAAACTTTTAACATCCCACGGAGCACCATTATTAAAAAATTGAAAGAATATGGCACCACAACAAACCTGCCAAGAGAAGGCCACCCACCAAAACTCACGGACCAGGCAGGGAGGGCATTAATCAGAGAGGCAACAAAGAGACAAAATATAACCCTGAAGGAGCTGCAAAGCTCCACAGAGGAGATTGTAGTATCTGTCCATAGGTCCACAGAGCTGGGCTTTACGGAAGAAAAAAAGCCATTGTAATATAACCCATGTAATATAACCATGATATGGCCATAGTAAAGATTTAAACCCTTGTCACAATCTGCAACCATGGAGCTAGTCACCCAACACAGAGAGCAATTTGACCAGGCAATCAAATACACCTGATTTAGTTGCTTTGATTATCAGAATGTGCTTTTGAACTTCTGTTAAGGACGCTTCAATAAACAAGTGTTGGAACATGTCCAACTACGTCAACGATTTTAATTGGCTCATACAGAATTTGTTACAAGAAATCATTTACAGGCCACCTGGTGAGGTTAGCATAGGGCTAAATGTGTAAGCTTATGTGATGGGAACAGCTAACATGTAGCCTTTAATCGCGTAGCAACTACGTCAACTTAACCTTCAACTTCTAATGTCACATAATTAGTTAAATAAAGTCCACCTGTGTGCAATCTAAGTGTCACATGATCTGTCACATGATCTCAGTATATATACACCTGTTTCGCAAGTATGTGTTTAGATGATGGTTGTTGTTTTGTTTGGAAAGCACCTTGAGGATACCTGACAGTGTCAGAAACAAGTGTAGATGCCACCAGAACTCCACAACATTCTAATCTTCCATTCTAAACAAAGCCAGGCAGTCTCTACAATGGCTACAGCAAGCAAGCTTAGTGATGGGTCAAATGGAGGACAGCTAGATAGTCAGGGAAGTGTCTCACACTGTCATCTCCCTCAGGTGTAACAGCGTTCATTCATCCTATAAGAGACAGTCTGTCTGAAATGACACCCTACTCCCTAGTCATTTTATAGGGCACTACTTTTGACCAAGGCCCTATATGGGGAGGGTAGTATTTGTGACACAGCTCAGAAGGTGACCAGGGACAGTGTGACAATACACTAGGACCAGATGGGTCCAGGGGCTAGTATGAGTTTAATGTAATCACCGCCTACAATCCCTCAGGCATACAGGCAGGCAGACAGACAGACAGACAGACAGACAGACAGACAGACAGACAGACAGGCAGGCAGGCAGGCAGGCAGGCAGGCAGACAGGCAGACAGGCAGACAAGCAGAAAGACAGGCTGACAGACATCCAGACAAGCAGTCAGGTAGTCAGCCAGACAGATAGGCACCCATAAATGTAGATAGACACACAGACAGTTAGACAGATAGGCACCCATACAGGTAGATAGACACACAGACAGTTAGACAGACAGGCACACATACAGGCACGCAGGCAAACAGACAGACAAGCAGACAGACAGGCAGACAGAGAGACAGAAAGACAGGCAGATATACAGGCACTGTCATGCCCTAACCTTAGAGAGCTGTTTTATTTCTCTATTTGGTTAGGTCAGGGTGTGATTAGGGTGGGCATTCTATGTTTCCTATTTCTTGGTGTGTGGTTTCCAATCAGAGGCAGCTGTCTATCGTTGTCTCTGATTGAGAATCATACTTAGGCAGCCTTTTCCCCACCTGTGTTTTGTGTGTAGTTATTTTCTGTTTTTCACTTTGTTATTTTGTCCGAGTGTGTTTTGAGTAATAAAGAACTTACCACGCTGCGTTTTGGTCCTTCCGACGAGAGACGTTGCAGAACTACTCACCACCAAAGGACCCAAGCAGTGTGGTCAAAAGGACGAGTGGACATGGGAGGAGATCCTGGACGGAAAAGGACCCTGGGCGCAGGCTGGAGAGTATCGCCGTCCAAGGGAGGAGAAGCAGAAAGAAGGAACGGCGAAGAGACGAGGAACTAGAGGAACGGCAACGAGACCAGACGTCACGACAACAACGGGAGGCGAGAGGCAGCCCCCACACGGGGAGATTGTTGGGGTCAGGGTTTAGACCTGAGCCAACTCCCCGTGCTTACCGTGGGGAGCGTGTGACTGGTCAGGCACATTGTTATGCGGTGATGCACAAGGTGTCTCCAGTGAGCATTCACAGGCCGGTGCACTCTGTGCCAGCACCCCTCGTTTACCGGGCGGAAGTGGGCATCCAGCCAGGATGGGTTGTGCCAGCTCTAAGCTCGAGACCTCTAGTGCACCTCCACGGCCCAGTGTATCCTGTGCCTGTGACACACACCAGGCTTCCAGTGCATCTCCCCAGTCCGGTGAGTCCTGTTCCGGTTCCACGTAATGTACCAGGCCTCCAGTGTGTCTCCACAGCCTGATAAGCCCTGTGGCAGCTCCACGCACCAGGCCTCCAGTACGTCTCCTCAGTCCCGCGAGACCTGTTCCGGCTCCACGTACGAAGCCTCTAGTGATGATCCATGGCCCGGAGCCTCCAGTGATGATCCATGGCCCGGAGCCTCCAGTGATGATCCATGGCACGAAGCCTCCAGTGATGATCCATGGCACGAAGCCTCCAGTGATGATCCATGGCACAAAGCCTGTAGTGAAAATCCAGGGCAAGGAGCCTCCAGCAACGGTCCCCAGTCCAGAGACTTCAGCGACAGTCCCCAGTCCAGAGCCTCCAGCGACGGTCCCCAGTCCGTATCCTCCAGCAACGGTCCCCAGTCCAGAGCCTCCAGCGACGGTCCCCAGTCCAGAGCCTCCAGCGACGGTCCCCAGTCCGTATCCTCCAGCGACGGTCCCCAGTCCGGAGCCTCCAGCGACGGTCCCCAGTCCGGAGCCTCCAGCGACGGTCCCCTGTCCGGAGCCTCCAGAGATGGTCCCCAGTCCCCAGCTGCCACCGAGGGTAGATGCCCACCCGGACATTCCCCTATAGGTACTGTCACGCCCTGACCTTAGAGAGCCGTTTTATTTCTCTATTTGGTTAGGTCAGGGTGTGATTAGGGTGGGTATTCTATGTTTCCTATTTCTTTGTTTTTGGCAGAGTGTGGTTCCCAATCAGAGGCAGCTGTCTATCGTTGTCGTTATCGTTAAATATCAGTCAAAGAACTGAAAGATGAGTGACTGAATGTTGAATTTTCTTTACAATATCAATACGTTCAGCTGCTTCAAGTATTTGTCACAATGTTTTTGTATAGCCACTCCATGGCCCATCTGTCCATGAGAGTCAGAGATACACATACATTCTACCCTAATACAATCCTCTAGCAGCCTGGTGGTATAATTCAAGCCTGTAAGTATAATTCAAGCCTGCAGGTATATTTCAAGCCTGGTGGTATAATTCATGCCTGGTGGTATAATTCAAGCCTGGTGGTATAATTCAAGCCTGGTGGTATAATTCAAGCCTGGTGGTATAATTCAAGCCTGGTGGTATAATTCAAGCCTGGTGGTATAATTCAAGCCTGGTGGTATAATTCAAGCCTGGTGGTATAATTCAAGCCTGGTGGTATAATTCAAGCCTGCTGGTATAATTCAAGCCTGCTGGTATAATTCATGCCTTGTGGTATATTTCAAGCCTTCCTGTCTACGTCTCTATATTTCAAGCGTGGTGGTATAATTCATGCCTGGTGGTATAATTCAAGCCTCGTGGTATATTTCAAGCCTGCAGGTATATTTCAAGCCTGGTGGTATAATTCAAGCCTGCAGGTATATTTCAAGCCTGGTGGTATAATTCAAGCCTGCAGGTATATTTCAAGCCTGGTGGTATAATTCAAGCCTGGTGGTATAATTCAAGCCTGCAGGTATATTTCAAGCCTGGTGGTATAATTCAAGCCTGCAGGTATATTTCAAGCCTGGTGGTATAATTCAAGCCTGCAGGTATATTTCAAGCCTGGTGGTATAATTCAAGCCTGGTGGTATAATTCAAGCCTGCAGGTATATTTCAAGCCTGGTGGTATAATTCAAGCCTGCAGGTATATTTCAAGCCTGGTAAATGACCGTTTGTGTCACTAACAACCCAATGTATTTTTCTTGGATTTTCACCGTGTGGACCGAGAAGATCAGGTCAAGGTAATGTATTTTATTATCACCGCTGATGACTCCCAACTGGTCTGGCTGTCTGTGTGAGTGTTTGTATATGTGTTTATGTGTGTGTGTGCGTGGGTGTGTCTGTTTGTTTGTGTGTATGTGTGTTTTGTGTGTGTGTAAGCTTGACATTCTGCACAGGGACTCTACAGTGGGACGAGCAACGATGGTGGCATTGCAGATCTCGGTGTGAGTCGGGGACAACGCCTCTGGCTCTCAGAGAAAACCTTATGGACCACACATATTGTCCTGTTCCTTCCTGTCTATGTCTCTACAGTCACCACATGTCTTGTCCTGTTCCTTCCTGTCTACGTCTCTACAGTCACCACATGTCTTGTCCTGTTCCTTCCTGTCTACATCTCTACAGTCACCACACGTCTTGTCCTGTTCCTTCCTGTCTACATCTCTACGGTCACCACATGTCTTGTTGTCACGTTCTGACCATCGTTTATATGTGCTTTCCTTGTTTTAGTGTTGGTCAGGACGTGAGCTGGGTGGGCATTCTATGTTGTGTGTCTGGTTTGTCTATTTCTATGTTTGGTTCCCTCTATGTTTGGCCTTGTCTCTGATTGGGAACCATATTTAGGCAGCCATATTCTTTGAGTTTGTCGTGGGTGATTGTCCTTAGTGTCCTTGTTCCTGTCTATGTGTTAGTTTACACAAGTATAGGCTGTTTCGGTTTTCATTACGTTTATTGTTTTTGTAGTGTTTGTATTTAGATTCATGTTACGTTTGTTTATTAAATTATGGATCGCAATCTACACGCTGCATTTTGGTCTGACTCTCCTTCACACCTAGAAAACCGTTACACTTGTCCTGTTCCTTCCTGTCTACATCTCTACAGTCACCACACACACACCAGGGGACTCCTGTCAGCTATCGGCAGCAGGCCTACAAGGTAAAATATATATTTTTTGCTCTTTCAAATCATTTTGATAAAGTAACAGACATGGTGTCGAACAGGAAGATTGGAATGCTGTGAACCAAGAGGTTGTGAGTTAAAGTCCCAGATGAGGACATGTTGAATAATAACCACTGTATAAATGAAAATGCACAACATAATCATATATTTAAATGTTTCAAATAAGTTTTGTAAGTTGAAAACATTGTTTGTCAAAAGCACTGTGTGTTTCTAATTAGGTCAACAGCCTTTTTTTTTTAGGTGAAATGCCCAAATAATATTTTCTAGTTGAATGAACATAAGAGACAAGTTGAGCAAACACATCATTTTAAATTGACCAAATTTTAATCTACGTTTTGTCAAGTTGGATCTACATTTGTGCAAAACATGTTTTGTTCACATAACACTAGTTACTTAATAAAAAATAATTGAAACAACTTTTTTTCTTTTTTTTCCTACAGTTTTTCCTACAGTTTATATGGGCGATTCATGTCCACCTGATTTGTCCCCTTCTAAAATATATTTCACACCATAATTCCCCATTTATTCAATGACGTCATGTCATTTCGTTAAAATAAAACCTAATGGGGAACCATAAAATGTTGTATTGGATGTTCAAATTAAAATAGACAGATTGTAAATCCCAACTGTCTCGGTGCGTTCAGAATGGCCAACCTTAGTTCCACAGCTATTTCATCATCCAGGTCTGTTTGCAGTGAGCCATTCATATTTAGGACAGTCCTAATGATTATTCTAATGTTTTTCCTGTTCCTGATGGCTCTGAGAATCCCCTTTTCCCCGCAGAGATGAAACATCAATGCGCGCTACATCAATCGACTGTCAACCGAGTGGGCAGCACGCTTCTTCCCACTGGACAGAAAGCACACAACCCAAGGTGCGGGCCCACGGAAGCCCCGCGTTTTCAAACCCACTTCAAACGTGGAGAATTGCAGCGTTCTGTGAATTCAGAGAGAGATTAGAGAACGGATTGTGAGAAACCTTGATTAAAATGGAAAATTCTGAGGTACAACATGAATTCATCATGCCTACTATTGGCCTATATGTTTTCTTATTTTGCAATGCATATGGATGTATATGCATTAGTCTAATGGCCAGTTTATACTTGGTCTAACTACATGTGTGTAGACAATTATAACGCGACAATTGTCACTGGTCAAAAAAAGTTGACCGAAGTAACGTCCGATGTCGTTGTTACCGGAATGGCACAGCAACCAAATCCTCCCGTGACAAGATGATGCAGGACTTTAAAAAAATGATCCGATAGAATTATCTACTTTTATTTATTCACGGTGTGACCATAAGCTATTTTCTGTAAAGCTCACTATTACCTTGTAAATAATTATTAGGCTGTTTTTACATGTATTTTCCTGAAAAAAAATGAACAAAAAGTAGCTACATTTCAGACATTGTCATTTATACTCTGTCATTCATTATTTGAACTGGATAGCCTCTAGATAACTAGCTAGCAACTAACCAAAACATTGTTTACAAAATTGCTTTTAGTTGCCTGGCTTGCTAGGCTGATATTTCCTGAATTCATTTTGAGATGGATGGGTTTATCGGTGTTAAAATAGTGAAGGTATGCTATCTGGAGCACCGGGATGCTGATGCATTGCAGAAGCTGTCGTTTTGTGTTTATACTTTTTCTTCACGAAAAACGACAAGTTTGATGTCGGACGACAATAAAATGTTCAAGATGTCGCTACGAGTTTACAGACATGTCGATAGACAGGTAGCTTGCTGTATGTAAAGCACTGGGACTTAATGGATGGATACACAATGGTAAATCATTGATGATACAATAGATGTCCAAGTTTCCACTGTCTTCAAAGAAGCCTTTGCTGTAGATGTCCAGTGATTGAATCAACGGTATCATGGCAATACAAGAAACAATGTCGTCCACATTTAGCAAAGGGAACACGTGCAATTATACTGTATGACTATGGTTAATAACGATGGCTAGACAATCTGGACCCTTTCTTTCTAAAATTATCTCCCGAAATTGTTGCAACCCCTATTAGTTGCCTGTTCAACCACTCTTTCGTATCATCCGAGATCCCCAAAGATTGGAAAGCTGCCGTGGTCAGCTAGACCCAAACTAGACCCCAACTAGACCCACACTCTAGACCCAAACTGCTACAGACCAATATCTATCCTACCCCACCTTTCTAAGGTCTTCGAAAGCCAAGTTAACAAACAGATCACCGACCATTTAGAATCTCACCGTATTCATCGATCTGGCCAAGGCTTTCTACTCTGTCAATCACCACATTCTTATCGGCAGACTCAACAGCCTTGGTTTCTCAAATTACTGCCTCGCCTGGTTCACCAACTACTTCTCAGATAGAGTTCAGTGTGTCAAATCGGAGGTCCTGTTGTCTGGGCCTCTGGCAGTCTCTATGGGGGTGCCACAGGGTTCAATTCTCGGGCCGACTTTCTTCTCTGTATACATCAATGATGTCGCTTTTGCTGCTGGTGATTCTCTGTTCCACCTCTACACAGACGACACCATTCTGTATACTTCTGGCCCTTCTTTGGACACTGTGCTAACTAACCTCCAGATGAGCTTCAATGCCATACAACTCTCCTCCGTGGCCTCCAACTGCTCTTGAATGCAAGTAAAACTAAATGCATGCTCTTCAACCGATTGCTACCAGCTCCTGCCTGCCCGTCCAGCATCACTACTCTGGACGGTTCTGACCTAGAATATGTGGACAACTACAAAATACCTAGGTGTCTGGTTAGACTGCAAACTCTCCTTCCAGACCCACATTAAGCATCTCCAATCCAAAATTAAATCTAGAATCGTCTTCCTATTTTGCAACAAAGTATCCTTCGCTCATGCTGCCAAACATACCCTCGTAAAACTGACCATCCTACCGATCCTCGACTTCGGCGATGTCCTTTACAAAACAGCCTCCAACACTCTACTCAACAAATTGGATGCAGTCTATCACAGTGCCATCCGTTTAGTCACCAAATCCCCATATACTACCCACCACTGCGACCTGTATGCTCTCGTTGGCTGGCCCTCGCTTCATACTCGTCGCCCAACCCACTGTCTACAGGTCTCTGCTAGGTAAAGACCAGTCTTATCTCAGCTCACTTGTCACCATAGCAGCTGTTACGGTTTTCTTGCGGTGCAGGAGAGTTGGACCAAAATGCAGCGTGGTTAATACGATACATCTTTAATGAAGATGAAACACGAACAATACAAAAACAATAAACGTAACGTGAAAACCTAAACAGCCTAAACTGGTGCAAACTAACACAGAGACAGGAACAATCACCCACGAAACACTCAAAGAATATGGCTGCCTAAATATGGTTCCCAATCAGAGACAACGATAAACACCTGCCTCTGACTGAGAACCACTCCAGACAGCCATAGACTATGCTAGAAAACCCCACTAAGCCACAATCCCAATACTTACGAAAAACCCCAAGACGAAACACACCACATAAAAACCCATGTCACACCCTGGCCTGACCAAATAAATAAATAAAACACAAAATACTAAGACCAGGGTGTGACAGCAGCACCCATCTGTAGCACGCGCTCCATCAGGTATATCTCACTTGTCAGCCCCAAAGACAATTCCTCCATTGGCCGCCTTTCCATCCAGTTCTCTGCTGCCAATGTCTGGAACGAACTGCAAGAATCACTGAAGCTGGAGACTCTTACCTCCCTCACTAACTTCAAGCAGCAGCTGTCAGAGCAGCTCACAGATCATTGCACCTGTACATAGCCCATCTGTAAATAGCCCATCCAACTACCTCATCCCCATAATGTATTGATCTATTTATTTTGCTCCTTTGCACCCCAGTATCTCTACTTGCACATTCATTTTCTGTACATCTATCACTCCAGTGTTTAATTGATATATTGTAATTACTTTGCCACTATGGCCTATTTTATTGCCTTACCTCCCTTGTCTTACCTCATTTGCACTCACTATATATATACTTCTTTTTTTTTCTACTGTATTATTGACTGTATATTTGTTTTACTCCATGTGTAACTCTGTGTTGTTATATGTGTCAAACTGCTTTGCTTTATCTTGGCCAGGTCGCAGTTGCAAATGAGAACGTGTTCTCAACTAGCCTACCTGGTTAAATAAAGGTGAAATAAATAAATAAATAAATAACAACTATGGTTAATAACTATGGTTCATATCTATGGTTAATATATATGGTTAATATATATGGTTAATATCTATGGTTAATAACTATGGTTAATATATATGGTTAATATCTATGGTTAATATATATGGTTAATATCTATGGTTAATATCTATGGTTAATAACTGGTTATCTATGGTTAATATCTATGGTTAATATCTATGGTTAATATCTATGGTTAATATCTATGGTTAATATCTATGGTTAATATCTATGGTTAATATCTATGGTTAATATCTATGGTTAATAACTATTAACTAATAATCACTGGCTAATTAGAAACAGGTTTGCAAAATAACCAAGTGAAGGTTACTTGTAAAAGTTGAACGATCAAGTCAACATGTTACATGCGTCTGAATAATTTAAAATCCATCACAATAAATGGTGAATTAAATATTGGAGCTGTCTGTTCAGCATTTACCCACCAACCTATCGTTGGCGAAAGCGCATTCAATGTCCACATTTCCAGATGGATATTCTGTTTTGGCACAGTGAGTGAGAAAGGATTGGCAGAAACAGCTCGTTAGAGAAAAATAAGAAAGCCATGACAATAATATTCAATATTAACTTACTTGCTGTGACCACAAACATGTCGCTGGAGAAGAGCAACTGGACAGCACAGTTCACCAACACAAGCAGACGAGACATGGCTTGGCGTTTTATTCGTCCCAGATCTATAGACCAAAATGCATAAATGTCCGATCTTCTTCAAGTACCCAACTTTTCGGCAACTTAATGCCTGCTGCAATTTATAGCAAATTAGGACAACAATTCCTTTCACGAATCATCCCTATTATCCGAAGTGACCGTTGAAACCGAGTCCAATTACCCTATTCAGAGTAGGTTAACTACATTCAGATATGTGATAAAAGAGATCACATTAACAAACATTTTTGTCAACATGTCCCGGTACATTCATGTCAACAATAATCCAATATGTATTCGTTAACCATCCCTCGGATAGCAGAGACTCCTCACCTCCTCTCCTTTCTCAAACCGCCTTGTCCAAATGACGGCGTTCCGATGCCTTCGATCTTCTCCAAGGATTTATTTAAAAAAGACGCTTCCACAAAAATATAACGCTCATGCCATCTTCAAGTGTGATTCTCAATCTCCTAGGAGCTAGTCATGTATCATGTACAATGAATAGGCTACAGGTAACCTGTGATTAAGACAATGAGGGGGATGCGTTGAGACCTACAAGCATTTCGCTACACTCGCATTAACATCTGCTAACCATGTGTATGTGACAAATAAGATTTGATTTGATTTGATTTGACCTTCAGCACCTCGGACAGCGCTCCAGCAGCGCTATACGCTACAGACAGCACCTCGGACAGCGCTCCAGCAGCGCTATACGCTACAGACAGTACCTCGGAGAGCGCTCCAGCAGCGCTATACGCTACAGACAGCACCTCGGAGAGCGCTCCAGCAGCGCTATACGCTACAGACAGCACCTCGGACAGCGCTCCAGCAGCGCTATACGCTACAGACAGTACCTCGGAGAGCGCTCCAGCAGCGCTATACGCTACAGACAGCACCTCGGAGAGCGCTCCAGCAGCGCTATACGCTACAGACAGCACCTCGGCAGCAGGCAGCGCGCCTCAATCTAGTAAGCACTGCTTTCTGATCATTTATTCATGTTGATCTCTCTCTCTCTCAATTTCAATTTAAGGGGCTTTATTGGCAAAGCAAGTGAAAGACAATAAACAAAAGTGCAATAAACAGTACAGAATGAATAGTAAACATTGCACTCACATAAGTTCCAGAGGAAAAGAGACGTTTAAAATGTAATAATGTGTCTATGTAAAGTGTTGTAATGATGTGCAAATAGTTCAAGTACAAAATGGAAAATAAATCAACATAAACATAAATATGGGTTGTATTTACAATGGTGTTTGTTCTTCACTGGTTGCTCTTTTCTTGTGGCAACAGGTCACACATCTTGCTGCTGTGATGTCACACTGTGGTATTTCATCCAGCAGATATGGGAGTTTATCAACATTGGGTTTGTTTTTAAATTATTTGTGGGTCTGTGTAATCTGAGGGAAGTACAGTGTATTCAGAAAGCACTCAGGGTTACTCTGATTACTTCTGTAAATAAGGTATTTCTGTTATTCATTTTGTATACATTTGCAAATGTTACAAAAAAATCTGTTTTCGCTTTTGTCATTATGGGGTATTGTGTATAGATTGATGAGAAAAAATAAAATAATTTAATCAACTCTGTGGTTGACAGAACGTAGACGGATAGTGACAGCATGTCTCCTACGGTGTGCCCTTTAATAAGGGCGAAGACACAGACTGAAATAATAGACACACACTGAAATAATACAACTATCATAGTTATGTGTCACCGTGCTGCAGGTCCTCCACCGTAAAAACACTGTTACTAGCAATAGATCATCTACTTAACAGCTGTTGGAATTAGTTATTCGGTCAAAATACTGTAATCACAGGACTTCATGTGCAATTTTTGAGAGCATACGGGATCTGTCGAAGGGAGCGTTTTTTTCACAACAGATCCCCAATACCCTGTGGTCATCATATATTATGTACTAATACCTACCCAACAATAATACTAATCATGATCCTGCAATGGCAACAAGATGGTCTTTATGAGCAATATAGAAGGAGGGGGAGATACCGAGTCAGTTGTACAATTGACATGTGTCTTCCGCCCTCTGAATCAGAGAGGTGCGGGGGGGCTGACTTAATCGACATCCATGTTTTCGGCGCCCGAGGAACAGTGGGTTAACTGCCTTGTTCAGGGGCAGAACGGCAGATTTTTACCTTGTCAGCCCGGGGATTCGATCCAGCAACCTTTACGGTTATTAATCGAACACTCTAATCACTAGGCTACCTGAGCATACAAGTTGTGTTATAAGGAGCGATCATTCACAATAGATCCTCCAAAACACTGCAATGATGTCAAGCTATTTCTACAAATAGACAATGTGGGATCAGGCAGCTGTAATGGCAACTCTAGTATAATATATAATAGGCTAATGCTAGGCTGGACAAAAAGCTTTATGGCTGACTCCCAAATGGGAACCTATTCCCTTTATTGTGCCCTATGGGCCCTGGTGAAAAGTAGTGCCCTACATAGGGAATAGGGTGCCATTTCTACATAGGTAATTGGGTGCCAGTCTCCACAGTAGGCTGAGGATGTTGAGCACATAGAAACCATGGCAACATCCATAAAGAACAACAGTACTGTTAGCATCACCATGGCTGATATTGATGGTAGTAACTTTACACAGATCATGTTCGCTCTGTAGTAAAAAACAACAACCATGATGCTACATAGGCTATCTCTATGCTACATAGGCTATCTCTCACTAGACAAAACAAAGCGCTGGCTGTGAGCGAGAGCGAACTTAGCAGCAAGAAGAGACAGGACACTCGCTGGTCATCTTTCGACATAGAGTTTCAACTAAACTATAATTAAACACCTGCTCCATTTGGGCATCGTACCATAACACTAGATGCCTGCGGCTTCAGAATGCTATTTGGCCCTTAAGGTTAATAACTTCTCATGTTCATAACTGTGCACTCTCCTCAAACAATAGCATGGTATTCTTCCACTGTAATAGCTACTGTAAATTGGACAGTGTAGTTAGATTAACAAGAATTTAAGGTTTCTGCCCATATCAGATATGTCTATGTCCTGGGAAATGTTCTTGTTACTTACAACCTCATTCTAATCACATTAGCCTACTGACCCACCGATCCTGAAGACTTTAAATGATTTCATGCTGAGCATCTGACATGTGTGCTGCAGGAGCTGTGTGTGTGTGTGTGTGTGTGTGTAACTGAATCAAATCAAATCAAATGTATTTATATAGCCCTTCTTACATCAGCTGATATCTCAAAGTGCTGTACAGAAACCCAGCCTAAAACCCCAAACAACAAGCGATGCAGGTGTAGAAGCACGGTGGCTAGGAAAAACTCCCTAGAAAGGCCAAAACCTAGGAAGATACCTAGAGAGGAACCAGGCTATGAGGGGTGGTCAGTCCTCTTCTGGCTGTACTGGGTAGAGAGGAACCAGGCTATGAGGGGTGGCCAGTCCCCTTCTGGCTGTGCCGGGTGGAGATTATAACAGAACATGGCCAAGATGTTCAAATGTTCATAAATGACCAACATGGTCAAATAATAATAATCACAGGCAGAACAGTTGAAACTGGAGCAGCAGCATGGCCAGGTGGACTGGGGACAGCAAGGAGTCATCATGCCAGGTAGTCCTGAGGCATGGTCCAAGGGCTCAGGTCCTCTGAGAGAGAGAAAGAAAAAGAGAAAGAGAGAATTAGAGAGAGCATACTTAAATTCACACAGGACACGACAGGATAAGGCAGGAGAAGTACTCCAGATATAACAAACTGACCCTAGCCCCCCGACACATAAACTACTGCATCATAAATACTGGAGGCTAAGACAGGAGGGGTCAGGAGACACTGTCCCCATCCGATGATACCCCCGGACAGGGCCAAACAGGAAGGATATAACCCCACCCACTTTGCCAAAGCACAGCCCCCACACCACTAGAGGGATATCCTCAACCACCAACATACCATCCTGAGACAAGGCCGAGTATAGCCCACAAAGATCTCTGCCATGGCACAACCCAAGGGAGGGCGCCAACCCAGACAGGAAGATCACATCAGTGACTCAACCCACTCAAGTGACGCACCCCTCCTTGGGACGGCATGAAAGAGCCCCAGTAAGCCAACAACTCAGCCCCTGTAATAGGGTTAGAGGCAGAGAATCCCAGTGGAAGAGACAGCAAGGGCAGTTTGTTGCTCCAGAGCCTTTCTGTTCACCTTCACACTCCTGGGCCAGACAACACTCAATCATATGACCCACTGAAAAGATGAGTCTTCAGTAAAGACTTAAAGGTTGAGACCGAGTCTGCGTCTCTCACATGGGTAGGCAGACCATTACATAAAAATGGAGCTCTATAGGAGAAAGCCCTGCCTCCAGCTGTTTGCTTAGAAATTCTAGGGACAATTAGGAGGCCTGCTTCTTGTGACCGTAGCATACGTGTAGGTATGTATGGCAGGACCAAATCAGAGAGATAGGTAGGAGCAAGCCCATGTAATGCTTTGTAGGTTAGCAGTAAAACCTTGAAATCAGCCCTTGCCTTGACAGGAAGCCAGTGTAGGGAGGCTAGCACTGGAATAACATGATCCAATTTTGGGGGTCTAGTCAGGATTCTAGCAGCCGTATTTAGCACTAACTGAAGTTTATTTTGTGCTTTATCCGGGTAGCCGGAAAGTAGAGCATTGCAGTAGTCTAACCCAGAAGTAACAAAAGCATGGATACATTTTTCTGCATAATTTTTGGGCAGAAAGTTTCTGATTTTTGCAATGTTACATAGATGGAAAAAATCTGTCATTGAAACAGTCTTGATATGTTCGTCAAAAGAGAGATCAGGATCCAGAGTAACGCCGAGGTCCTTCACAGTTTTATTTGAGATGACCGTACAACCATTAAGATTAAGATTAAACAGAAGATCTCTTTGTTTCTTGGGACCTAGACCAGATTAAGATTTAACATTAAGATTAAGATTCAACAGAAGATCTCTTAGTTTCTCGGGACCTAGACCAAGCATCTCTGTTTTGTCCGAGTTTAAAAGTAAAATGTTTACAGCCATCCACTTCCTTATGTCTGGTGGACTCACTAAACAGATAACATCCCTGGTCATCCCTACTGTCTCTGATCTGGTGGACTCACTAAACAGATAACATCCCTGGTCATCCTACTGCCTCTGATCTGGCGGACTCACATGCTTTGTAAATTATGTCGGAGTGTTGAAGCATGCCCCTGGCTAAGTAAATTTAAAAAAACAAGAAAATAGTGCCGTCTGGTTTGCTTAATATAAGGAATTTGAAATAATTTATACTTTTACTTTTGGTACTGAAGTCTGTTTTAGCAATTACATTTACTTGTGATACTTAAGTGTATGTAGAATATAAAAATATAAAAGTATGTAAATGCATATAATATATTTTCCAACAAAGGAAATAGGAGGTCATTTAAAGAGGAGAGAGGATCATCACCAGTAATATAGAGAGAGGAGATCATCACCAATAATATAAAGAGAGGAGGGCATCACCAAGAATATATAGAGAGGAGGTCATCACTAGTAATATAAAGAGAGGAGGTCATCACAAGTAATAGAGAGAGGGGAGGTCATGAACAGTAACATAGAGAGAGGAGGTCATCACCAGTAATATAAAGAGAGGAGGTCATCACCAGTAATATAGAGGTCATCACCAGTAATATAAAGAGAGGAGGTCATCACCAGTAATATAAAGAGAGGTCATCACCAGGTATATAAAAGATGAGGTCATCACCAGCAATATATAGAGAGGAGTACATTACCAGTAATATAATGAGAGGAGTTCATCACAAGAGAGAAAAGATCATCACCGGTAACGTTTAGATAGGAAGTCATCACCATTTTTATAAAGAGAGGAGATCATCACCGGAGAAAGGTAATCACTGGTAATATAGACACAGGATGTCAAAATGAGTTATATAGGGAGGAGTTCATCTCCAGTGAAATAGATAGGGAAGTCATCACCAGTAATATATAGAGAGAGTAGGTCATCACCAGTAACATAGAGAGAGGAGGTCATCACCAGTAATATAAAGAGAGGAGGTCATCACCAGGTATATAAAAAGAGGAGTTCATCACCAGTAATATAAAAAGAGGAGGTCATCACCAGTAATATAAAAAGAGGAGGTCATCACCAGTAATATAAAAAGAGGAGATCATCACCAGCAATATATAGAGAGGAGGTCATCACAAGAGAGAAGATCATCACCAGTAATATATTGAGGTGAGATCATCCACATAACTATAGTGAAGTCATCACCAGTAACATTTAGAGAGGAATTCATCACCATTTTTATAAAGAGAGGAGGTCATCACCGGAGAAAGGTAATCACTGGTAATATAGATACAGGATGTCAAAACGAGTTATATAGGGAGGAGGTCATCACTAGTAAAATAGATAAGGAAGTCATCATCAGTAATATATAGAGAGAGGAGGTCATCACCAGTAAAATAGATAAGGAAGTCATCATCAGTAATATATAGAGAGAGGAGGTCATCACTAGTAATATAAAGAGAGGAGGTCATCACAAGTAATAGAGAGAGGGGAGGTCATGAACAGTAACATAGAGAGAGGAGGTCATCACCAGTAATATAAAGAGAGGAGGTCATCACCAGTAATATAAAGAGAGGTCATCACCAGGTATATAAAAGATGAGGTCATCACCAGCAATATATAGAGAGGAGTACATTACCAGTAATATAATGAGAGGAGTTCATCACAAGAGAGAAAAGATCATCACCGGTAACGTTTAGATAGGAAGTCATCACCATTTTTATAAAGAGAGGAGATCATCACCGGAGAAAGGTAATCACTGGTAATATAGACACAGGATGTCAAAATGAGTTATATAGGGAGGAGGTCATCTCCAGTGAAATAGATAGGGAAGTCATCACCAGTAATATATAGAGAGAGTAGGTCATCACCAGTAACATAGAGAGAGGAGGTCATCACCAGTAATATAAAGAGAGGAGGTCATCACCAGGTATATAAAAAGAGGAGTTCATCACCAGTAATATAAAAAGAGGAGGTCATCACCAGTAATATAAAAAGAGGAGGTCATCACCAGTAATATAAAAAGAGGAGGTCATCACCAGCAATATATAGAGAGGAGGTCATCACAAGAGAGAAGATCATCACCAGTAATATATTGAGGTGAGATCATCCACATAACTATAGTGAAGTCATCACCAGTAACATTTAGAGAGGAATTCATCACCATTTTTATAAAGAGAGGAGGTCATCACCGGAGAAAGGTAATCACTGGTAATATAGATACAGGATGTCAAAACGAGTTATATAGGGAGGAGGTCATCACTAGTAAAATAGATAAGGAAGTCATCATCAGTAATATATAGAGAGAGGAGGTCATCACCAGTAAAATAGATAAGGAAGTCATCATCAGTAATATATAGAGAGAGGTCATCACTAGTAATATAAAGAGAGGAGGTCATCACAAGTAATAGAGAGAGGGGAGGTCATGAACAGTAACATAGAGAGAGGAGGTCATCACCAGTAATATAAAGAGAGGAGGTCATCACCAGTAATATAAAGAGAGGTCATCACCAGGTATATAAAAGATGAGGTCATCACCAGCAATATATAGAGAGGAGTACATTACCAGTAATATAATGAGAGGAGTTCATCACAAGAGAGAAAAGATAATCACCGGAAACGTTTAGATAGGAAGTCATCACCATTTTTATAAAGAGAGGAGATCATCACCGGAGAAAGGTAATCACTGGTAATATAGATACAGGATGTCAAAACGAGTTATATAGGGAGGAGGTCATCACGAGTAAAATAGATAAGGAAGTCATCACCAGTAATATGTAGAGAGAGGAGGTCATCACTAGTAAAATAGATAAGGAAGTCATCATCAGTAATATATAGAGAGAGGAGGTCATCACCAGCAAAATAGATAAGGAAGTCATCATCAGTAATATATAGAGAGAGGAGGTCATCACCAGTAAAATAGATAAGGAAGTCATCACCAGAGAGAGGTTCTCATCACCAGTAAAATAAAGAGAGGATGTCATCACCAGTAATATAGAGAGAGGAGGTCATCACCAGTAAAATAGAGAGATGAGGTAATCATCAGTAATATAGAGAGGAGGTCATCACCAGTAATATAGAGAGAGAGTAGGTCATCACCAGTAACATAGAGAGAGGAGGTCATCACCAGTAATATAAAAAGAGCAGGTCATCACCAGTAATATAGAGAGAAGAGGGCATCACCAGTAATATAAAGAGAGGAGGTCATCACCAGTAATATAAAGAGAGGAGGTCATCACCAGTAATATAAAGAGAGGAGGTAATCATCAGTAATATAGAGAGGAGGTCATCACCAGTAATATATAGAGAGAGTAGGTCATCACCAGTAACATAGAGAGAGGAGGTCATCACCAGTAATATAAAAAGAGCAGGTCATCACCAGTAATATAAAAAGAGGAGGTCATCACCAGCAATATATAGAGAGGAGGTCATCACAATAGAGAAGATCATCACCAGTAATATATTGAGGTGAGATCATCCACATAACTATAGTGAAGTCATCACCAGTAACATTTAGAGAGGAATTCATCACCATTTTTATAAAGAGAGGAGGTCATCACCGGAGAAAGGTAATCACTGGTAATATAGACACAGGATGTCAAAACGAGTTATATAGGGAGGAGGTCATCACGAGTAAAATAGATAAGGAAGTCATCACCAGTAATATGTAGAGAGAGGAGGTCATCACTAGTAAAATAGATAAGGAAGTCATCATCAGTAATATATAGAGAGAGGAGGTCATCACCAGCAAAATAGATAAGGAAGTCATCATCAGTAATATATAGAGAGAGGAGGTCGTCACCAGTAAAATAGATAAGGAAGTCATCACCAGAGAGAGGTTCTCATCACCAGTAAAATAAAGAGAGGATGTCATCACCAGTAATATAGAGAGAGGAGGTCATCACCAGTAAAATAGAGAGATGAGGTCATCACCAGTAATATAGAGAGAAGAGGGCATCACCAGTAATATAAAGAGAGGAGGTCATCACCAGTAATATAGAGAGAGGAGGTCATCACCAGTAATATAAAGAGAGGAGGTAATCATCAGTAATATAGAGAGGAGGTCATCACCAGAGATATATAGAGAGATTAGGTCATCACCAGTAACATAGAGAGAGGAGGTCATCACCAGTAATATAAAAAGAGCAGGTCATCACCAGTAATATAAAAAGAGGAGGTCATCACCAGCAATATATAGAGAGGAGGTCATCACAAGAGAGAAGATCATCACCAGTAATATATTGAGGTGAGATCATCCACATAACTATAGTGAAGTCATCACCAGTAACATTTAGAGAGGAATTCATCACCATTTTTATAAAGAGAGGAGGTCATCACCGGAGAAAGGTAATCACTGGTAATATAGACACAGGATGTCAAAACGAGTTATATAGGGAGGAGGTCATCACGAGTAAAATAGATAAGGAAGTCATCATCAGTAATATATAGAGAGAGGTGGTCATCACCAGTAAAATAGATAAGGAAGTCATCATCAGTAATATGTAGAGAGAGGAGGTCATCACCAGTAAAATAGATAAGGAAGTCATCACCAGAGAGAGGTTCTCATCACCAGTAAAATAAAGAGAGGATGTCATCACCAGTAATATAGAGAGAGGAGGTCATCACCAGTAAAATAGAGAGATGAGGTCATCACCAGTAATATAGAGAGAGGAGGTCATCACCAGTAATATAAAGAGAGGAGGTAATCACCAGTAATATAGAGAGGAGGTCATCACCAGTAATATAGAGAGAGGAGGTCATCAATAGTAATATAAATAGAGGTCATCACCAGTAACATAGAGAGAGGAGGTCATCACCAGTAACATAGAGAGAGGAGGTCATCACCAGTAATATAGAGAGAGGAGGTCATCACCAGTAATATAAAGAGAGGAGGTAATCACCAGTAATATAGAGAGGAGGTCATTACCAGTAAAATAGAGAGAGTATGTCATCACTAGTAATATAGAGAGAGGAGGTCATCACCAGTAATATAAAGCGAGGTCATCACCAGTAATATGAAGAGAGGAGGTCATCACCAGTAATATAGAAAGAGGAGGTCATCATCAGTAAAATATGGAAGAAGAGGTCATCACCAGTAATATAGAGAGAGAGGAGATCATCACCAGTAATATAGAGAGAGGATATAGGTAAATAAATTGCATTTAACCCTACAATCAGCCATAGACTCCAGGATTTACAACAACAATGATCTGAGGTCCTTGAGCATCATATGTTGAAATTAAAATCCGTATCAAGCAACTGAAACATTTACGCTCAACACATTTAAGCCAGTATCAGCATAGGTCTTTACACGTTGATGTTTTGTACCTGAATTTCTCATGGCCATCATTCATTTAACAATATCAAAGCTATGATGGACAAAAACTGTTTTGTGAAAATCTTCTTGACCACAGCAAACAGGGGCATCATAAATGGAAAATCAATCAAAATCTATTTTCTTCATATCTGCTGTGGCATCCAGAAGGGTGTATAATGACAGAGATCCCCCATCAATCTGGGTACAAGCCATCAGGACTCCCATTATTATCTTGGAGAGGACGGGAGAGGGAGAGGTAATTAGAAGGCTAATAAATCCCCCACACATTCATTTTCTGTCTGTCCACTTCTCTCCTGTCCATCATACTGGAGAGGAAAAGGAATTGATACTGTATTTATCACAAATTGCGGTGTTTATGTCATATTATTATATTATATTATGAGTTGTTGTGTGTTTAGAGTGGTTGATTGCTTTGGTGATTGTGTCCCAATATATTCTGCTTCATGAGAAGGCCTAATGATGGGTGAAAAAGAAAATCTGAAATGTTTAAATTCTTCAATTGCTTTCACCTATCCACGTCTTTTCAATTCGGCGTTATCAAAAGAAGACGATGCTAAGGAAATGATGTAAGGAAGGGAAGACTATTTGACAATTTTGGGACACAGCCAATGAATCGTTAAAACCTTGGCCGCTACTTTGACTTCTCTCTTTTCAATAGCTTTTTTGGTTGTTTTATAGTTTTTGACTTCCGCCCAGGGTTTTCTACTTTTGTTAACAGTTTCCAATTAAGTTAATCTCATCTTGTAGAATGTTTCTCTGGCAGACATTCAGAGACGGCATCCCAAATGGCACCCTAATCCCTATATAGTGCACTACTTTAGACCAGGGCCCATAACCACCCTTTTCCTTATATAGTGCACTACTTTAGACTAGGACCCATAGGCTTCTGTTCAAAAGTATTGCACTACGTAGGGAATAGAGTGCCTTTTGGGAAACATTCAGAGCATCCCAACGATCCAGCCCACTGCAGAAATGTACCAAACATATCATAATATCTCAAAGAAATACCAGCGAAAAAATTTCGCAAAAATATCATAATATCTCAAAGAAATAGCAGTGAAGAAATGTACCAAAAATGTCATAATATCTCAAAGAAGTACCACTGCAAAAATGTACCAAAAATAGAATAATATCTCAAAGAAAAACCACTGCAGAAATGTACCAAAAATAGAATAATATCTCAAAGAAATACCAGCGAAAAAAATTCGCAAAAATATCATAAAATCTCAAAGAAATAGCAGTGAAGAAATGTACCAAAAATGTCATAATATCTCAAAGAAAAAAAAAGAAAACTAAATCAGAACATTGATCAAACACTCACTACTAGAATGACTGCAGCGCTAATGGAATCAGGCATCATCTCACTCAATTTCCTCACGTTAATATGAACTAATATAACCAATATACTGTATGTTTTCAAAAATATATATACATAGATACTGCCCACTTTTCACATTTGCTACTAGTCTTTCTGATTCCATATACAGTAGGTAGACACATCCCAGGCTCACCCTTCCTAAGTGCCCAAAACTCTGTCCCTCATTGCACACCACACCCCCAGCTTTTCTCTCCTTTTCGCTACGAGGGATCCCTGGGACGTCCCTACCCTAACTCCTAACCCTAACCCATACACTTACCTTAACTATAACCCTTACCTAAACCCTACCCCAACCCATACCCTTACCCTAGCCCCTACACTTACCCTAACCCCTACCCTTACCCTAGCCCCTTAACCCTTACCTAAACACCACCCTAATTAGCCCCTTAAGCCTTACCCTAACCCCTTAACCCTTACCTAAACACCACCCTAAAGCCCCTTAACCCTTACCTAAACACTACCCTAAAGCCCCTTAACCCTTACCCTAAAGCCCCTTAACCTTTACCTAAACACTACCCTAACCTTAAACCTTACCCTAATTAGCCCCTTAACCCTTACCTAAACACCACCCTAAGGTAGTATTTAGGTAAGGGTTAAGGGGTTAGGGTAAGGTTTAAGGGGCTTAGGGTGGTGTTTAGGTAAGGGTTAAGGTTAGGGTAAGGGTGAAGGGGTTAGGGTGGTGTTTAGGTAAGGGTTAAGGGGCTCTAAGGTAAGGGTGAAGGGGTTAGGGTGGTGTTTAGGTAAGGGTTAAGGGGTTAGCCTTAACCCTTACCTAAACACTACCCTAATAGCCCCTTAAACCTTACCTTAGGGTGGTGTTTAGGTAAGGGTTAAGGGGCTTTAGGGTGGTGTTTAGGTAAGGGTTAAGGGGTTAGCCCCTTAACCCTTACCCTAACCCTTACCTAAACACTTTTTTTTTTTACTTCAGTGGGGTGAAGTCAGAGTTGGACATCCCAACAATCCCACTAAGACAATTCCTTCACTTTTCTCTCAATGCAATTTCCTACAGCTCAGTTTCCCCTTGAGAGCCAGACAGATATTGTGTGACACTGACCTCTGCAGGACTAAAAGAAGATTGTAAAAAGAAAACGTTCACATTTGACAGATGATTTCTTAAGAAGTCTAAGCCATTGTGAGGTGGTGGGGGTTCTAAACCGACACAAGGCCAAATCAAATCAAATCAAATGGATTTATATAGCCCTTCGCACATCAGCTGATATCTCAAAGTGCTGCACAGAAACCCAGCCTAAAACCCCAAACAGCAAGCAATGCAGGTGTAGAAGCACGCTGGCTAGGAAAAGCTCCCTAGAAAGGCCAAAACCTAGGAAGAAACCTAGAGAGGAACCAGGCTCTGAGGGGTGGCCAGTCCTCTTCTGGCTGTGCCGGGTGGAGATTATAACAGAACATGGCCAAGATGTTCAAATGTTCATACTATGGATCATGCAGCTGTTTGATTTAGAATTGTAGGATATAAAAAACAAATATTACAAAATGATTTGATAAAATATTGAATTTGTCCTTTAACTACTATAGCCCAGAGAGATGCATAAGCGGTTTAAAAAAACAAACAATATAAAAGATTACATACTAGGGGCTCGATTCAATCTGTATCTCGGAGGTTTAGCGCTATTGCACGATCGAAATTCCCCCATACAATATGTCTGCTCAATCAGAAACTACCTTTAAAATGTCAATCGCAGTATAGCTCTAAACTTCCGCGATACTGATTGAACCCTAAATCATATGATACAGATTTGACACAATTATCCTCCTCCTTCCTAAAAAATCTAAAAGGTACAGAGACATGAAATGCAATTACTCAGACAAAGAAGTCCATCATGAGTCATCAGTGAGTCATCCTCTTTACTATTGGTCGAAGCCTCTCTAGAATTTATCATAGGTTCTCAAAGAAAACTATTTACCTCAGCCGCTTTAATCTTCCCAATAGGATTAATCTTGTAGTATTTTTGCAGATAAGCATTTTCTGATGATACATTAGACTGATTGTCCCTCACTACATAAAGCTGTGATAGATGCCTGGCATATCTAGAAGCTCCCTGAAGTCACACAATAGCAAAGACATATGACACAAATACTTATAAAATGAAGCACATTCTGAGATGTATTGTTGTCCAAAGATGCTGTTCAGTCCTTTTTTAATTCATTAAATGTGATGGTTAAATGCACTCAACATAATCAACCATTAGTGTTGCTATGCGTCATCTGTAGTAGTTGTGATTGGTGGGTTACTTGGATATGTGTTTGACATTTTCCCTCTCTCTCTCTCTCTCTCTCTCTCTCTCTCTCTCTCTCTCTCTCTGTTTCTCTCTATCTGTCTCTCTCTCTGTCTCTCTCTCGCTCTCTCTCTCTCTCTCTCTCTGTCTCTCTCGGTCTCTCTGTCTCTCGCTCTCTCTCTCACTCTCTCTCTCTCTCTCTCTCTCTCCTTCTCTCGGTCTCTCGGTCTCTCGGTCTCTCGCTCTCAATTCAATTCAATTTCAATGTAAGGGCTTTATTGGCATGGGAAACATATGTTTACATTGCCAAAGCAAGTGAAATAGATAGTTAACAAAAGTGAAATTATTAACAATGAAAGTTCCAAAATAAAAAAGGCATTTCAAATGTCATATTATATGCAAATAGTTCAAGTACAAAAGGGAAAATTAATCAACATAAATATGGTGTTGTTTTTTGCTGGTTACCCTTTTCTTGTAGCAACAGGGCAAAAATCTTGCTACTGTGATGTCACACTGTGGTATTTCACCCAGTAGATATGGGAGTTCATCAAAATTGGATTTGCTTTTCGATTTCTTTGTGGGTCTGTGTAATATGAGGGAAATATGTGTCTCTAATATGGTCATACATTTGGCAGGTTAGGAAGTGCAGCTTAGTTTCCACCTCATTTTGTGGGCAGCGAGCACATAGCCTGTCTTCTCTTGAGAGCCATGTCTGCCTATGGCGGCCTTTCTCAATAGCAAGGCTATGCTCACTGAGTCTGTACATAGTCAAATCTTTCCTTAAGTTTGGGTCAGTAACAGTGGTCAGGTATTCTGCCACTGTGCACTCTCTGTTTAGGGCCAAATAGAAATCTAGTTTGTTCTGTTTTTTTGTTAATTCTTTCCAATGTGTCAAGTAATTATATTTTGGTTTTCTCATGATTTGGTTGGGTCTAATTGTGTTGCTGTCCTGGGGCTCTGTGGGGTCTATTTGTTTTTGTGAACAGAGCCCTAGGACCAGCTTGCTTAGGGGACTCTTCTCCAGGTTCATTTCTCTGTAGTTAATGGCTTTGTTATGAAAGGTTTGCCGAATCGCTTCCTTTTAGGTGGTTTAGGTAGAATTTAACGGCTCTTCTCTGGATTTTGATAATTAGCAGGTATCGGCCTAATTCTGCTCTGCATGTATTATTTTCTCTCTCTCTCTCTCTCTCTCTCTCTCTCTCTCTCTCTCTCTCTCTCTCTCTCTCTCTCTCTCTGTCTCTCTGTCTCTCTCTCTCTCTCTCTCTCTCTCTCGCTCTCTCGCTCTCTCTCTCTCTCTCTCGCTCTCTCGCTCTCTCTCTCTCTCTCTCTCTCTCTCGCTCTCTCGCTCTCTCGCTCTCTCTCTCTCTCTCTCGCTCTCTCGCTCTCTCTCTCTCTCTCTCTCTCTCTCTCTCTCTCTCTCTCTCTCTCTCTCTCTCTCTCTCTCTCTCTCGCTCTCTCGCTCTCTCTCTCGCTCTCTCGCTCGCTCTCTCGCTCTCTCTCTCTCGCTCTCTCGCTCGCTCTCTCTCTCTCTCTCTCTCTCTCTCTCGCTCTCTCGCTCTCTCTCTCTCTCTCTCTCTCTCTCTCTCTCTCTCGCTCTCTCGCTCTCTCTCTCGCTCTCTCGCTCTCTCTCTCGCTCTCTCGCTCGCTCTCTCCTCGCTCGCTCTCTCGCTCTCTCTCTCTCTCTCGCTCTCTCGCTCTCTCGCTCTCTCTCTCGCTCTCTCTCCTTACTGAAACAAACATACTTCTGGCAAACAGTCGTGGTAAATCCTCAGCCAATTTGCGGCAAGCTCATATTTTTATATGCAAATTGGTTTTGTTTCAAAATGATGCAGGAAATTTGCTATGACTTGTGAACTTCTGGCAGACAATGATGTAAAACTTGTGACGAACATTCTACCGTTTGCTGCAAATTCATTTTGAATGTAAAAATTTGATATTTATTTGTGTGTTAACAACATCTAAATGACATATCTACATAAACCAAATCACATATACGTTTAAATTAACTTGCTTCTCACAGAAAAACCCTAAACGTACTAAATATACTAAACAACATGTATTCAATGTCTTACCAGACAACAGTAAATCACACCAACTCAACTTGAAACCATCAGCTAATGAAGAAAAAACAAAAACTGGATATTTCCCAATTAAATTGTTGATTTAATATTTTTATGTCGATACAACGTTTACACAAGAGAAATGTAAACACTGTGGGGATTATATTATTATTATTATTATTATTATTAACCTTATTAACCTTAGAATTGACATGAGCCAAGTGATAACTGATAAATGAGCAATGAGCTTTCAACCTACTAATTTGTTTAAAGAGAAATAATGAAATTGAAATAATTAAAACAACAAAAAACTCAATCAAACTCAGTTCGACTGCCTTTTTGAAACTCAAACAATCAGAGAACACCAAGTAAAAACAACGTTGGATGCCCAAAACAATTACTGAAAACATGTTCTATTTAATGCATTTTAAAAGGTAGACTCAGTGGCTAACGGTAAAAGGTAGACTCAGTGGCTAACGTTAAAAGGTAGACTAAGTGGCTAACGTTAAAAGGTAGACTAAGTGGCTAACGTTAAAAGGTAGACTAAGTGGCTAACGTTAAAAGGTAGACTCAGTGGCTAACGTTAAAAGGTAGAACTCAGTGGCTAACGTTAAAAGGTAGACTCAGTGGCTAACGTTAAAAGGTAGACTCAGTGGCTAACGTTAAAAGGTAGACTCAGTGGCTAACGTTAAAAGGTAGACTCAGTGGCTAAGAAATCCAATATATATATTTACACGTAGCTGTCCTTGATCGTCGTCTCTCTATTGATCCACTTTCTCAAAAAGTTTTTGAGTGTCCTATCACACTTCGGTGTGAGACTCGGCTGGTCTTGGAGTGTTCGTTAGAGTAGGTACTTACCAGAATGCAGTGGCTAACAGAGTGGTTTGGGCAGCCATCAGTGGCCTTTAGACTCCTCTAGACTCAGTGGCTAACTGTAGAAAAGACAATATATATATTTAGTTGCGGTCTCTCTATTGATCCATAGTTTTTATATATCGGTGTGAGATTATATATTTTAAAAACAAGCCATTGCCTTTCCCTCTCCCTGAAAAAGACAGTTGATTGATTATAAAAACAACCCTAGGATTGAAAAACGTTTGACATGTTTCTGTGGACATTACGGATATTATTTGGAATTTGTCTGCGTTGTCGTGACCGCTCTTTCCTGTGGATTTCTGAACATAATGCACCAAACAAACTGAGGTATTTTGGATATAAAAATAATCTTTATGGAACAAAAGGAACATTTGTTGTGTAACTGGGAGTCTCGTGAGTGCAAACATCTGAAGATCATCAAAGGTAAACGATTAATTTGATTTGCTTTTCTGATTTTCGTGACCAAGCTACCTGATGCTAAGTGTACATAATGTTTTGTCATGCGATCGATAAACTTACACAAACGCTTGGATTGCTTTCTCTGTAAAGCATCATTTCAAAATCTGAGACGACCGGTGGATTAACAAAAGGCTAAGCTGTGTTTTGCAATATTGCACTTGTGATTTCATGAATATAAATATTTTTTTGTAATATTATTTGACTGAGGTGCTATGCTATTTAGCGGTTGCTGATGACAATTATCCCGCTTAAGGGATGGGTAGCGTCAAGAAGTTAAGCTGATTTAAGTCAAAACTGTAATTAGGCCACTCAGGAACATTCAATGTCATCTCTGACATCTCCAGTGTATATTTGGCCTTACGTTTTAGGTTATTGCTGAAAGGTAGTTTTCCTCTCTGCAGCATAAACATAACATTATGCAGCCACCATGCTTGAAAATATGGAGATTGGCACTCAGTGATGTGTTATGTTGGATTTACCCCATAATGCTTTGGATTCAGGACAAAAATATAATTTCTTCGCCACATTTTTTGCAGTATTACTTTAGTGCCTTATTGCAAACAGGATGTATGTTTAGAATATTTTCATTCTGTACAGGTTTCCTTCTTTTCGCTCTGTCAATAAGGTTAGTATTGTGGAGTAACTACAATGTTGTCGATCCATTCTCAGTTTTCTCCTATCACAGCCATTAAACTCAGTAATTGGCTTCATGGTGAAATCCCTGAGCGGTTTCCTTCCTCTCCATCAATATCTGTAGTGACTGGGTGTATTGATACACCATCCAAAGTATAATTCATATCTTCACCGTCCTCAAAGGGATATTCAGTGTCTGCTTTTGTATTTTTACCCATCTACCAATATGTGCCCTTTGTTGCGAAGGGAAAACCTCCCTGATCTTTGTCATTGAATCTTGGTTTCAAATTCAATGCTCGGTGAAGGACCTACAAAATAATTTAATGTGTGGGGTACAGAGATGGGGTAGTCATTCAAAAATGATTTAAAACACTATTATTGCAAACAGAGTTGGCCCACACAACTTATTATGTGACTTGTTATTGTCATTTTTACGTCTGAAGTTATTTAGGCCAAAACAAACGGGTTAAAACTTACTCAAGACATTACAGCCTTTCCTGGTCAAAAGTAGTGCACTATGTAGAAAATAGGGTGTGGCCTCTTGTCGACTACTACGTTCCCGCCGTGGTATGAGAGGAATGCTGAGTCACACTTCCAGTTTCCTGTTCAATCTGAATCACTCAGGAAGCAGCTCAGGAAGCTGTAGGATCTGTCCTCTGGGTGGTGGATCCAATCACCTGTCTTTTCTCTGCTCCTCAACAATTCCCCTGATTTCTTCCTAAATGCCACACTCTTCCCTATGTAGTTCACTACTAACCCATAGCGCTTTGGTCAAAAGTAGTGCACTAAATGAGGAATAGGGTGCCAATTTCTCGCTTTTACACAACCATACCCTATTATAGGATCAAAACTTTAAACGGACTGGACTCTAGGGTGTTTGGAAGAATATCAATGGGGGCATTTGTAAACCTGGGTCAAATATACAGCAATTTCTGCACACGATATTCAATAATATAATGGCTGTTACTCTGAATATACCACCTCGTTTTGATCAAGAACACTCTGCAAATAAAATAACCAGTGAGATCTGAGTTAGTGACTCAATCTGTGGGAAAGCTGTCATCTGTAACGTCTGCGTTACAGCAGACTCACTCTCCAGCTCACAACCACGTAGATCCCCTGAACGCAGCTCACTCTCCAGCTCACACACGTAGATCCCCTGAACTCAGCTCACTCCCCAGACCCCAATCACCTGAATTCTGATCACCTGTTCACACACCTGTATGTCCTTATCACACACTATTTAGTTCAGTTCTTTGCACCCCGTCACTGTGAGGTATTTTGTCTTTCAGAGCTTTGGGTTTCCTGTGATTGACTCCTCCTGTGTATGATATTTTTGCCTGCCTCACTAACAACGCCTTTTGCTTATTCCCTGCCTGTAATCGTTTTTTCTGTTATCTACCTCTTGTCTGATCCCTGGACTATGTTTCTAGCCTTTACCCTGCCTGTACTGTTGCTCTTTGGACCCCTGTGTAGGACCTTCTGCCTGCCCCTAGACCCAGCTACCTGCCCCTGGACCCAGCTACCTGCCTCCTCCTGTGTATGACCTTCTGCCTGCCCCTAGACCCAGCTACCTGCCTCCTCCTGTGTATGACCTTCTGCCTGCCCCTGGACCCAGCTACCTGCCTCCTCCTGTGTATGACCTTCTGCCTGCCCCTGGACCCAGCTACCTGCCTCCTCCTGTGTATGACCTTCTGCCTGCCCCTGGACCCAGCTACCTGCCTCCTCCTGTGTATGATCTTCTGCCTGCCCCTGGACCCAGCTACCTGCCTCCTCCTGTGTATGACCTTCTGCCTGCC